>NC_037687.1:51037323-51405934 GCF_003255815.1 Theropithecus gelada
ATATATATATATATATATATATATATATATATATATATATATATATAAAATCAAAGTGTTTAGTCATATAGGAAACTCCATTGGAAAAGCAGATTCCACAAAGGAAAGAATGTCCTGGCTTTGGTCGATGTGGCAGGAAAAAAAAAAAAAAGAAGGTTAGTGGCGCCAAGTTTCCACTTGACGTCTAGGACTCTTTACCTTCTGCACCTCCACCCCACTTCTCCTGTTTCATGTATCACCAGGAGCATATGCGGGTTTGGTCCAAGGAGAGGCCCAGGCCTCAACCTCCAGCAGTCAATGGAGTTTGCAGGGAGGAGGAGAAAGGCACCAGGCTGAGCTCAGTCAGCAGGAAGCAGCATCATCCATTCAAAGTAACAAAACTAACTTTCGGTGGGGCCGAGCATCTGACCGATCAGCAGAAGCTAGCCAATTTTTCCACCTCTGTTCCCCAGTTGTCTTGCTGGCCTTTGGCTGGATCCCAGAATCCAGAAGGCTCCCTGCGAGCTAACCTTCTGCTGACGACTGTGCTAAATCCTAGATGACTCCGGCAATCTGGCCGCAGCCGTAAATTCATATCACCTATAATCTCCAGGCCCAGATGTATATCTTTCTTTTCTGTTCATTTATTTGCCTACTGGTTTTGAAGGAGCTGACACTCAATATTAGAAACGTACAAATGGCATGTGTTCACGTGTGGAGTCCAAAGAGAAAGAGGCTTTAGAGATTTCAGGGCCAATGGGATTCCTAACGCACATCAGTCTCATGCTTTGTGCAACTGGATTATAATCAGAGGATTTTGATAAAGACGAAATTGGAGATGAGATTGAAATATGATTTTAAACATCTTGCTTGTGGGCAAGGTCCTCAACTGCACCACTTGCCAATATGCACATCCAACCTTACTAATGATCAAAGGAACACAACTCCAAGTAATCAGGGCTGATTTTATGTTCAGAAACTCTCATATCTTAACCACGGACTCTTAATTGGTTCAATTAGCAGAAAAAGTAAGCTAAGGTGGCCAGTGCTTTAGATCAAGTCCAATGGGCTATGAAGGGCAGATACTAAAACTAGTAATTGGTTATTTTTTTTTAACCATTTCGCTCATCATCTATTTATTAAACGAGGTATACCTAAAAAAAAGGAAACCTTTCAGGTCACATTATGGCTAATACCAGCAAAAGTTGCAGCAGGGGAAAGGGACATGAGGAGAAAGGGTGGGGGAGGGAAGAAAGGCGGGACAGTGGAAAAGGGGTGAGGAACCAGGAGCCGAATGAGAAGGAGAGGCTGCCCAGAAGCGAGGGGGCCAGTGCTGGTCACCTGGCTCTCCTCACATCCTGTGGGTGATCCAGGCGTGTCTGTTTCAGACAATCATTGTCATTACCACCCCTTGAGGTTTTTATTTCATAACTTCTTGTAGTATAAATTATTGCCTGACTTTGGGCCAGGTGTGGTGGCTCACACCTGTAATCCTGGCACTTTGGGAGGCCGAGGCAGGTGGATCATGAGGTCGGGAGATCGACACCTTCCTGGCTAACATGGTGAAACCCCGTCTCTACTGAAAATACAAAAAATTAGCCGGGTGTAGTGGCAGGCGCCTGTAGTCCCAGCCACTCGGTAGGTTGAGGCAGGAGTTAATATGTATTGAGTGCCTACTATATGCCAGGCACTTTTCTATGTATTTATAAGTATTATTTTATTTAATCATCACATCATTTGTATGAGGGAAACACTCCTGTCATCTCATGTTACAGAGGAGGAAGTGAAACACACAGATATTCCAATAACTTATAAGTCAGAAAACTAGGGAGCAAGGGAACTGGAATTTAACACTGAGCAGTGTGACTCCCCAGCTCATGTTCATACATGTGAATCTGCGTGTGTGTGAAGCACTACATTCTGACATTCGTTTTCTCAAATTCTAAATGAATTACTCGTTGTAATAAGTGACTTAAACAGGCCAGTCATTTCACACCAGCTATTTTGCTGCCGCCTTCCCCAGGCCCTGCTCTAGCCCAGTCCATCACCTCATCTACGATAGCTACTGTCTTCCTAAGTGGGGCAGAATCTCAGGCCTACAGCTGCCGTAGTCATCAGTGGAAACCCCTAGAACTCCAGCCAGCATACAGGAAATTATGAGGCCATGCTTATGTGCACCAACCACGTTGCAATACTGCCTTGAGAAGTAGGGCAGACTTGAGTTTCAGCACGACTCTTCCATTGATTCCTGGGTAACTTTGGTCAAATTGCTTTATCTTTCTAAGCTTCATATTCCTTGTCTGACAAACAAAGCTCTTCAAAGCAGGTTTTGTTGTGATAATGCCATGTAACAAACATCTCCCAAATTTCTGTGGCTGAAATCACATTCATTTAGATCTCATTCACAGATGAGCTACTGCTCATCAGCTACTGCTTGGCTGGCTGGGCTCCAGAGTGACACTTGGGCTGGGCTTATCCAATTTTTTCTATACTTTGCAAATTTCCCACAGGAAAAAAAAAAAAAAAGAATGATTTTAGGCCGGGTGCGGTGGCTCACACCTGTAATCCCAGCACTTTGGGAGGCCAAGGCAGGCAGATTACTTGAAGCCAGTAGTTCGAGAATGCCTGGTCAACATGGTAAAGCCCATCCCTACTTACTAAAAAAATACAAAAATAATAAAATAAAATAAAATAGAAGAATGTTTTTAAGCTGCTAAGCTGGTCCATGGGATGCTTCAACTGTGGAGGTTCCCAACCAAACCCAGCTAAGAGTTTGGACCGCGGGCCTGGAACTGAGAATTCCCAGGAAGCATGAGCGCTGCCGCAGCTCACTTATCTTCACTCTGGAATGATAAACAATCGATGCAAATGGCATGCGTGCCCACTGCTGAATCCACAGTTCTATCAGGAAGACACCACGGCCTACTAGCAATACTGATGGCCTAAAGGCTCTTCATTGCTGCCCAGGATGAGATTTCATTTCATTTGATTATTTTCTAGACCTTGAACATTGCATTTGGACAGGAATCTAATTACCTTGCTTGTTAAGGGCTTTGGGAAATGGAGTGGAGCCATCTGATGATGGAGAACCAGCATTCCCCATTTGGGTCCTCATTTATTAGGCAAAGTAATTCTTTTGGGACCTGCATGACCTAGAAGCAGGAATTTGACTTATGACGTCGGGAGGACAGTCAGCATCCAACAGCCTTTAGACGGCAGATTCGATGAATTCCCTCAGAAAGGTCAGGAAACCAGGCACAGTTCCTAGAGCCTCAGATGCTATCTGAGCTCTTTCTAGGGGGAAAGGTGCCCTCTCCTCTACTCTCCTGCAGCCACTGGGCCAATGTTCTTTGCCCCCAGAATCTGACCCACCTATAGGCACTTCCAGTTAAACATCAGGCAGGTACTTTCTGGGCAATATTTCCATGAACATTCCCCTACTGTTAACTTGCTTACAAACAAAATTGGGTGATTTGTTCCAGTGCCAGACCCATCTGCGTACTCAGGACAGTTTTTCTTTACAATCTCAAATTGATCTGAACTAATCTGTTCAGTTCCCTCTTTCTGGACAAAGACCTTGTGTGCCAGGTTTCTTCTGCCTGGAGCACATTTTTACTTTCAAGTTATAAACCCTGAAAAATGGGTTTCATAATGGGAAGGCCGACAGAGTCTCAGCCATCGAGATTCAAGTAGCCTCACTCTGCCAAATATATTTATTATTATTTCCTCAAATAGCCACCATTTAATACCTGTCACTTTTTTTCCTTACAAGGTTGAGGGCTGTGTAGTCTTGGTTGCAAGCTCTCTTGGTTGTCGTGATGACTTGCTCCGGGGAGGCGGGTGCTTAGAGACAGAGCCTTGTAGCAGAGAGTTCTGTGCTGAGCTCCCCAGTGGAGGGAACAGTCACAGCCACTGCATTAAGCCCCCGTTGCAATGCAGGGTGTGGAACCGCTCTGCTCTCTGACAATGCCTACAAAAGCTCGGTGGGGCAGAACTTTCCAGTGTGGTCATCTCCTGGAGGGCGAGGCTGAAGGCCTGAATCCCCACGGCATCTCCACACACTTCTTTGCACATTTGCTGCTTGGTGCTTTTCAGCTGTTGGCATGGATAAAGCTGCAGGGCTGGCTCCTAAAATGTGGTTGGAGATGTCTTCCTCCCACGAGAGGCTTCTACAGAGACTGCCTGGAACAACCTTTGAAAACTCATTGTTTAAAATGTATTAATCCAAATCCTTTCCAAGTCTTCTCTGCCAAAACCCAGCACAGAGAACCACTTCTCTTCCTTCACATGCCCTGACATCATTACTCCAAGGCCTCTCCACCCTGCCTCACCCCAAATGCCCCTCAAGAGATGGGCATTTCTAAAGCCAAGGGTTTCACGCAGAAAGCCTAGGGGCAGCTGCTGCCACCTTTCCTTCTGCACAGCCTGAGACCACCCTCTTCCGTGTTCCCTGCCCCTGCCCAGAGGACACCTGCATTCCACGTCCTGTGTCTTCCATCCCTGGGGGACTCAGCCACCGAATCCTGCCTTCTGTGGCTCTCTTCCTTTGTGCAAGGCCAGCATTCCATCCAGAGCCAGACTGGGCCCTGGCCTGCAAGCAGACACGGAAATCCCTTCTGCCGAGCCAGATGCCAGACACGCGGGAGCTCAGCCGGCCTTCTCAACGGGACTCTATCTTAGAAAACACGAATAAGACCTATGACAGCTATTAAGCAGTTATTGAAGAGGGTCTCTGTGTGCTCTGCTGGAAAAACTCATTTGGAGCATCACTTTGTGATGTGGGTGGGTTTGGGTGAGTCCCCTTAGATTCCAGTGGCAGTGATTGGGGATCCCAGAAACAGGTGGTGTGTCCCTGCCTAACTCTGATCCAGGGAGTTCCCCTGGAAGACAAGACAGATGTGGCATACACCAGCCACACACTTCAGTGCCCCTGACCAGTGCCAGGAAAGAGAGGCCTCATGAGTCCATCAGAGTTTCCTAAAAGCCTGCGAAGGCACCCACAGTCTCCTAATCGAATCTTCCCGTGGCTCCTGGCTTGCACGGGATAGAGTGCCCTTACCATGAGGGAGTCTCTGAGTGATGCCCCGGGGCTCAGGGACAGCATGAGACGGGAGATGTCTATGATGCTCTGGCTCCCCGATCCCAGGGCAAAGGCCTGGCCCTCTAGACTCCATGGGTAGCAGGGACCCGGGGCTTCTGCTGCTCCTCCCGGGCATCCCCCAGACACTGGCCGGTGCTGATGGGAAAACCAGGAGCACCTCTGACCTGCTCACCTCGTTGTCCCCCTCGCCAGGCCTGGAGGCTTGGCCACTCAGGTGAGCACCATGCAGCCTCTTTCCATCGGATTCCCCTGTTCCACCAGCTGTTCGCAGCTGGGGAACAGCTGCTGCGCCTCTGACTTTTCCACCCATCTGCAGCCAGAGCTGGAGCCCAGCCTAATTTTCAGTTGGCCACATCTGTCTCTGATCTCTGAGCCCCACTTCCAACCCACATCTCTAATTTCTGCCGTACATCCCAGACAGAATCTGATGCCAAACAGAGCTGAGTGTGAACTCCAACAGGGCCCTAGATCCTGACCCCAAGGTGATGGCAGTACCTACATACCCGGCATGGAGACAGCGGCTGCCAGCCCGCATGCCCCTGAGGCCGCAGGTCCCACACCCACAGCAGGGTGTCACATGATCCTTGTGCTCACCACCTCCCATTTCTCTATGCAACTTTTACCTGATTTGGGTCATGGATACAAAACACACAGGAATTCATCAGTCAGCAGGTGTGGGAGAGACGGGGGTCATGTGTGAGCTGGGACTCTGTGCCCAGTGTCCTGAGGGAGCCAGGGGTCCTGTGTGAGCTAAGACTCTGTCCAGGGTCCTGAGGGAGCAGGGGTGTCCTATGTGAGCTGGGACTCTGCCCAGGGTCCTGAGGGAGCCAGGGGTCCTGTGTGAGCTGGGACTCTGCCCAGGGTCCTGAGGGAGCAGGGGTGTCCTATGTGAGCAGGGACTCTGCCTAGGTCCTGAGGGAGCTGTGGGGTTCTGTGTGAGCTGGAACTCAGTTTCTATCAGGCAAAAGCTCACAGCTGGCCAAAGAGAAAATTGAATTTTCAATTTTTAATTCATAGGTAAAATCCATTAGAGCAACACAATTTATTTTCAGAAGTTGTGTAATTTCTGTGTGCAGTACAGTCATTGACTTGCTATTTCCCCACCTTGACAAGTGTAAACCTTTGAGTCAATTTAAATACAAAATTCACTGCATTTCACATTATATTCTAGCGGCCTTTTCTCCAAGGCACTTTACGTAGTAGATTTCAAAGCCCTTTCAAAGCATTTTTCCACCTTCTTCACAGAAAAGGTGCCTATTATGTTTTTAAATGAACAAGGAGCACTGTTATAGGAGTCAGATCACCACTTGTAGATGATCTCAGGGCCTCGGTTTTCCCATCAGTAAAATGGGGTTATTCCCATGAATCAGTATTATAGAAACTACTATTTAAATTACATTAAGTGGCTCACACCCGTAATCCCAGCACTTTGGGAGGCCGAGGTGCGTGGATCACTTGATACCAGGATTTTGAGACCAGCCTGGCCAACATGGCAAAATCTCATCTCTATTAAAATACAAAAAAAGTTAGCTGGGCATGGTGGTGCGTGCCTGTAATCCCAGTTACTTGGGAGGCTGAGGCAGGAGAATCACTTGAAACCAGGAGTCACAGGTTGCAGTGAGCTGAGATCGCGCCATTACACTCCAGTCTGGGTGACAGAGCGAGACTCTGTCTCAAAATAAATAAATAAATAACTTTGAATGAACTTTGAAGGTGACCAGGGATATGAGAATACAGTAGAATTTCCCTTAACCCTACACCTTATGTCCACCTCCAGATATTCAGATATTAATTTATGCTCAAGTGAATACCTGACACTTGTATTTAAATTTTCAATACTTTAATATTCAAGTATTTGCACAAGCCAAAAGAAAATGTTGCTGAGTGTAGCTACCAGACCAAGACAGCAGAGAGAATTGTAGTATGGGTGGAATTAGACCAGCTTGCCTTATCTAAGTACGTTGAAATCCATCTTCCTTTTCTAATGCTGTGAAAGAAAAACCAAATCTCAGGACCTGAAACTCACCAAGCCAAAGGGAAGGTTAAGCTTGGGAACCCAGTCGTGCAAAAACTACCTTCCTTTTGTTCCCAGATAACTGTCATTTCACATGCTTGCTTATGTAAAATGTGGATTTACTGGGCTTCAGACAAAAGCATCATTGACTGCCCTGCCCCCTGCCGCCACCCCGTGCCTTCCCTTTCACGTGCGAAATGCGTGTTCACTGAGCACAGATCCAGGCTTTTCAAGAAGGTAACACTGCCCTCATTGCCTACCTTCCTTCCTTTTTTTTTCATTTTTTCTTCCCCTCCCACTTGATCTTTCCCCTTTGAATATTGAAGCTCGTGAAACTCTCTTTAGAAAAAACACAGGCCACAGATCCCACTGGGACTGTGTTTCTTCTTTTGGGGTGTACCCTCAGCCTGGTCACGGAAACCTCGATTCCATCGAGACGTGCCACTTTGGGGTCACTTTGCAGTGCTGTGGGACTGGACCCCACAGGGGCCTCTGCTTTGTGACTGTGCCTGCACAATGATTGTAGGGTGTCCCTGCTACCGCCTTTATCTTGTGTACTTTCAGGGTTTGTTTATTTTTGTCTTAGACCCTGAAAACGCCCTATTACCATTGGCTGGTGAAAGTTAGATATTTGAGATCTTTAAAGGCGAGAAGCTTGATTTCGATCCAGGAAGTCTGAGGAAGTAGAAAAACATCCAGAGATGCCATATAGCCCAAATGTCAAAACTATTCTGGAATCTAGAACTAAGGTGCATCAGAGACTTTTCTTCCTGTTAACCTTTACAAAAAGGGGCTTTTTGGGATCCAGGCAAATCTGAATAAATGTGTCTTCTTTGGAGGGGAGCTGGAGAAGCCCTCGTGGTGTCTTGTCTTTTCTAAGATAATCACATTTTCCAGTTAACATGACCTTGCTTTGCTGTTTTCTTTTTCACTCACCCTTGAACCCACAGGGAACGCATCCACAGTGGGGACAGCCCCGGTTCAATGTTGCAGAGACGCCTTGCAGGCACTACCCATGGATAAGGTGACCTCTCACTCAGCCCTGTTCTCCTGTTCTTCCATTTCTACAAGAGCAGTGGCAAAGGTCATGTTCTTATATGTTTTTTTCAAAATCCACCTTCCCTTGGGCTCAATGCTGAAGTGTGTTACCAAATCATGTTGTTTTTTCAACTATGCCCCACTTCACCTCCCTCTCAGGGTCTTTGCCCGGCCTCCTCCTGGTTGCTGTGGTACAAGAGGGATATGGATGTGCCAACAGAAGCAAATGGCAGTGGAGAAGTGCTCAAGGTTCAGGCATCACCAGGAGCCCACTATCTGCCTCCCCGCATGACAGCCCTATTCTCCCAGGATGGCTCCAGCCAGAACAGGAGGATATTTATTGACAGCACAGAGACTGTGTTTTTCACCATCAACTCCATTCAAAACATCGCGGGGGGATTCCATGATTGTCCCAAATGGCTCCAGTGCTCTCGTGTGGATCAACCGTTGTGTCCAGGAGTAGGCGGTAGGAAAGCCTAAAGAGTGGGACCCTATGCATTAGGGGAAGTTCTCCTAGAGGCGCTGTTGGAAGGAGCATTTCCCAAGGGGTGAACAGACCAAGAATTAACGTCTACCTGGGTGGCCTCCAGCCATGCTCCCCTGCACCAGTCCTAGAGAGGTAAAAACTGTGGGGGCAGGGAAGGTCAAAATGGACCAAAATGGCAGGAGGCAGTTCTCCAGCAGAAGCCAGGAGCATTGCCTACACAATGCCACCTATTCTTCAGGGCACAAACGGCAGGTGTGTAACAGGAGCACTGCCCACACAACACCATCTATCACTCAGGGCATGAGCAGCGGGTATGTAAGAGGAGGGTTGCAATGTCTCTGGAGAGACTGGACAGCAAGAGCAGCTAAGCCTCTGATGGGGCTCTGGGCAGGCAGCATGTCTCCTATGAGAGGTCACATTGTCACAAAGGAGAAAGGAGCCCTGGACTGATGAAGCATGTGTGCAAAAACCACAGGGTCAGCTTGCAGGAGAGCTGAGATTGAGCTATTAGGTTAGAGGGTCCTTGACATGGTTTGGATATTTGTCCTTTCCAAATGTCATGTCGAAATTTGATCCCAATGTTGGAGGTGGGGGCTGGTGGGAGATGTTTGGGTCATGGGGGCTTGTCGCTCATGAATGGCTTGGTGCCCTCTCTGCAGCAATGAGTTCGTGTAAGAGCTGGTAGTTTAAAAGAGCCTGGCGCAAGGTTACATGGAAAAGGGAATTCCTGTACACTGTTGGTGGGAGGATGAACTAACTCAGCCATTGTAGAAAGCAGTGTGGCAATTCCTCAACGAACTTAAACAGAATTACCATTTGACCCGGAAATCCCATTACTGGGTATATTCCCAAAGGAAAATAAATCATTCTACCATAAAGACAAATGCACACATATGTTCACCGCAGCACTATTCACAATAGCAAAGACATAGAATCAACCCAGGTGCCCATCAACAGTGGACTGAATAAAGAAAACATGGTACATATGCACCATAGAATATTATGCAGCCATAAAAAATGAGATCATGTCTTTTGCAGGAACATGGATGGAGCTGGAGGCCATTATCCGATGTGAATTAATGCAGAAATAGAAAACAAAACCCCACATGTTCTTCCTTATATATGGGAGCTAAAGGATAAGAACCAATGGGCACAAAGAGGGGAACAACAGACACCGAGGCCTGCTTGAGGGCGGAAGGTGGGAGGAGAGAGAGGATCAGGAAGAATGGCCATAGAGTACTATGCTCATTATCTGAGTGATGAAATAATCTACATCAAACTTCCATGACACACAGCACAGTTTACCTATATAACTAACTTGCACATGTGCTCCTGATCCTAAAATAAAACTTAAAAATAATCACACAAAAAATACAATAAATAATAAAATAAAAGAGCCGGGCACCTCTCTTGCTCCCTGTCTCGCCATGTGAGATGCCAGTTTCCCTTCCCTTCAGCCATGAGTAAAAGCTTCCTGAGGCCTCCCCAGAAGCAGATGAGGGCACCACGCTTACGGTACACCCTGCAGAACCATGAGCCACTTATACTTTCTTTTTGTATATAAATTACCCAGTCTCAGATATTTCTTTACGGCAACATAAAACAGACTCATGTAGCATCCCATGAGTTTTTGCAGAAAAGAGAAGGAAAGAGAGGAGGGCTGGAAATGGGCAGGTTGTCCCAGGCAAAGGGATGGGCAAAGAGATACATTCATATGGGAAGGTGAGCGAATGAGCTGATTAGTGGGGTTGCAGGAAGGGATGCTTCAGGCAGGGATAGGCAAACAGGATGCTATCATCATAGAATATGCGTGCACACATAACGCGCGCACACACACACCCCTCAGGAAGCATGCAAGCAGGCATCACCTTGGCTTGACGGTAGATTCCAGGAGCACAGAAGCTGCCTTCACCCCAAGGAGCACAGCCTCTCACCTCCGTCCTCTTTCATTGCAATTCCCTGCCTTCCAGCAAGTGTCCGGTGCCTGCTTAACATGCGGGCAGGCTGTCAGTGAGAGGGGCTCAAGCCTGCTGCAGGGACTGCCTCTCGGGAAAGAGAAAACAAAGCCAGAGCCTTAAAAATAGAGCTGTCCGCTGATGGAATTCTCTCCTGCTGCCATGACCAAATATTTAGTCCCAAGGGAAACGGCTGATCAGACACACTCCCAGCAAGGTCATGAGGTGCTCAGAAAACACGCACTGAGGCAGGCTGCCGGCACTGGCTCTCCTCACCCCTGGACCCTTGAGGGCCCCACAAGCTAGGGAGGGAGGGCCGCTCCAGTGCCAATCTGTAACCACAAAGCATGCCTTTGCTCTTATGATGCTGGATACCAGCCTAGCCCTGAAGTCAGCTGCTTGCACAGACAACATTCACTCATTCAGACACAAATGAGATCAGTTCTTATCCGAATCACAGGTCAATAGGATTTGGGAAGCCGCAGAGTCCTAGAGATTACATTGTTTTAAAGACTGCAGAGTTCAATACAGCGAGGTTCAAAACAGAGGGAGGATTTTGTTGTCACACAGATGTCCACCCCTCCCCTGCACTGCACCATGGCGCCTGCCTGCTCCAGTTCTCCTGGTGTGTCGCCTCCCACTGTCCACTTCCCAGGCAGTTTGTCTGGATCTCCTGCAAGAGCAGGGCCTGGAGCCTGGTGACCTTAGCGGCCACAAGGCCCAGCACACAGTTGGGGCGCCATGAAATCCCAAGAGGGAAGGGATGGAGAGGGAAGGAGGCCAGGTGTCTCAAAGGGGAACCCTGGGGGAGTGGTCCTTTCCTATCTGTCACTGGTGCCTAGTAAAGCAAGAGCAGAAGATCCCAGCCCCAGCTGGCACATGGCTCTGAGCCCAGAGCCTGTCCCTTCATGAAGGAAGACAGTGCGGCCACCATTGGCCCACAGGCACTGTCTCCGCTGAGGCCCCTTCCAGCTGTCTTCTTCTCTGGAAGCCCCCGAGGACCCTGCCTCACACTGTTCTGGGTGAGTCTGTTCCCTGTGAGTATTTGCCTTCTGAGGGTGCAGGCACAGGGGCAGGGCAGGGGCAGAACAGCAGGATCCCACCCACGTGTTGAACTGAGCTGATTTGTCACTTTGTAAAAGGCTTGTGGTGGGCAGGCTTGGTGTTGGGCCTGTGGTTCCAGCTACTTGAGAGGCTGAGGCAGGAAGATCACTTGAGTCCAGGAAATGGAGGCTGTGGTGAGCCATGATTGCACCATTGCACTTCAGTCCAGGTCACAGAGTGGGACCCTGTCTTTAAAAGAAAAAAAAGATGTAAAAGGCTAGTGCATTGATAGGTAGGTGGCCCCCAAATTCATTTTTTGAGACAGAGTCTCCGTCTGTCACCCAGGCTGGAGTGCAGTGGTGTGATCTTGGTTCATTGCAACCTCCTTCTCCCAGGTTCAAGCGATTCTTCTGCCTCAGCCTCCTGAGTAGCTGGGATTACAGGCGCTTGCCACCGTGTTCAGCTAATTTTTGTATTTTTAGTAGACATGAGGTTTCACCACGTTGGCCAGGCTGGTCTCGAACTCCTAACCTCAGCTGACCTGTCCGCCTTGGCCTTCCAAAGAGGCATGAGCCACTGAGCCCAGCCCCAAATTCTGTTTTAAACACAAGCTAGAGTCAATGTCCACACTGGAAGTCATTTTCAAGGGGGCGATCAGAGAGCAGCAGGGGAAGTGGCTACTTTGAAGCAAAGCGACTGACATTTTAAAGCAATTAATAACTGTGTTTCCCCAGAGACAAGCCGCGGGTGTGGGGAACCGAAGTTGCTCCTCTCATTGTTCCTCCTGTGCTTGGGCAGCGGACTGGAACCCTCTGGGCAGCTTCTCAACTCAGCGTGTCTTGCTGATCTATTAAGTTGAACATTAATCATTAGTGGAGCTCATCTTCCTTCCCTGAATTTAATTTCATTAGTTATACTTTCTTTCCCTATTAGAACAGGCTCTGATGCATTTGCTTAGAAGGCAAATGGGCACTGGCTCTATCTCCCACCTCTCCTGGATGGAGACTTCCCTCTAATGGCACAGACAATTGTCAACATGTCCAGGTCAGGCTGGTTGATCTGGATACAATCAGAACTCAAATCTTTTCTTATGAACTCTCAGGAACTCTCTTTAAGAAAATCAGGGCCACTGTGGTTTTGTTGCTTGAAAGGGGTTTCAATCCAGACCCCAAGAGAGGGTTCTTGGATCTTGCACAAGAAAAAATTGGGGGCAAGTCCACAGAGTAAAAGCAAAAGCCAGTTTATTAAGAAAGTATAGGAATAAAGCAAGGGCTATTTCATAGACAGAGCAGGGCGCTCCCAAAGGCAAGAGGAGGACCGCATCCATCTTACCTGAAGTGCTTGTTTATATATAGAATAACAAAGCAAAAGCCGTGGGGGATGTGCTCCACTCCAGGGCTGTGTCAAAGGATTGCTAATCTTTGTGTAACTACCATCTTCACAAGAATCTGTATCTTTAAAGCGAAACTTATTCTTAAACTAAGAATGCTTTTGTTCTTAAGACATCGGGACATTAGGACATTTCCTGCGTCTGTTAAGTCTGGAGTCTGTTTGCTCAGCATGAATTCAACTATTCCTTTAACCATGAACCTCATGTGGCTAAGAATGCCTAATCTCCTGGGAACAGCCCAGCTGATTTCGGTGTCTGTTTATCCAGCCCTTATTCAAGATGGAGTCACTCTGGTTCAAACACCTCTGACCGTTTTAAACCAAAAAAATAGGATACCCAATCTCTGGGATCCTTTGTCTTAAAAAATATATGCAAAAAAACACATCAGGAAACCAGAGGCAATGGGGTCCCAGGACTGCCACTTTAGTCCTGGACAGGCACTAGGGCAGGACACTGGAGATTAGAAGGGGGGCCTGTGCCACTGGAGATTAGAAGTGTGAGTCTGACAGGAGGGAGCCCCAGGAGAAAGTCATTTCTTCATCCATCTGCTTGTCCATCCATGCTTTAATGCTATTCTTCCAGGCTGTACATCAGGTGTGGGGAGGGCTCAAGGATGTCCAAGCCGAGTGTTCTGGCCTCCTTGCCTTCCTTGCTCCCTCCCTTGAAATATTTGAGTGCCTTATGTACCCCCTAGCACTGTGTCCAGTGCTAAGTATCCAGTGATAAGGTTAAAACAACAAACTTCCAATCAGTATGGAGAACAGTTTGGAGGTTCCTCAAAAAACTAAAAATAGAGCTACCATATGATCCAGCAATCCCACTGCTGGGTATAGACCCCAAAGAAAGAAAATCAGGCTATTGATGAGATCTCTGCACTCCCATGTTTATTGCAGCACTGTTCACAAGAGCCCAGATTTGGAAACAACCTGCCACCAACAGATGAATGGATAAAAAAACATGTGGTCCATGGACACAATGGAGTACTTACTACTCAGCCATTAAAAAGAATGAGATCCTGTCATCTGCAACCACACGGATGGAACTGGAGGTCATTATGTGGAGTGAAATAAGCCAGGCACAGAAAGACAAACTTTGCATGCTCTCACTTATTTGTTGGGGCTAAAAATGTAGAACAATTGAATTCACAGAGATAGAGAGCAGAAGGATGGTGACAGGGGCTGGGAAGGGTTGGGGAGGGGAGAGTGTGCATAGTTAATGGGTATAAAAACATAGATAGAATGAATAAAATCTAGTATTTGATAGCACAATAGGGTGACTACAGTTTATCATTTACTGTACATTTAAAAATAAGAGTATTTTGCTTATAACACAATGAAAGGTAAATGCTTGAGGTGATGGACACCCCACTTACCCTGATGGGATTATTATACACTGCATGCCTGTATATATATGTATTTTTTAAAACAAACAGCCAAGTTCTTTTTCCCAGGAGGCAGCCCAGCTAGGATGGAGACCAAAAGAAGCACCGTGCACCTAGATCCACACTCTGCTGAGAGCTTCAGTGAAAGAGAACTGAGTGCCTGAGAAAGGCAACTAGGGTTGGGATAATAATCAAATCCAGTTTGAGACAGGAGAAGGGCGCTCCACACAGGCGGGAGAGAGGGAGTGCGCGGATGGAGCCTACCGTCTTACCGTCTTGGAGGAACTAGGCATCAGAGAGGTAGGGTCTAACCACTTCAGTCCTTCCTAGAAATTCAATATGACTATAGCTCAAAAGCCCACCAGGGGGCGATGCAGGACAACTTATTGCTTAGCGCTAGCGGGGCCACATCCATGATTTGTGTAATTCACAAGGAGTGCCTTAAAACTCTGGGTGGGGTGAAAAACTCCTGAAAACTGGAGGCCCAGGGCAGTCCAATGATAATCCTAAATAATAGTTTGAAAGGGACTGAGCTAGGAGTCCAGAGACAGAGATTCTAGTTCCACTTCAGCTCTTGCATTTATTTTTTCTATGGCCTATTTCTTAATCCCCCCCTAGACCTGGGTCCTCAAGGGTCAAAGAGAGGACTGGGCCAGCACATCCCTGAGCTTTTCCTGGTGCAAGCTCCTGCCCATGCTGCTGGGAGTGCAGTGGTGTCTGTGGAACTGTAGAGGGAAGAGGCGCTCCCGCACTGAGTCTCCAGGTGCTGTTTGCTCCAGTGAGTTTGAGAGAGACACATGGCTTTGGAAATTAACACTTTAGTTTTTTATTTTGTTTTTAAATGGAGACTGGGTCTCACCATGTTGCCTAGGTTGGTCTCAAACTCTTGACTTCAAGAGATCCTCCCTCCTTGTCCTATCAAAATGCTAGAATTACAGGCCTGAGCCACCACACCTGGCCAGAAATCAATAATTCAACCTATGGTTTTAGAAAAGGTCTGAAACATCACTGGCCTCCTTTCCTCTGACGCTCTCCCCATTGTCCCAGCCTCACCCTGTCTTCTCCCTCATTGCATATTCCCCACCAGGCGACAGTGGAGCGGGAAGCATGGCTTAGAGGCCCAGAGCCCAGAGTTCAGATCCAAGATTTCCAGAGACTCGGGGAGGGCTTCTAAGTCCCCTGACCAGCCGCAAGAGAAAAGGCCCAGTCTGTAGCTGTGGTTCCTTCCTCAGGCAGGAACATCCGGGTCATGCCCTCCACCCTTCAGAGAGCAGCCAGAAGCCCATCCCAGGCAGGCCTCCTACCCCTAACTAACAGCAGTCCTGCAGCTACCCCAAAGCTTGAGCCAACCTTTGCTGTGAGGAAGAGGAATCCCAATTCAAAAGGAAGTTAATGGACAGAGAAGGCTGTTTTCTGTGGAGAGCTCCCCCCTCTCCAAAACATTCCCTGGTAGGTTGGTCACCAGTCACCTCGCCATCTGATGGACAAACGAGTTTTGGAAGACAGGCTGGTTAATCTCATTTACAATAGCAAATTAATTCCTGCTGGGGCCATACAGAGCCACTTTCAGAGGGACATTTTTACAAGTGTCTGCTCCACTCTGTGGGGCATGGTTAGCAGACAGCTGCATGGCACGGCCATCTGAGCTCAGCAGCTTTCAGCCCAGACGGTCGTGGAGGGGCCTTGATTGGCCTTCGGGTGCAGACATTTCTGCTCATCCCCTGAGATGTCACAGATACTGTGCAGGTTGAGGTAGTGCAGGGAATTTGCCAGCCAGGCAAATTGCACATCAGAGAGGGGCCTGGAGCATGGGCAGTGCCATATGAATGCATGCTGAAGAGGTGAAGCAAAGGCTGAAGGAAAAGATCTCAGCCTTTCTCTTTTGGTAGACCTTCGTTCCATTATTCAGCATTTCCTGGGGATCTACCATAGACCAAGGACTTTGCAAGAACCAGACATTGGTAAGGCCAGGTGACTTAACAGGATCACAAAACCCAACTCTTTCTTTTGCAAGTGGTGGAAACCACAATCACAGTGATGTGGGAAAACAACATAAGAACAAAAATCCCCTAAAATTTACAAAAAAAAAGATCTGGGTTAATTCACACAGCTACACACTTACAGGGTCTAACAGGTGGTCACTGACAGATTCAGGCATTCAGAAAGTGCCAGGAGTTGGTCTCCATTGCCTGCTTCTGCTTTACTCCAAGTTGGCTTTGTGCTTGGGCAGGATTTCTCCCATCCCAACCAAAAATGGGCTAATATTTCAAGCCCAAATCTAGAGACCAACCCTCCTTGGACCCACGCATGTCCCGTGCTCACTTGTGAATCAATCACTGTGGCCATGAAGTAGAATAAGATTGGTCAGCCCAGACAACACGCTGTAGGATCAATCCCAACGCACCATACAGTTTAGGATTGGGGGGCACGAAATTTCCCAAGATAAAACCAGGATGCCATGAGCAGGAGAAGGGTGAATGGGGCCCAGACTAGCCACAAGGATTACTCTACTCATGCCAACAAGGAATGTGGATAGGGTAGAAGCTCCGGGAGAGGGGCTAGTACCGGGGGGCGTAAGACAAGACAAGAGCGCAGAGACAAATAGACCAAAGGATGCTTGAGTAAAAATCTGAAAGATGAATACACGTCCATCATGGACAGAGAGAGCCATTGCAGACAGAGCTGAGAGTGTGTGCAGTGACCTAAATACACACACACACATAACTGCACACACAGATACACATGCACACACACACACACACAGACACTAACCCACGTGTGCAAATACTTGCACACACACGTGTATACACACACATGCACCCTTACACACAGACCCAAAGAGTATCAGCCCTGTGACTGCAGATTTTTGGCTAGATGTGTTACACATCTTGTTTCAATTTAATTGCTGCAATAACCCTATGAGAAAGCTAACATTTTGTAAGGTTTGGGGTGAGGTTTGTGAACTTGTTTTTTTTTGTTTGTTTGTTTTTTTGAGACAAGGTGTTACTTTGTCACCCAGGCTAGAGTGCAGTGGGATGATCTGGGCTCACTGCAACCTCTGCCTCCCGGACTCAAGTGATTCCCCCGAGTAGTTGGGACTACAGGTGCCCACCACCACACCCGGCTTATTTTTAAATTTTTGTGTAGAGATGGGCATTTTCCATGTTGCCTAGGCTGGTCTCAAACTTCTGGCCTCAAATGGCCCACTTGCCTCGACCTTCCAAAGTGCTGGGATTACAGGCATAACCCACTGCGCCCAGCCATATATTTGCATTTTTAATAAGTTCCGTGGTGATGCTGAGCCTGCTGTTTCAAAGCCCACTCTCAGAGACCATTGTCCTACTGTACAGTAAGGCACGCTAGCAGGGAGTCAAGAGGGTGTCCAGTCAGTGAATCTGCAGAACCTTTATATGTAGGGATTTTATTTGGAGCTTGAAATCAAATGTAAATGAAGTGTCAAATATCGGGGCCCAACTACCCTGTGAGAACACAGTGCCCTGTTCGTGATCTCAGGAACAACCCATATATCTGAGAAGACCCAGAAAGCTGGGACATACCTGGGGCTGTGTTCTCAGCGGTTTGATATGGGCATGGGTGGTGCCAATCACTCCATGTGAAATCGTAAGGAAGTTGACTTTGTACCAGCGATCCCAAATTGTGACTCCTGAGAAACAGCCCAAACCCACCTCCAGCCTGCTGTCTTCCTCCTCTGGAGTGGGACAGGCTTGTACCATGGCCAAGGACCCCTGGATACATCTGCCTTTAGGATGCCTCTGTGGAGGCTGCTCAGAACGACTCAATTCCTGTTCTTCCCAAACCCCAAGGAGGCACACGGGGAGAATGGTCCATGCTAATGGCAGCATTTTGTCTTTTCAAGTTCAGTCAGTTTATCCTTTTGCACCCACCTCCATTCCTTATCTCTCCTTCCTCCACCCCAAATCTGGGTCAGCTGGGAGCCACACATCACAGACACAGTCCATCTATACTTCTGGGGGTTCAGGGAGCAGTTGCCAGCCTCCTGCCACCTGGAAACAGTAAGACGCCCTAGGTCGGGGAGTCTGGCTTGCTAATGCCTGACTATGGAAGGCAAACACCATGTCCAGCAGCAGAATTGCTGCTGTATCAGTCAGGATGCCGATGCAGGAATCAGAAACCACTCCAGCTATTTCAAGAAAAGGGGGTGAATACTGGAAATGAGGTGCTTCCAAAACCCCTGGAAGGCCTGCAGGGGCAGGCTCTGTAGGACTGGGACCCAGGACCTCACCGCAGAACTGGCCCATCCAGAACCCTGCATGCTGCTTTTGCTATAATCAGGCAGGAGGTGAATCATCATGTCTTATCCTAAGCACTAGCTCCAGGTTCCACCAGCTTGGCAGTGATACGGGCATCAAGCAGCACCCCTGCACCTGCTGCACACAAACCAGCGAAGTGGCTGCCTCCCCTCTTTCATGTAACTTGGCTGCAAGTCAAGTCTCATAGGACAGCACCTGGTTGTTGGAACCTCAATCAGATACAGAGCCCTAGCTGGGAGGGGCCTTGGAGTTGGAGCTTTTGCTTCCCCCACCCCTGCAGTAAAGGAACACCCACTAGAAAAAGACTGGAACAGATGTCAGGCGAACCAATCTACTCTATCCCTCCTGGGGCCTGGGGCCTCAGAACACTTAGTGTCCAAAGTAAATTCACCACAAACTGATCAAGAACAAAGCAGATTTACTGCTTCATAAAACTAGAAAACCAAACACATATGTGAGTGTCAGGTGTGGTTTGATCCAGGGACTCAGAAAAGAAAAAGTCACTGAAACTTCATGTCTATCTCTTAACCCGGCTTCCCAGCCTGACTCTTGGGCTTCGGCTTTTGGATAAAGGATTTAAAAAGCCACCGTTCCCCAATCCCCACAGCATCTAGTCCACTGGGAAAAAGTCATTGCTCCCAGTAGCACCTGTGCTCACCCTGGGGACATTCTCATGGGACCTGCTTGGGTTATAAGATGTGCCACGAAGTAATCACCATCTCCAGGGCTATCTGAAAGGCTGATTGCTCCAGGCCCCTTGAATCAGAGGGCCCCAGAGCCTACTTGGAGTATGTGGACTAAGCGAGGGGTTGGTGTCGATTTTCTGGGAGACCATATATGTGACCTTGAAGATAGAAAAACACAACACAGCCACCTCTTCTAGGATCTCCTGCCATCCCCTCCATCTCTCCCACCCCCTCCTGCCTTCTATGCTACGAGCGAGTTGGGCCACTAGATACAGCAAAGGCTCCTGACAGACCCAGCTCACCTGGATCTGTGAGTCCTCCCCAGCGGCCCTCCTCACTGCCGTTACCGTCTCTTAGAAAACCCTTAGATTCTGGGTGGTTTCTTCCTTCTCCCAGCCGTGGAGACTATTTTAGCAAAGCCTCGTTTGCATTTCCAACCTGCCTCCCTGCCACTCCCAGCCCTCGCTTCTCTCTTCTCTAATGTGTTTGTTTGGTTTTGCTTTAATTTTAATTACACCTTCCAGGGCAGCATCACCAGAACATCTCATCAGCAGGTGGATTCAGATCAATAAGAAAGTTAAATGATAACACAGACGACTGACCTCCGTAGAGTTCCAGGAGACATAATCCCACCCCCTGAGAGAAGACAACTTGAGCTCCGCTTGCAGCTATTCATTTCTGAAACACATTATAATAGTCAACACTAATTAATTGCCTACTACATACAGGCAAAGTGATAAATGCTTTATGCGCTTTGCCCCTCATCCTCCCAACAGCCCTAAAGGGTGTATATGTATTATCGTTCCCATTTACAGAGCAAGATTTGGGATTCAGGTGACTGTTACCAAACAAATGACTGCTACCAAACGAGTGACTGCTGAGGGCTGAAACGTGCCAGGCACTGCTAGGTGCTGAGGGGGTGGGCAAAAGAAGGTGAGAGCCAGTTTCTGCCTCCCCGGAAAACAACCTGGAGAGACAGAGTTAGATACTAAAGACGGCGCCAGTGTCAGGTAGTGTATACCGAACCTCTGAATGCAGAACGCTGGTACTTGGGCAGCTGAAACTCAGGGAATGCTTCCCGGAGGAAGTGTGACGTGAGTCAGGACTCGGAGCCGCTCCTTTGCAAGTAGCATCATGAAGTTTAAACACAGCTGATGAAAAATTCTCATGCTTCCTCTAACGTGATGATTGCATCGGAAGAGAACACAATGTGGACATCAGCCTCTGGCAGAAGCCCATCCTGGGAGCCCCTCTCTGCAGTCCCAGGTGCACATCTATCCTCTTCTTAACAGACCCTGCACAATTTGTTCCTGCCACAGAGCTCTGGGTCAGCAAGTTTTTCCCGTTATATTTAGAAAAAGTAATAAAATGGTTCTCCCCACAGGCTTTGCCAACTGGATGTTGTTCTTTCAAATTAAAAAACAAAAGCAAAAGCTGGAACAAGGAAGGAGACCAAATTACCCACTTGTGGGAAGGAAGGTGCACAGTTCAATTGTGGGGCTCATTCCAGGCTGCTCACAAGCTGCCCCCCAACCCCAACAAGGGTGGGTCTTGGACTCCAATCCTGGCAACTCCCAGAGGTCACCAAGATGTGAGGGATGCCTGGCTGCACCCAAGTATAGTGCAAGGTCTACAGAATTGCAAACCCCTGCTTTCAAATCCTGATCAGATACTTAGCAATTCTGCATTAACCTCTCTCTACCCTCTCACTCATTTGTAATGTGAGAAAGATAATAATATCCATCTCATCTCATTAAGATGAAGGGAGATGATACAGTGAGGCCCTTATAGGGGACCTCGCACATCGTGGGAGCTTAGTAGATGGCACTAATCCTGATTACTGTGGATCACTCTGCTTGCTAATTGATTTTTCTGGGCCCACACTGTTTAATCAAACCTGAATCCACGGTCTCTGTCTAAACACCGAGAGAAAAACGTGCGACAAGAGCAGCACTCAACATGAAGCGCTCTCTCGTCACAGGCAGCCGGGGGACTGGATTTGGGGTGGAAGCGAGCTGCTGATCAGCCCAGGGGAAACTCCAGCGTTCACCTGCCTGAGGGCCTCTGGAAGCCCTGTGACGAGGCTTCTGTGTGCAGAAGGCTGATTTCTGTGTAAGGTTTTCCTTTGCATATGGAGGGGTAAAGAACCCAAAGTTCCCTGGCAATGGGGCAGTCCCCAGAGTGGGTGGCAGAGAGGCACATTCAGGGTACCCTTCCCCATGTGCTCCAGATGGGAACTTCTAACATGGATGCAAGGGGATTATGGAGCCCAGGACGATGTTGAAGCCTGTTGAAGCCTGGCTCTTCTAATTTCTTAAAATCCAAATGTGCACAAGGATAAAAATCTATTTTTTCTGTAACAGTCTTTTCAAAAATGATCATCATAATTAATTCCAGATAAAATTAATCCAGAAATTTTCCCTAGAGTATTATTTAATTTTGCAAGACTCAATTTTATCCTTTGGGCATCCTCTGTCCACACTGACATCTGCAGAGCTACGGGGTTCTGACTGATCTTCAGTTATTACGTTGCACACTCTGAATGCTCGCAGTTCTGATCACAAGGCCTCTTTCAGCCACTTCCTTATCCCTCTGGCCCTAGTCTTGAGTTAGAAGACACTATAATGTCCGCCCACTCGTGAAGTGAGAGGAACTCCTGCGTCTGTCTGGTCCTGGCTGTGAGAAGAGGCAGCATCCGCATAGACCTGGGCTGTGGGGAATGTAGCATGTGCACAGGCCTGGGCTGTGAGGTGCTGTGGGGTCTGCCCAGTCCTGGAGAATAAGGGAAAGGTACGTCCGCACCATCTGGGCCATGTGGGCCTGTGGCGTCCGTACCGTCCTGGGCCTCATGGGACTCTGGTGCCCGCACCGTCCTGGGCCTCGTCGGACTGTGGCCTCCGTACCATCCTGGACCGTGTGGGACTGTGGTGTCTGCACCATCCTGGGCCGTGTGGGACTGTGGTGTCTGCACTGCCCTGGACTGTGTGAGACTGTGGTGTCTGCACCATCCTGGGCTGTGTGGGACTGTGGTGTTTGCACTGTCCTGTGCACTGGAGACTGTGGTGCCTGCCAGTCCTGAGTTGGGAGTGACGATTGACGACTTGGTGTGTGCAGTTCTTGCCAGCCTAAGCTCTGAGGGACTACGTCCATCCCAGTGTTCCAGACCACTGTTCTAGGTTTTGTGGAGATCCAACATCAGAGATGTAGAAGCAGACCCTGCAGTTTTCATCATGTCTATCTGGAAACTAGCATAATTCCTCTCCAAATCCAGATCTAGAAACTGGCTTAGGTCCTCTCTGAATCCAGATCTAGAAATTGGCATAGGTCCTCTCCAACTCCAGATCTAGAAACTAGCATAGTTCCTCTCTGAAACCAGATCTAAAAACTGGAATAGGTCCTATCCTACTCCAGATCTAGAAACTGGCATAGTTCCTCTCTGAATCCAGATCTAGAAACTAGCATAGGTCCTCTCTGAATCCAGATCTAGAAACTGGCATAGTTCCTCCCTGAATCCACATCTAGAAACTGGCATAGTGCCTCTCCGACTCCAGAACTAGAAACTGGCATAGTTCCTCTCTGAATCCAGATCTAGAAACTGGCATAGATCCTCTCTGAATCCACATCTAGAAACTGGCATAGTTCCTCTCTAAATCCGGATCTAGAAACTGGCATAGTTCCTCTCTGAATCCACATCTAGAAACTGGCATAGTTCCTCTCCGAATCCAGATCTAGAAACTGGCATAGGTCCTCTCCGAATCCAAATCTAGAAACTGGCATAGGTCCTCTCCAAATCCAGATCTAGAAACTGGCATAGGTCCTCTCTGAATCCAGATCTAGAAACTGGCATAGGTCCTTTCCGAATCCAGATCTAGAAACTGGCATAAGTCCTCTCCGAATCCAGATTTTCCTGCCTTTCTGGCATTTCTGTTTCCTTTCCTGGTGGACCAGGGGCTTGTTCTAATCTCAGAGACCTTTCTCATGTGGGCATATCCTCCCTTCAGCTCTCCTTAACCCACCCAGCTCAGCCCACACCTGTGTTCTATATTGATAATGATCAGTGCAAAAACGAGTTTCAGTGTGGAGGTTTAAACAGGTCCAACATAGAAACGGGGGCTTCAGGGGGAATCCATACCAGGCCACTCAGAGATCCCGGGATTTCTTTAGTGTGCCAACTGCTGGCTCTGAAGGACTGTTGCTGCTTCCTGGATTTGTCCCCAGAAGTCCCCGTGCGGTTTTAACAACTCCATGAAGGGAAGTTCCAAGCCTGAGGTGTTTTTTTTTGTTGTTGTTGTTTTTCCCCTTGACCCCACTGTCAGCTGTAAGACTCCTGGACTCGAGGGTCATGGTCCTGGCCTTAGGCAGGATGGTGTCCACCCCTTCTGTGACTCCTACAGACTCTGACAGGAAAGTTCAAGGGGGAAAGAGAGTCACTGAGGAGGGACTGCCCAGGGGAAGGACAAGACAGAAAGGGCCATGCAGAAGACCAGGGTAAATCCTAAAAAAGGGGTAAATCCTAAAAAAGTCTGGGAGGGCCACATCATGAGGAAGGGCAAAGAGGAATTGCCCTTCTGTAGAAGCTCATTGCCAGGCAGAGGCAATCACAGATGGGGGCGCATTCCCAAGTTCTCTTCACAGAAAAGGGCAGGTCCTTGGGGTTCCCTTGACAGAAAAGGCCAGGTCCTGGGGTTTCCCTCACAGAGGACAGCGGATCCCTAGGAGGACCTGACAGAGAAGGGCAGGTACTCAGGGGCTCCCCCTCACAGAAGAGGGTGAATTTCTGGGGTTCCCCACACAAAGGAGGGAGGGTCCCCAGGATTTCCCTCAGAGAAAAGGGTGGGTCTCCAGGTCTTTCCTCACAAAAGAGAGCTTATCTCTGGGTTCCTCTCACAGAAAATGGTGGGTCCTTAGGGCTTTCTTCACAGAGGAGGTCAGGTCCTTGGGGTTCCCCTCACAGAAACTGGTGGGTCCCTATGGCTCCTGTCACAGAGGAGGGTGGGTTCTCAGGGTTCCACTCACAACGTAGAGCAGGTCCCCAGGGCTCCCCTGACAGAGGTGGGTGGGTCTTCAGGGTTCCTTTCCCAGTAAAGGGTGGGTCCCCAGGTCTTTCCTCACGGAAGAGGGCTGGTCTCCAGGACTCCCCTCACTGAAAATGGTGAATCCTTTCTTCACAGAAGAGGTCGAGTCTTGGGGTTCCCCTTAGACAAATGCGTGGGTCCTCAGGCCTCCCCTGACAGAGGAGGGCGGGTCCTCAGAGTTTCCCTCACAGATGAGGGCAGGTTTCTGCAGTTCCCCTCACAGAGCATGGTGGATCCCTAGGGCTTCCCTCACAAAAGAAGGCCGATCCAGGGGCTTCCTTCACAGAGGAGGGCAGGTCCCTAGGGCTCCCATCACAGAAAAGATTGGGTCTCTGAGGCTCCCTTCACAGAGGAGGGCAGGTCTCAGCAGTTCCCTTCGCAGTAAAGAGCGGGTCCGCAGGTCTTACCTCACAAAAGAGGGCTTGTCCCCAGGGTTCCCCTCACTGATAATGGTGAGTTTTCAGGGCTTCCTACATAGAGGAGGTCGTGTCCTTGGGGTCCCCCTCACAGAAAAGGGCAGGTCCCCATGCCTCCCCTCACAGAGGAGGGTGGGCTTCCAGGGTTCCGGGGTTCCACATACAGAAAAGTGTGGGTCCCCGTCTCCTGGCTCGAGACACCCATTCTCCAGCAACAATAATAAAGCTCATCTTTGGGTGCCAAAGTGTTCCTGATTCCTGAGACTGGGCCATGTGCAGTGTGTAGCCTGCGGGGAGAGGAACCAAACAAAGACCATAGAAAACCTTGAGGCAGGCAGGGAACACAGTGCATGTGTGTAAGTGTAAGTGTGTGTGAGAGACAGACTGTGTGTGAGTGCGTGTGTGTGACTGTGTGTGTGCTTGTGCATTTCTAAGTGTGAGTGTGTTGAGTGTGTATGTATGCGTGTGTGTGAGTGCGCATGTGTCTGTGCGTGTTGGGTGTGTATGTGTGAGAGAGTGCATGTGTGAGTGAGCGTGCCTGTGTGTGTGTGTGTGTGTGTATTTTATATACACTTGTCAGGAAAGGCTTCACTGACAAGCTGTTACCCGAGCCAGGACCTGAGATATTAAGGGAGGGAGCATTTCATGAAGACTGAGGAAGCCACCAAATAATTGTAGGAAAAAGTCCCTGAGAGTGAGGTGTGGTGGGGACGGGGGAAGTGGTGCTTTAGAAACGGCAGGTCAGGCCCCTCACTGAAGTATGCAGATCAGACTTCCCTTCCTCGTGCTGTTTTAATCTAGGATGGTTTCTGGCTTTAAGTGGTTAAATGTTCCTTTAAATTGGTTTATCCTTATATTTATATTTAACAGTATTTTGGCAACCAGCACATAGATCTCCATATTTGGTTTAAGGAACTAGAGATACAAAAAAAAAATTATAAAAAACTAATATAATAGGCCCTAAATGCCAAAGACCATTTTATTTTTAATTTAAGAAAAATAATTTCAACTTTTATTTTAGATTAAGGGGTGCAGGTGCAGGTTTGTTACATGGGTATACTACACAATGCTGAGGTTTGTGCCACAAATGATCCCGTCACCCACATAGTGAGCATGGTACCCAATGGATGATTTTTCAGCCCCCCTCTTTTCCTGCCCCATTTAGTAGTTCCCAGTGTCTGTTGCTCTCATCTTTATGACCATGTGTAACCAATGTTTAGCTCCCACTTATAAGTGAAAATATGTAATATTCGGCTTTCTGTTCCTGTGTTAATTCACTTAGGATAATGGCATCCATTTCCATCCACGTTACAGCAGAGGACATAATCTCATTCTTTTTTACGGCTGCAGGGTACTCCACGGCATATATGTCCCACACTGTCTTTATCCAGTTTACCGTAGATTGATTCCGTGTTTTTGTTATTGTGAATAGTGCTTCAGTGAACACATGAATGCAGGTGTCTTTTTGATAAAATGAATTATTTCCCTTTGGGTATATACCCAGTAGTGGGGTTGCTGGGTCGAATGGTAGTTTTGTCTTTAGTTTCCAAAGACTACTTTGAATCCCACTTGAGTTATTTTATTTTCAGCTTATCTTAAAACCTAAAGGTATTAATTTGTTCTCCTGTTGCTATAAAAAAATAACTGAGACTGGGTAATTTGTTTTTTGAAATGGAGTCTTACTTTGTTGCCCAGGCTGGAGTGCAGTGGCACAATCTTGGCTCACTGCGACCTCCACCTCCTGGGATGAAGTGATCCTCCCGCCTCAGCCTCCCAAGTAGCTGGGACCACAGGCATGTACCACCATGCCTGGCTAATTTTTGCATTTTTAGTAGAGACGGGGTTTTGCCACGTTGGCCAGGTTGGTCTCAAACTCCTGACCTCAAGTGATCACACCACTGTACTCCAGCCTGAGCAACAGAGCAAGACCTTGCTTCATTAATAATAATGATAACACAAAATATCCATGGAGAAAGACGGCCATCCAGAGAGGGGAACCATACAGTCTGCTGCCCAGGACCAGGGCAAAAAGGAAGGGCTCTTATGAACCGGACCAACTGCCTTCAGTCTCTACCCAGGGAGGGTGAGCCATTGATCCAGCCATACAGCTCATTAAAGGCAGAGCTGAGACGCAAACAGGACCCCTGAATACTGAGCTGGTGTTCCCCTTTCTACCACCGGGCCCTGGCAGACAGTTTTTACTCCTGCCATGAAGCTCTGGAGCCAGAGAGAGATGAGGAGTCCCCTGTTTGTCCTGGGGCAGGAAAGAGAGAGGCAAAATCCTGAGAGCTCTTACCCTGAGCTGGAGTCCTGGACTCACAGTCAAGGTCTGGGCCCCGTGCACCACGTGGGTCCTAGTTAAGGGGCAGTTGTAGCAGATGCCATCAGGGTTCTCCCATCTTCCCACAGGACTCCTCATTCTGGTGCTCTCTGCTCTGACTTCCAACAGCCAGGACCTGCATTCTTTTACCTGAAGCCTTTCCCTGGCTGTGAGGACCCTACCAGGTTTGAAGTGATTGAGCATTAGCACCCTTAGGAGCAGCCTGAAAATGACCTACAGGGGCCAGTGGAGAAATATCCCAGCTCGTTGGCCCTTCAACTGGGAAAACTCTGTGTGCCCTCCCAGAGTTCCCCATGGGAACCCGCCCATGATGGTGGCTGGCTCCATAGCATACACCTGATTGGTGATTTTCCCTTTTCTTCCTAACTTCATCTAAATAAACTACTTGCCCTCAAATCTTCATCTCAAGATCTGCTTCTGGGGAACCTACACTAAGATCCTCTTATGTATACAAGAGGATGGAGGCTCCTAAACATGTCTCTCTCAGTGTTCTCTGATGATAGCTGTTCCAACCATGAGAAAATCAGAGTTAACTTAACAGACGTTTATTGAGCACCTAGTATCTGTCAGTCACTTTATCCAATGCAGAAAGAGCCAGACAGGAAAGCATGACACAAGGTTACTGCTCTCGGGAGACACACTAGCTGGGAGTGTGTGGCTTAAGCACCTCAAAGGTAAAACAGCTGCCTAACGAAGAAAATATGGAAAGGGCATGTGTCAAGGAAAAATCAAACTTCTCTTTTCCTCTACTCTCACATTCAACACAGACCACTTCTGTGGCCAGATGCATGGGCATCCTCCCACACACCGAGCAATTCTCCAGCAGACACCAACTGGGTGTCCTGTATGTTAATTCAATGCTGACTCCTTCTACCTGGAGTTAGAGTCAGATCCCACAGTCTAAGGGCTCAGTCTCACAAGGCTGCTCCCACTTCAGATACCAATTGCAAGTAGTAAGTGGCCATCTCTGCGTCTGACCCATTAGCTGTAAGCTGGGATTCCCACCACTCCCTTGGGTTTGCTTAATTTGCTGGGACGGCTCACAGAACTCACGGAAGCATGTTTACGGGTTTATTATAAAGAATGTCGTAATGGACACAGATGGACAGCCAGAGGAGGAGAGTCACAGGGTAAGGTTTCGGTTGGAGCCTCCATGCCCTTTCTGGGTGTGCCCCCGTCTCAGCACCTCCAAGTGTTCAACAACCCAGAAGTTCATCAAATCTTGTTGCTGAAGAGTTTTTTACAGAGCTTAGTCTCCAGTCTGCCCCCTACTCCTTCCCAGAGGTCTTCAAGGGGTTGAGGATTCAACGCATTTGGCCTCTCTGGGGACCAGAGAATCCCTGAGAAGATCTAGGTGCCCTGGAAGTCCCTTCATTAGCATAAATTCAGGCATCATGGAAAGGGGCTGATTATGAAAAAGAAAAGATGCACCTATCACTCAGAAATTTTCAAGGGTCTTAGGAACTCTAAGATGAGAAATGGAAAAAAGCATGAGTAGATTTCTTATTATACGGCAGCATTCACAACGTTAGTATCCACTCACTTCTGCCACAGAATTCATTACCTTAGTGTTCACTCACCACAGCATACATTACATTCGTATTCACTCGCTTATTAGCTATTCATGTGTACATTTAACGAGCATTGGACTAGGCCACAGAGGCTCAGAAATAAATGACAAGGCATGGGTCTTGCAGGGATTCCTGGGATGTGAGAAGGAGGCGCACAGCCCTGGCGCGGGAGTTGGGGGTTTGGGGAAGGCAAGTCCAAGCAGAGCAGTAGGTTAATGTTTTTCCCTCTGTGATGTTTATTTGCTTCATGAATTAGGACTAATCTTTATAAAACCTATGCAAAGGCTTCCATGGTACTGTGAAAATCACCCACCATGGTTATGAAGCTTCCAGGAAAACTCACACACACACAAACTCAATTTTAAACTATTAAAATGAGAGTTAATGAGATAATATGCGTGAAATGCAAAGTGGTCTAGGTTGTATAAATTCAGGGAATAATTATGACTGTCATTCCTAATGCATCCATTCGTATGTTTGTAATTGCTCAATTCTTCAACGTTCTTCAGAGCTTTAATTTTTGTTTTTTCACTTTCTGCACGCTCCTCTTCTCATCCCATTATGAAACCAGCAGACTCATTTTACAACCTTGTTTTGACAGAGGAGGCCCAAGAGCCTGGCCTCTTTCCCAAGCCGCTATGGAGATTTCAGCTTTGGAAATGTGCCCAAAGCTCGTGGCTGGAATGACCTGCACGGAGTCCTAGGAAATGAGCAGCCTTGGACCCAACCCAGCCAGAAGGTCATTCCCCACCCACTGGTCTCCCCACTGTACTTTGGAGCCACAGTCACCTCCAGAGTGTCTTGGTTGCTACCACTATTCTGGCCACTGTTTGTTTTTGTTTTTGTTTTTTAAAGCCCCTGAGGAGGCATAGCTCTCCCGAGAAGGGCTAATTCTTTGTCTCACAGCAAGATAATTTGTATGAATTTGCACTAAATCTTGCCATGGCCTTGACTCCCCACATGGAAGGGCAACTTGATTTGCCAGTTTCTAGGCTCTGGAAGACTATGGATGCCACCAGCATCTCTTGTTTTTAAACACCATGAGAGGGCGGTGGGGATTTACAGGGACCATGTGGCAAGTACTTGAAACTTGTAAAGGTTCTTTCTATAAATGATTCTTTATCTGGTGACTGTTTACATTGTGGTTTCTAAATTTGGAGTCCCTTGCATTGTTGCTCACTGTATTTTTAATTGACAGATTTTTGTTGGCCATCAATTGAGCCCTCAGCTCTGGTTACTCAAGCACAGATGTAGAGAGTAGGTGTTTGCTTTGGGAAGTTTAGACTCTGGCAGGGGAGAGCCTGTGTGACACACCTGTCTGTCTCTCCCTCATAGCAGTGAATCATGTGCTGTCTTGATTTAACTGCTGGTCTCATCTGTGAGCTGCCCAGGGACAAGGGCCGTACCATTCTGTTTCTGCTCCTAGCCCACTGCCTGACGCAGAGCTCACACTCCGGAAATACGGGCCAAATGGATGGGGAAAGGTGTCTGTGGTGTATGTGGGTATTTTCTCCGGGGCACAGCACCACGTACTGGGTGTGCAGTTTTGGGTGAAGTGCAGCCTGGCAGCTGGGAATTGGCAGCACTGATCACAGCCATTCCCCCAAGTCCCCCACCTGTATTCCCTTTTGTCCTAACCTGTTAGGTAAGCAGTGGTACCATGGCGTTTCCCAGAATGCTCTGAGGGAGGAAACACATCCCTGTATAATTCTCTCCTTTCAAAATTTGCTGTTTTGGCAGCATTGTGTGTCAACTGCAAGAAATCGGGCAGTAAGGTTTATCACTCAGAGCTATTTTTCAGGCTGAAGGACACATCCAGACAGCATCCTCAGAGCTGGCAGCGCACTGTGAAAGGAGCCATGGCTGCCATCAACTCCAGGCACTCGCAGTGCCCGATGACGGTCTGGCCTGGTTCATGAGGCGGGAGGCTCAGGGCTTCCCAGGGGGTTGGGAATGCCCTTTGCAGGTTCCCACTGTGTGCCACGCACCATGCCAAGTGGCCTTATCTCAGATATTCCGTGCGGTCCTCACAAGCCCAGAGGCAGTCGCTTTGTACTGTCAGCCTCATTCTCGTTTTGCAGATAAGATCCTTAAGGGTCATCCAACTGCAACCAGCAATCATTAAGTGTTTCCTAGGAATCTAGCAGAGTGCTAAGCCCTCCACCTGCACCATTCACCACTTTCAGGGCCTGCTGAGGTAAGGTAAGGGTGCTGCCCTGGGCGTGAAATGTAAGGAGACCCTCACTCTTAGACTTCTGCAAGTGCAGGGCTGGCTACTGTCAGTTTCTGTGCCCCAGGCACCTCTCTTGCCTCACCTTAGCATCTCCCCTTCCATGGAAAACATCCCTGCAAGGTAGAGATGCTTATGATCATTTACTGATGAGGAAATGAGCTTTGGAGAGTGGCTTCGCTAACCCAAGGACACAAAGGTTGCAGAGCCTAGAGTTAGCCTCCCAGTCCTACATCCCTAATCACTGTACAACCCAAGGTCGTTCTGCAGGTGCATGATGGAGCTCATGAGGGCCTCATGCTGCCTTGCTGAAACAGCCCAGATGCCACGTGAATGGGGCACTGGAGGTTAGAGTTTTTCAAGAATAGTTGGATGAGCAGAGGAGGGAAGGAGGAATGTTGATTATTTGGAAATGAAACCACAGGGGTGTGAAAAACAGTCCTCATGCACTGAGTTAACGTCTGGGTGGGGCCACAGGACCAGTTGAGTCATTGGTCTGGGGTGTGGGTGGTAGGGTCAGTTGGTTGCCAAAACTGTAAAAGTCTAAAAAGACATCTCAAAAGGGTTGTACGGTGGAGAGGGTCACAGGATCTAACTTTGCGTCCTCGGGTAAGCTAAGCCACTCTCCAAAGCTCATCCTCTCATCCGCAAATGAGCACAATCATCTCCACCTTGCAGGGTTGTTTTCTACAGAAGGGGAGATGCTAAGGTGAGGCAAGAGACGTGCCCAGGGCACAAAAAAGACAACTTATTGGAGAGGTCCAATAGGAATTCACTTACACCTCCCACCGCTGTAGTTCTGCTATTTATTGTACTGTGGGATAGACGTAGCCTGTGGCTGCTGAGTACTAGCATTGCTTTTGGAAAATTAAAATGCCTGTCATCTCTTAATGCACTAGAAAGAGGAAATTAGGAACACAAGTCCAAGCCTAAAACTTTAGTACTTCTCCATGCAGACTAGTGCATGTGTGAGAGGGCATCCAGTTTGTCTAGATAGTGATGCAGAGGGTTGGATCACTCATAACTGGCTATATTCACCAGAAAGTCTAGTGAAAATGTTATGCCCTAAGTAACAGCAGAGTAACATGAAAACAAAGCTATTAAAAAGTGCCAGGCACTCTTGGTGCCTCCTCCGAGAGTTGTCAGGGTTATTTAGGTTGCCATATGTGGAAATGCTTCCAAGAATGCCTGGCACTTTCTTACTACTCCGTTTGTTCTTATTATTTGATGAATAGACATATTCAACACACAGTGTTAAGAATGTGAACTAATTATCCATATTTATGAATCCAAGGAATGTACATACTCACAGGGATTTCCAGCTTCTACGAGAAGTCAGAAATCTTGCCAGTGCTGGGTTGACATGTCCGAGTGGTCAGCAAGCTTCCTCCTGCTGCCTGGGTCTTTGGTCTTCCTCCCAGATGCTGAGGTCCTGCTCGTCCATGCCACTTACCTGGCCCTGCAGAGCATGTGAGTCTGCATCTCCTGATTTAGTGTTTGCTGTGCACCTGGCATAGGAGTCAGCAAGATGCAGTCACTACTTCTGAGTTGAAGCAACAAAAAAAATATCAGGCTAGGATATGAGTCTGGAGAGTGTGACCTGGAGTGAGAGCCTTGTGGGGAAAGTACACACCCTGGGCTGAGACTGGATGGACGCCCTTTGTCTAGCGTGTCTTCTGACTGTGGAAATCATAGGTCTCCACTCAAAGCTTTAGTCAAGGGAATGATGCCAGCTTGAAAGGGTGGCCTACTCTCTGACATGTCCTCACCTGTTAACTGACAGCACTTGAAACTATCCAGGTACTTGGCCACATCTTTCTGGTCATCTCTCAAGGACAGATCATGCAAAGGACACAAAAAAGATGTCCAGTCTGGTCATTTGGCACAGGCAAGCTAAGCTGCTCCCCAGGGACACAAGGTCCTGCCAGGCTGACCCCTGCCCACCCTCCTGACCTTATTTCCTGCCTACTTTTACCCAGCCCCCAGGTCTCAGCCATACTGTTCCTCCCCTGTTCCAGGAAGTTGCAATTGTTTTCCCTCTCCCTGGCTCACTCTCCCCTGCACCCCCTTCTCGTGGCTGCCTCATTCTCAGCTAAAATGTCCCCTCCTTAAACTGTTTCTGAACCCCAGTTCCTGTAACCACTTCTGCAAAGCATATGACAATAGAGAAACTTAATATGGCTGACTCCATCTTGCTTCTCATCTGCAGCCTGTCCTTGCTCATTCCTGGGCGTACGCCAGGCTAACCATGGAAGGAATTTAGTTGATAGTTTAAAGCAAGGATGATAATAACCTTTCTTAAAACGAAGTCACCTTTAAAACAAGTGAAAGCCCACAAGATTAGGATTATGAGGCATTGAATTCTGCTAAGATGTAGGCATAGTAACAATAACCAGCCACTGTTTCTGAGGTCACATTTGTGACCTACCGAATTGCTCCTGTAGATAACATCACTATTGAAGGACCTAAGTTTGGCCTTTTGAGATGCCTTTTCAGACTTTTGCAGTTTTGGCAACCAACTGACTCCACCTAGACCCTTGACTCAGGACTCAACTGGTCCTGTGGCCCCACCCAGAGGTGAACTCAGTGCATGAGGACTGTTTTTCACACCCCTATGATTGCATTCCCAACCAATCAACATTCCCCCTTCCCTCCCCTGCTCACTATCATTGAGAAACTCTAACCTCCACAAGGCTTTGGGGAGGATGATTTAAGTGATAACTCCCTCTTCCATGTGGCTGGCTTCATGTCTACTAAGCTTTCTTTACTGCAATACCACGGTCTCGGTGAATGGTTTCATGGGTGCAGTGGGCAAGAAGAACTTGTCAAGCAATTAAATTCCTCATAGCTACTTCCTATCACATCATTATTTCATTTCTGCTGTGGCTCTTATCACCCACAGGAATTATTTCATTTACTGACTTTCTCCCCTCAGTATAGGTTTCCCCAGGCAGGAGCCTCAGTGCCTTGTTCACCTCTGATAACCCCGTGCTTGGAAGGTGTGTGGACACACAGCTGACAGAGTAGCGTGTCTGGATGAATGGTCTGCATGTTTACCATTCGGTGTGCTTGGTAACTGTCTGTTAAATGAATGCATGCATTGAGAAGAGTTTTATTTTAAGAGACAAACGTGTACCCAGCTAGTAGTGTAAGGACAGGATGCCTCAAGAAAAATGCAATCAAAGTGGGACGGCACATGGCAGGAGAGTCATTCATTCTATCCAGAAGATCAAGGGCTTCCTGGAGGAGACAGCATGAATCACCCATCTGAATCAAAAGAGATCAGCAGAAAGAAGGCAGCAAAATAAGCCTCCTTGAATGGATGTCTCTCAGGAAGCCATAAGTATGACTATCAAAGATCTCTTGACAGAAGTCTTTCCAAATTCCATGTGTCTGAAGAGTGTGTTGCTTCTGCCTCACGGAAATGAAGCAAGGTAGAAATTAAGATAGTAAGTAACTTTGCATGTTTCTCTGCCATTTTGAAGCACATGCAATACAATGTTGTGCCATTGCTCTGCCCAGTTGATTTATGTCTCACTATAGGAAGCTACATATTCTATTTTCTATGCAGGTGAGTCCTTTCTGCTTGATTTATGGTTGACTCCATGTGGCATTTTTGTGGCCAGTCCTGGAAATCCAGGCAAGCAGTTCTTGCACAGGAATACAGATGCCCTCTGACAGCACCGTTTCTATCAGACAGTCAGATGTTATCTCAGTGCCATTCCATCCCTCTTGATTCCTTTGTTGGGAGCTTTAAAGCCTGCTATAATGAGAGAACAGTGTTCAGCATTCAGCACACACATGCACATCTACACACTCACACACACACACGTCAGTTAATGAAGAAGTCTTGGTGTAAAATGTCTCTGCTTTTCCTGCCACGGTTGGATAAAGGTTTTTCTTGGCCTGTGACCTGATCTGTCTTCCCAGTTCTTTTTCCCTGTCTTAGGTACAGTTTTCCACATTTATTGAGTCAGGGATTTGTATACAGGGAATTTACTAAGAAAATATGCTCTAGGGAACCCCATAGGACGTCAGGGAGCGGACTCAAAGAGGAGGAGCCCAGCAAAGATGGTGCTTCTGAAGTCACAGCTGCAGCCTGATGCTGAGGAGGATTCTGGGATATAAATTACACCTGGGAATTTGTGGGTGTGGCACAAACACACACTTCCACCCTCTGCTCTTGAAGGTAAAGTGGCCCTAACCTGAAGGCAGTGTTTGGGCTGTTGGAAGACAAAGTGAATGAAAGCTGAGGGAAGGCATCCCAGGAGATGGAGCAAAGCACCAACACTGGCCCTTAGAGCTCATTCTCCTTCCTTTCCCTCCTCCCTCCTTCCCTGTCTCCCTCTTTCCCTCCCTCCCTCTTTCCTTTCAATTTCTAGGGGCAGGGAGGTTAATGCCAACAATCATAGCTAGTGTATTGCTTTTTACTTTTTCCAAAAAGTAAAAGCAAAAGCTGATCAGTTTACTGACGGAGAATCTGAGGCTCAGGAAAGCAAAACACCATAGTTAACCAAGGCCACATTGCAGCTCAGTGTCCCAGGCAGTCTTTGAACTGCACTGAGCAAAGTGGCTCCAGCACTTCACAGGTTGCCTGAGATGAAGCTGCTTCATCCGCTCAGGCATATGTGACATTTATGTGCACAATATGCACGTTCCAGCAGACACCCACTTATGACATTCTTAATGATGTCACACACCTGCATGCAGCCCCTGGGACATTTCTCGCCCTGGCCCAAGCAGTAGATCCTGTGATCTGACAGCTTCACTTTAATACATCTAATAAAATTAAATGGCATCATATAAAATTAAAGCCATAATTAAAAATTAATTAGCATGTACTATCTGGCAGCCTCAGTATCTACTGTAGTATCTTAAACACTGCTCATATAGCTTTATTGATTGGAAAAGAAAGACGAAGTGCAAAATAAAACTAGCAAGCTAGCTGTCCACTGATGAAAGCAGCAGAACTGTCAAATTGCAAACGCTGCAACAAAGTGTCAGATCTGATGCTTTGGAAGCATGTTTTGGCAAGGGAAAGTCAGGGCAGAAGATATTGACCTCAACGATAAACATGCCTCTGAGAGCCCTTCATAGAAGAACAAATGTTTGCTTTAGATGTGGAATGTTGGTGGGGTTTTAATCCCCTTGGGGAGGTTTCAAGTCCATAAGAAGTCCAATTGTGAATATCAACGAAAAACCTAAATGTCTTTCTTTTCAATGGAACGGGAGGAAGTCAATAGTCAGAACTCACCTGGTCATCTTTCTCCACGTGGTTTGCTAATAGGGAATTGCAGACAGACAGAACATTTTTGTTTCAGACAAACAAACAAGGACATCACCTCCTATGTTTCCAGAGTACTCTTCATTTCTTTTCTACATTTGTAAACTTCCTGTAAGGTTGGTTTTCAATGTTTTGATTATTTGTTATGCATTAATAAATAAGTAAGGCTGTTTTCCTGTTGTCATCATCAGTTCTACTAAGGCAGAAATATAAGTAAGCATTTTGTGCCTTCCCCCACTGCCCAAATAATTCTTAAACTTGGTTTATGCAAATGAGGTGCTAGAGAATTTCAGAAGATGCTGGACCTTGAATTTTCTTAGGGAAGCTGAGTGTGGACCAGATGAGGAAACTATCGAACAGAGATGTGGAAACAAAGCTAGACCTCAATTAATCAAGTCAGTGTTGTCGGGATCCACCATTGGTAAGTACCATTTGCTGACTGCTGTCTGTGCCAGCCATGGTGTACTATATGTAAATAGCCTGGTAAGATTGGCACTGATATTATCTTTATAAGGTGGATGGTGGCACCCAGGCTCAAAGCACGTGTTACTTTCTTAATGGTCACATGGTTAGAAAAGATCAGTGGAAGGATGCAAATCTGAGTGACCTAACTTTGCCTCTGGAATGCTGCCCTCAACTTCTCCTTCAATTCAGGACTATGAAAAACTAATATATCAGGAGCTCTGAGATCCTAGTAAGAAATGCTGGTGTTAGAGAAAGAACCAGGAGTGTTCATGGGGCTTCACTAACTCAAGCAGGAAAAGGTCAACCTTGTGCGGTGGTGTGATAATGGCTCATTGCAACCTCCGCCTCCCGGGTTCAAGCAATTCTCCTGCCTCAGTCTCCAGAGTAGCTGGGACTCCATGCGTCCGCTACCATGCCCGGCTAATCTTTTGTAATTTTTTTAGTAGAGACGGGGTTTCACTGTGTTGGCCAGGATGGTCTCGATCTGCTGACCTCGTAATCTGCCTGCCTTGGCCTCCCAAAGTGCTGGGATTACAGGCGTGAGCCACTGTGCCAGGCCCGTAAAGGTCAACCTTTATACACACATTTGATGCCGCCTTACTGCAGACGAAACACTAGAGGGAGTTTTAACTCAAACTTCTTTATTGCTTTAGAGCTTTCAAAGCACTTTTACATGTCCCTGGTCCTTTGCTCCTCTGTGTTTGGCCTCTGGGGATACTGAGGCTCAGAGAAGTGAAACCTCATGGCTATGGCTACTCAGTAAGAAAGTGACAGACCCAAGGTTTAAACTGTGGACTTCTGCTGTCAAATGCAGAGGTGTGCAACCTGGTGTTTCCAAAAGAAGACTGCAAAGATATGGAGAAACAGTTACTGCATGTTCTAAACCCAAACGATGGCTCATGTTTAATTGTATGTATGGAAAACCCAGGTACAGATGATATGAATATGAGAATGCAACTCTACTTTCAAGGGACTTTTGATGTAACTATAGTGAAAACTACAGTGAGCATAAGTTCCAGGCATGGTGCAAAGCTCCCCAAGATGTTAGCAAAAATAAATAAATAAATAAATAAGGGCTTTCTAGCTGAAGAGTTTCCACGTACGTACTATTGTTTCTTAACAATCTGAAGAAGAATTCCAAAAGGTCTCATTGTAAAACATTGCAGAGTGGAAAAAACAAAACAAAACAAAACAAAACTACAGTGTTCTTTATAACTAATTTAATCCCTCAAACACAAAGGTTGGCTTTGAAGTCACACAATTAAAAACTAAGCATTGCCTTTGCTGGAGGTAAGTTAAAAGCACTGCGCCTCAGGCTCTTTTTATGTGTGAATGGAGTGATCATTTCTCTGAGAGCAGGAAAACGTGTGAATCATATCATGGCCTGCTGCTACCAACCAGTAACTGCTATGCACATCTCAAACCTTCTCCACTTTTATCCCAGAGAAGAGAAAGTTTGCCAGTATCCACGTGAAAATGATAATGTTGTTCCCTGATTTACATTATTCGTGTTCTTTGGATGTTCATGTTATCTGGATGTTGGTTTTGAACTCTGATTAAACCGGATTCAATGTCATGCTTTGCCATTTACTATCTTTCTGGCCTTAGATCAGTTATTTAAACTGTCGTAGTCTCAATTCCTCAACTGTAAAATGGAAATTAAAAGCTACTTCATAGTTGTTATGACAATTAAGGGAGATATTATTGTGCAAAGCCCTGCTTCTGAAAGCATGACTTATACAGTAGCATCTTCAGCACCCCTAGAAGCTTGTTAGAAATGATGACTTTGAGGTTCCACTCCAGACTTGCTGTACAGGAACCTGCATTTTAACAATACCTTGGGTGATTTGTTTGCACATTGTGGTTTAGAAGCACTGATATATAGCACATTGTATTGGTTTCTATTGCTGTGGTAACAAATTATCTCAAACTTCCTGGTTTAAAACAACACACATGTATTATCTTAGTTATGGAGGTCAGATGTCCACAATCCATGTCATTAGTCTAACATCAAGGTGTCTACAAGGCTGGCTTGTTCTGGAAGCTCTAGGGGAGATCTGTTTCCCTACCTCTGTTTGTCATTCCTTGGCCCACAACCCCTTCCCCCATCTTCAAAGCCAGCAAGTGGCACAGCATCATCTCATCTCCTTCACAGACTCTGATCCTCCTGCCTCCCTCTGATGAGGGCCATTGTGATTATATCTTCCCCACTTAAGTAATTCAGAGAAGCTTTTCCATCTCGAGATCCTTAACTTAAATCAGCAAAGTTTTCATTGCCTGGGTAAGGTAACATAATCACAGGTTCTGGGGATCAGAGGGCATGGACATCTCTGCAGGGCCATCCTTTAGCCTAGTAGGTCCTTACGGAGGTTGATTGTTGTTTTAGTCCATTTGCCTTGATAGAATATCACAGAGTGGATAATTTATTTTTTTAAGACTTTTTTTGGCTCATGGTTCTAGAGGCTGGAAAGTTCAAGAACATGGCATCAACACCTGGTGAGGGCCTTTGTGCTGCATCATAACTTGAAGGAAACCAGAAAGGCAAGCAAGGATAGGAGTGAGAGAGGGAAGAGGGCTGAGCTTTCTTCTTTTACCAGAAGCCCACCCTGCTAATAACTAAATCACGCCCAAGATAACAGCATTCATCAATTCTGGAGGGCTCTGCTCTCATGACCTAATCACCTCCTAAAGAACTCACCCCTAATACTGTCACAATGACAATCAAATTTCAGCATAAATTTTGGAGGAGACATTCAAACCATAAAAGCTATTACGCTTATCACCACTATCTGCTCCCCTCCTTCTCCCCCTCATTTTTCTTAACAGAGGGTCTTCATTAACTAGGAGTGTCCACTTGACAAGTGCTCTGGTTAATCAAAGCTTTTTACACCTGTAGTCAGCATTCCGTCAACTAGGAAGATATGGCCTTGTTCACAAATTGCTTTAGATACTAGATTGTAACAAGAAGTAAATACAGTAGTAGGCTCTCAAGATGCTGAGTCACAAAGCCTGGGTTCAAACTCTGACATTCCCACTTACCAGCTCATTAGTCTCAGGCAATTTCCTTCACCTCTCCAAGCCGCAGTTTTCTTCTTGTAAACCATAAGTAACAACAGGCCCTGCCTCAAAGAGCTCAGGGAAGATTAAGGAAAATGAGAGCTCCTGGTAGCTCTTGGTGTCCAATATAGACTAAGCCTATCTTGTTTTCCCTCTCAAGGGCTTGGTGTGGGGCTGGCCTAGAGCCAGTGTGCAGCAATCCCTTGGCAAGTCTCTGATGCATTGCAAATTGCAATTATATCTCTCTGAGCAAGTTCCCAACCATCCTTGGGAATTCTGAAGATCACGATTTTTTTTTTTTTTTTTTTTTTTGACAGAATGTTTCTCTGTCACCCAGGCTGGAGTACATTAGTGTGATCCTAGCTCACCGAAGCTTTGAACTCCTTGGTTCAGGTAATCTCACTTCAGCCTCCCAAGTAGCTGGGACTACAGGCACACACCTCTATGACTAATTATTTTTATTTTTTGTAGAGATTGGGTCTCACTATGTTGCTGAGGCTGGTCTCAAACTCCTGACCTCAAGCAATCTTCCTGCCTTATTTCCCCAAAGTGCTGGAATTACTGCACCAGGCCTGAAGGTCATGAATTTCAAGTTCTACATGCCACCAAGTCTCCAATCTTTCTTTAACTTTTTCTGAATTTCAAGGTCTATTGGTGAAGGAATCCCATGATGGCAATAAATGTTCATAGTTCTGGAAAAACAAAGAAGCCTGAGAATTATGATGTAATCCAGCCAAGATGAGTCTTTAAATACAGCAGCTAAGTTGAGAATCCACTAAAAATTCAGTCTGTAAGGTAAACACAGACACCATGAACTAGATCAAAGTGGAATTATGATCTTGTTGAGTGCAATAATGATGGTGAATTGACTAAGAAAAACTCAAAGTTGGACACAAACTCATGAAACAAGATGTTGAACTAGTAGCTACACAGATAGAGTTCTGAGGCCTGCTGTCTCCTAAGAGTACCTAGAAAAGTGCCCTTTGAAGCTGTGGCATCTTAGAAATAGAGTCTTGAGCCTCTCAAATCCATGCCACTGTGCCCCATTTCCCCATCGCCCCACAATACAACACCTACACATGTTTTCTATCTTAAAATTTTTAGGTGAAATTCATCAGAAACTGCCACTATCTGTTTCAGTAGGGGGAGCAGTTCTAAGGCAGTTGCCCTGCTTTCAAAGCTACCAATAAGTTAAATGTACAAAAATGCAAATGTTCCAGGAAGTCATAGTCTACTTCCCTGGAAGTCACTGCATGATCAGTTAAAAACAAAAAGTATAAAAATAAAGATAAGATGTGTAAGCTTGGTAAAGTCATTTGGCCATAAGTACAGGCCATATGCTAACACAAGCTTTGTTGGTCTTTGAGAAACAAAGAGGCTGCTATTAGCAACATTTTTCTCTGGGTGATCACAAAAGATGGGGGTGGAAGAGATGCTTGATCTTCTGCCATTACTTTTAATTCCTCGACCTTCAGAGTGGAATTGCGGGCCTCTGTGTCAAGCAGGTCTATCGACTAGAAGTTTTAGAGATAGTCCCAGGGACAGAAGCGATTCATGCAGCAAAATGCCTTTCCAGGTCATGACATCTCATACAAATCCTACCATTCAACTTAGAGGCCTATGTTTGGGTTCAGAATCAGCTTATTTTCAGGGGGTGAGGCTTTTTAACCACTATCCCACTGGGTCTTGGCTGGCTTTGAAACCAGGTGGGTGAAATGTTGAGATCTGTAGTGGATATCAATGACTCTTTTCATTTTTGAGACAGAGTCTTGTTCTGCCACCCAGGCTGAAGTGCAGTGACATGATCTTGGCTCACTGCAACCTCCACCTCCTGGGTTGAAGTGATTCTCATGCCTCCACTTCCTGAGTAGGTGGGACCACAGGTATATGCCACCTGGCTAATTTTTGTGTTTTTAGTAGAGATGGAGTTTCAGCATGTTGGCCAGGCTGGTCTCAAACTCCTGGGCTTAAGTGATCCACCCGCCTCCCAGAGTGTCAGTATTACAGGCATGAGCCACTGCACCTGACCTGATGACTCTTTTTGTCTTTCACATTCCTTCCTTCTGGAAGTTGTTCTTCTCCAGCATGAGGACATACTCAATCCAAAGGCCCTCACTTCCTAGCCATAGGTGTGAAAACATCAGCCAATGAGAATGCCCCAGTCCTCTAGAGACTGGTTTTTCTGGGCAGGGGAAGGATAAAGGAGGGGTATGACCTGAACAAAACCAATGGAAGAAGTTGCCTTGGGTGTTAGAAGAGATAGCATTGCTCTCTCCTTCAGAGACTCTGTGTTAATGGGATGAATTATGCCTGGAGCTTCCTATGGTCAATTCTGTGTCAGAGAGAACTTGCCAGGGAATGGCACAATAATAATGATAATAAAAACAGAGCTAAGAAATAGAAAGAGATTTATTTCTTTTGAGGTCCTGGATTCAGACATGCCTGAAGCCCCTAAATTTTTAGTTGCATAAACCAAATAGTCCTCTGCAAATATTCCTCTGCTTAAGACAAGTGGTTCAGTTGCAAGTGGTAAAAACCAAACTCAGAGTCCAGATAGGTACAATTCCGCCAAGCCACAGTTCAAGCTCCATCTCTCTTAGATTTCTCTGGCTACTTCAGCCTCAGGGCTCCTTAGCTCTATTGAACTTAGACTGCATGCTACTATCAAGAAATGGAAGGTACCCCAGATGGTTCCAATGAAGAGACTACAATATAGGGACAGAGTACAGAGTTATAGGTAGGGATAATGAAAACTAGAAAGAGATTCTGGGACATCCAAAGACTAGCAACAAGCTCTCCATCCCCTAGGAATGAAGACAGGAGGGGAGGAATGGCATTACTGGGGCCTACTGAGAGCTAGAACCATCAGGCTCCATCTAGGATCTGTGGCCATGGAAGGATTAACCAATGCCAGAAACATAGTTATAAAGCAGGAATGGAGTAGGGAAAAGACATGCCTGAACTTCTTTCTCTTTCTGCCCTTGCATCTCCTGACAATACACCTCATTGTTAAAATCAGATAGAAAAGCAGAGGGAAGAAATGCAAGGTGCTGTGGTCTGCAGTGGTGTGCCTCTGAATACAGCACAGGTGAGAGAGGGTAAGAACTGAATTCAGTGCTGGGGGTGATAGACGACATCCCTCAGTGTGTTGAGATCTCACCCCCCTTTGATAGTTGACTGTGTATGGCTCTTCCTAGGGGTAATTAATTGATGTACCCTGAGGCCTTACAAAGCTGGTGATTTTGTTCCAAAGATTGAATCCATGGTAGGAAGAACAGGCATCCCCCTAAGGGAAGTTTGCAGGGCACCTAGTGTCTCTGTTTTCCTGTCTGGTATGTGGAAAAAGTGGAGCAAAACCACCGCAAAAGGACGACTGACATTTTTAACACTTTTAAGTGAATTTGTGCAAACCAACAGTGTTGTCAGAAGGCAGAAAAGACTCCTCGGGCAGCAACATTGAATCCTTTACTCATGGTCTGGAATGTAATTTCTGCAATCAATTGAGGCAGCAAAGGTAAGAAGGAGAGTGAGACACTAAGGCTGGAGAGACAGAGCACCTGCTAGTTCCTGAGGTGGTGTAAAAAACTGGCCTCGTTTCAATGTGATTTCCAGGTAAATTTACGCACTTCTTCATCTTGCGGTTGGTGCCTTCCAATTCCATAACGTTGCTATTTTACAGGCGGTGGCTCTCTATTCCATCTTCTCTTGGCAGCCCATGCATGTCATTTCTCTTTCCCAGCTATTTTCTCCCCTCCCCTTGGCCACAAAATAACTTCCCAGCCTGTCATTTCTGAGCGAGTCCCACCTTTGGATCTCCCTTTGGGCAAAGCCATTCTACACAGCCTGGGCTGCAGAGGAAAGGAAGGGAAGGCGGGGAACAGTGGTCCCCAGCCTGATTTTGTGTCTGGTCTGTAGCCCCTCATGCAACATTCATAGAAAGTGACAAGGAGAAATTAGCCCCATTGATTTCATTTTCATAACATCTGAAAAACAATCCTTACCAAAGATGCCTTTCAAACATCTTTCTGGCTGAAAATATAGGGTTCTGTCTCAGAGAAAACATGTTTCTGAATACACATCCAGAGCAGTTTCTAAGAAAAGCAGAATCAGAATCAATATTTCCACAGTTTATGCCATTCCCTGCCTTCGTGAAGATATGCAACTTAATTTGCAGGCATTTTTCCTTACCAGGGAAATTGCCTGTGATGCTGACTGGATCAGAACCACTCATTTCAGACTCATTATACATTACACAATATCCCAAATGTCAACTCCCACCCACTACATCGGCATAGCAGCAGCGCTTTCAATAATAAATTACATCTATTTACTTCAATACAGTGGAAAGAGAATTTGAAGCATTAAAAACTCTTTTGCACCTGAAGGTAATTACAAGTGACTATACTGAGCCAGGATTGTGGCTATCTTCACTCAGCTAGACTAAGAATGTTAAAGGCATTTTAGGGAAAAAAGATAAGTTTCTTGCTAGAGCTTTAAAAATTACAAATATATAAATATACACATACAGCAGGCTCTAAATGTTTTCATAGTGTGGAAATCAGTTGCATTGCTTTTATATTAGGACAATTATAAGTGTTTAGCAAACGGTGCCTGAAGTCAAATAAAAGAGAGGGAAAAAATGACTTTGAGGTTGAAAGTCATCAAGCAGTGAGAGAAAGTAGAGGTCTGTTATTTATATGAAGAGACTTTTTGATTCAATTAACTTAATTAGAAAATATATACAATGAAAAATCTGACAGGAAACTGGTAAGCTGAAATAATCTTGGAAAAGCTTCCATGTGCTTCAAAATGCGATGGAGTGGGAGGGGAGATGCACCATCACACAGATCTAGAACACAGTGGGGAAATGTTCAACTGAGTCTAAACCAGGGCTACAGGGACAGAAACAGAGAGCACAGCTGGACAGGGCTGTAGATTTCTCCTCCAGAGCTATCCACAAAGAAAATGAATGTGTTATTGAGACTAGTTGCTTGGTGTCCTGGCCTTGAAGAGGAAATGAGAAGTCAGAGGAAAAAAGCACTTCCCAGGATGCTAATAAAGTTCTTGGGAGAGAACTATGTTATTTACTTACTTGCTGTATCAGTCAGGGCATACTAGGTTATACTGGAGTAACAAATATCTCTGAATGTTAGTGGCTAATTATAAAAGAAGACTATTTCTTGCTAATGCTCTGTGTCTTAAGCACAAGCTTTCAGGGAACTGTATTCCTGTGGCCACTCATGGATTGGGGCAGCCCAGGCACCACTTCCACCCATCTCTCTCCATGATTGGCACAGTCAGGGACCAACCACATGGGCAATTAGGACCTAGGTCAGGAAGTAACACACATCACTTCCACTCACATTTCACTGGCCAAAGCATGTCATATGCCGCAACACACTTCAAAGAGGGATGGGGAAGTGCGGTCCTCCCATGGGCTCTGAAGGAGGGAGGAGTGGAATCATCACCATCAGCCTCATGACTGCCATCTCACTCAATAGAATTCCAGCCAAGCAGACACCAAGAACATTCTCTCCCCTGCAGCCCAGTACCAAGAGGCCAGATAGGAAAAACAGCAACAACAGCAACGCAAAATTTTTCTCTTATTCTCTAATTGAAAATACCTTATTCTCTAACTGGTTAAAATCAAGCAAGAGCTTAAAAACTCATAAGACAGGCTGGGCATGGTGGCTCATGTCTGTAATACCGGCACTTTGGGAGGCTGAGGCTGGCAAATCACTGAGGTCAGGAGTTCAAGACCAACCTGGCCAACATGGTGAAACCCAGTCTCTACTAAAAATACAAAAATTAGCTGGGCATGGTGGTGGGTGCCTGTAATCCCAGCTACTCAGGAGGCTGAGGCAGGAGAAATGCTTGAACCCGGGAGGCGGGGGTTGCAGTGAGCGGAGATGGTGCCATGGCACTTCCAGCCTAGGCTACAACAGCAAAACTCCGTCTCAAAAAATAAAAATAAAATAAATAAATAAATCATAAAGCAAGAGTTTCTTGCAGCTGTATATGGGGTGTTATTCAGCAATACAGTGATTTGCTAGAAGGAAGCATCACACAACAGTACAAGAGTAGCTCACGAGAGAGAGAGAGGGAGAGAGAGAGAGAGCAAGCATCGAGCCCAAGTGGCTCCAGCAGAGCCTGGAAGAAGAGGGCAGGAGGCTAAGGCACTCACAGTGTCTTACCCAACATGGCGGCACTGTTGGGCAAGCAATACTACCGCCATTTACCACGAAGAAAGGAGTTTCTAAGAGATCAAATAACTGTCCCAGATCAGGTAGCTCACACATGCAGGTCTGGCAGGAAATTAAATATGGTGATGTGGGAAGCAGAGGAAGGAGCGAAAATGAGACTGCAGATTTGAGGCGCAGGGAAACCAGGAAAACATATAAAGCAGTTACACAGGTGTAAAATGTAGAAGCTTCAGTCTGCTTACTATGGGGCAAATTGACCTCTATGTCCCCAAAGGCAGGCTCTGACAGTGTCTGAGGGTCTGTGCATCAGGCATGAGAGAGCAAAAACAAAAATTCAAAACTACCTTCAAAATACGCCCGAGTGTATTTCCTTACTGTGCAAGAAAGAATGCAAACTATAAAATAGGAAAAACTTTCCTTCCAAAATGATTAATGTATTTTGAAGAATTTTGATTTTAAAGGAAACAAATTCTCACTAACCAGCAAAACATGACTATCCAGAATAACTCATTCCTGAAGCCTTCTGATTCTGGAACCTATGCCTGAGACCTCCTCAGAGCTGCTGAAAAAGCCTGAGAGCTGGGACTGGCACCACAGAAGTTCCTGACCTCCATCCACTGCCCATTCCAGACTGGATGCATTAGTGGATTATATTTTCACTGGTTTCTCTTGCTGTTTAGTCCTGCTGTGAATATGGAATAGAGAGGGCAGCTCAGTAGGAAGCATTCCAGCTCCCATCCCACCGCAGAGATATAGATAAAGTTTCATCCAAGTACACACACACAGAAACACACACCCACCCATACATGCACATACACACACATTCATAAACACATAATATACATATACACACCCATACACCCAACACACACAAATACATGCACACATGTATATACACACACACCCATACACATACACACACCCACAAACAAATCTATAGACAAATACATACACCCATGCACACACCCATATGCCCAGATACACACAAAAGCACAACACACACACATGCACACACATACACCCACACAAACATAAACACATACATACACAAATATACACACTCACACATCCATCGACACATACCTATACACACCCATACACCCGTACACCCTCATACACCACACACATCCACACACATGTATACACACATCCACACACATCACACATATACACACACATTACATACATCACACACATTACACACATCTGTAAACACATACACACCCATACAGACATACACACAACACACACATACATATACATATACACACACACATACCCATGCACATATGTGCATTACACACAACACACACATACACACATTCAGATAGATACACATACACACAACACATACACACACACACCAATACACACATGCACACCAACACACACACACACTGATACGTGCACACACAACACAGAGACACACACGTACACACACAAAACATATACACACATGCACACACATACACATGCAACCTATACACACACACAACAGAGACTCCAGAGTTATCAGCCTTACATTGTCACCATTAGAGGCTCCTTTCTTTGAATCTCTTAAAAGACCAACCTAAAATTGGGGAATAAAAATGTGCATTATCTTCCTGGATCTCACTTTATGATCTAAAGTGTGTTCCTGTTCCCTCTCTGAATCTTGGCTCCCCATCCTTAAAATTAGAGCAGTGAACAAAAAATGTATATTTTAAAGGGTGTTCTGTGGAGCCCTAGTCCCAGGAACCGTTAGGAGTTCTAAGGCCTTGTAGCCAAATAAGATTGGGAAGGCCTGGGTGTCTTACTGGAATTTCTCAGGACATTTAATGTGCTGCTCTGTGAACAAATCCTTTGGAAGCACCGTGTTATCCACCCTTCCTTAATTACTCTGACCATGGAATCCCCCCTAGTATGTAAGGTGCTTAGGAAACAGGCTCGGAAACCACTCAGCCCCGCCCTCGCAAGGTCCTCTGCAGCCATCACACTCATCACCCAAGGACGTAGCTGCTGTCATCATCACCCTCAGAGGCTCAGAATGTTAGCTTCAGCCTCACTAACAGCAGAAGGGAACGCCTGGGGACAGGACTGTTCTAGGTGAAGGAGGGGTTGGGGACGTGCAGATGGTAGCAGGAGGCTTTGTGAAGGAGAGGCCAAGGGGTTCACCAGGGCCAAACTTGGCAGCCTTGCTCACAGGAGTCTACAGATGCTGCTAGCTCAGCCTCAAATCTCAGACAGACCATCTCATCCCCACTGCGAACAAGACAGGTATGCTCCTCCAGACAAGCATGGCTCTGGGGCTGGCATCTGATTCTGATATTTCCTGGACCTACATCTTGCGTAAGTCCTCATTACCTAGAAATTTCAGTTTCCACTTCCTGGTTGAAATTCAAGAGCAATGTAATTTTAACGCTTGGCCCTTTGTATTAGAGGTTGAGGACAAGGGGGTGGGCAATCCGTGAAGACATGCTGGACTAGCTACATTATTTGCTGGGTCCCTTATATAAAAAGCAGAAAAAACATACAAAATATCACTAATGAAACATTGTATACTATGTGTATTTTGTCCCAATATAAAAGCAGAAAAAGTGTAGTTAAAGGCACTAAAATATAAAGCCTTATCCTTTAGAAATAATGTTATTTGTAATACATTAAGGTAATAATGATATTCAACAATATAAATTTAAAATTAAGAGAATATTTTTGTGTCATAATTTATACAATACAACAAATAACAATTTATCAGTATAATACCTTAATTGATGATAAATTTTTCAGGCTTATATTTTTGCAAATTCATTTATTAGGTCATCAGAAATTTTACTTTTAGCAACTTAATTTCCAATTGACATACTTCAAAGCAAAGTCAGTCACTCGGCAAATGTAAGATCACAAATAATTTTTGAAAACGATTTTCTTTTGCTAGTTTAGTTCTTATTGGAGCTGTTAAAAATTGTTTGTGACAGTATTGGGATACATTTCTGAAAAGTTTTTAGTAAAACTAAAGATGATAATTTTTGTGGAACAAATTTTCTAAGAGGTTTTATGTCTTCATATCAATTGGTTTTGCATAATTCTGAATTTAATTGTAAAGGCAAGTTCATCCAATGCCATTTTAATGTGTCCTCTGAAATTCCCTGAAATTGGTGAAGATCATACAAAAAAAGAAAGGACTTCCTGCTTTGTACATAATTTTAAATGTTTGTTTATGTATTCTATCACCATATGTTTACATTGATAAATTACAAAAGATAATTTTAGAATTAGTTCCCTTCTTAAGAGACACTTTATATGAAACATCATATACAAATGGTGTTCTTTTATGTTGACTATGATGATCTTTAAGTTCAGTTTCTAATCCTGTGGTTATCTTCTTAGGAATGTTGCAGCAGTTTTTAGAAGTTTAAAGGCTTTAATATTTGAAATCCCTGATATGCTTTATAGCAATGTACATGCATATGCTTTTATTCTGTAATAATTTATTGACAAAATTTACCACCTGACCGCTCAAAGTTCATTCAAGCTTAGGATATGTTTTTCCAGCAGCTCAAGAAATTACTTCTTGGGAGGACTTCCTATGCTCTAGGGACTTTACATGCCTCATTTCTCTTAATTCTCATAAGCAGCCAAAGAGATGGGTGATACCACACCCATTCTGTAAATGAGCAAACGGAGTGGCAGAGGGTTCAGATTTGCATTCCGGTCTGTCCAGTGGGCAGAGCTGGAAGCATTGCCACTTCAGCTCCATGAGCTCCTGCAGAGCCAGAGGCCCGGATCAGAGGCTCCTCACTCACAGTCCAGTCCTCACTTCGGCCCTGGTTCATCAGTTTTTACGTGGAATTTGAATGGACTGAGTTCCCAAAGCCTGAAACACAGTAAGAGGAGTGAGTCAGATGTGTGAGGTATGTTTGTGGGGAGGAGGGAGACGCTCTAGGAGGCTTTCATAGGCGACAGTGGAAGACAAGGCAAAAAATAATCATTTCCCCCTGATCAGACACAATGATGCCTCTCTGCGGCAGGCTGGCATTGAATGGCTCTGCACAATGCAGCAGGCTCTGGTCCTATACTTTCATTATTATTCCTATCTTAAGTCCCTGTTAGAGCACAGCAAATGCTCCACCAATAAATGGCAGACATTTGTGTGAAGAGAAGCCCTTGAATGTATTTGGGGGAAATACAGAGGGTGAAAATTATGGAACAATTCCAAGGTTGAAGGTAAAAGAACAGGCTTCAGAAGGAATTTTGCAGATGAGGTCAGTGTAAGTAGGTTGAGGAGCCTCATGGTGGAATTCTCTCAGGTTCCCAGGGGATCCCAGCAATTCTCAAATACCCAGTACAAAGCCTGAAAACTATGTTTCCAACAAACCAACAGACAGTGTGCTAGCCTAGCCTCGTTTTTTTTGTTTGTTTGTTTTTTTTTTGATGGAGTTTCGCTCTGTCACCCAGGCTGGAGTGTAGTGGTGCAATCTCGGCTGCCTACTGGGTTCAAGCGATTCTCCTGCCTTAGCTTACTGAGTAGCTGGGATTACAGGCGTGCACCACCATGCCCGGCTAATTTTTGTATTTTTAGTAGAGACAGGGTTTCATCATGTTGGCCAGGCTGGTCTCAAACTCCTGACCTCAGATGATCTGCCTGCCTCGGCCTCCCAGAGTGCTGGGATTACAGGTGTAAGCTACCGAGCCCTGTGCCCCCCGTCTCTTTCTTAGAAGAAAAATTGTCAACTGATAACTCTGAGCAAAATGCTTCATTCATATATAGTATATAGGAGCTTAGGATTTCTCACAGTAAGCTTGAAATATGGAAATCTCTACTATTTGTCTATCTTGAAGACTACCATTATCTTCTGAATCTATTAAGAAATGCAGTTCAATTTGGACCATGAGGAAGAATAAGGAGGAACATTATTCTTTTTAATAGCTGCATAATATTTCACTTTAGGATGTAATCAAAATCTATTTAATCAATTCTGTTTTGGTGGCATTTAAAAAGTTTTCCTGAATTTTTGGTTCTTAAAAACAATACTGGCTGGCACAGTGGTTCATGCTTATAATCTCAGTACTTTGGGAGGCCAAGGTGCATCAAGAGCTCAAGAGCATGAGACTAACCTGGCCAACATGCTGAAACCCTGTCTCTACTAAAAATACAAAAATTGGCCGGGCACAGCGGCTCACGCCTGTAATCCCAACACTTTGGGGGGCCGAGGCTGGCGGATCACCAGGTCAGGATATCGAGGCCATCCCGGCCAACATGGTGAAACTCCATCTCTACTAAAAACACAAAAATTAGCTCGGTGTGGTGGCGGGTGCCTACAGTCCCAGGTACTAGGGAGGCTGAGGCAACAGAATCGCTTAAACTCGAGAGGCAGAGGTTGCAGTGAGCCGAGATCACGCCACTGCACTCCAGCCTGGTGACAGAGCAAGACCATCTCAAAAAAAAAAAAAAAAAAAAAAGAAAGAAAGAAAGAAAGAAAGAAAAAGAAAAAATTAGCCGGGAGTGGTGGCAGATGCCTGTAATTCCAGCTACTCAGCAGGCCGAGGCAGGAGAATTGCTTGAACCCAGAAGGCGGAGTTTACAGTGAGCCAAGATAGCACCACTGCACTCCAGCCTGGATGACAGAGCAAGACTCCATCTCAAAAAAACAAACAAACAAATAAAACAAAAACTAAAACAATACTGCCATTGACATCCTTGTAAATCTTACTGCACACTTTCAGAGGCCATCTGCCTACAGGAATTATTCCAATTTAACCTTCACAAGAATCCCATGTGTTAGGTATTATCCTTTTGGCCGATGTGGAAACTAAAGTTCATGAAGACCTTTTTTATGGCTAAGGTTCCATAGCTGTTAAGTGATGGGACACTCATTCTGTGACTTACCCACTGCTCTGTGGAGGGAAACTGTGAAAACAGAAGTGTCATAGGCGTGCAATCTCACTGACAGACAATGAAACTCACTGTGGTGAGGGGTGCAGGGGAGGCCTCAGGAAGGCCAGGGAAGGCTTTTTGAAGAAGGGGGTTGAGGCTTGGCTTTGAGGTCAGGCTTCAACAGGCATCAAGGAAAACACCCCCTTCCCCCATGTGAAAGGCCTGGAGGGAAGGAAGGATGAGGAGCTGTGGGGCAGGGGAGGCAGCAGCATTGAAACTGCCCATCTGAGCACGCGGTCACGGTGGCTTGGAGACCCCAGCCCTCTGGACAGAGGCAAAGGTTGGGGTCAGAAGCCTTGAATGCCAGGAAGGCTCTTCCTTCCTCAGTCCACCTTCTTCCCCCCACACAGGCAGTGTTCTGGTGACTTGTCTTGGAAGGATCCTCACTCTTCAGCTTTGCACAGAGTCAGAGATGGTTGCTGATGACCCGGGAGCTGCGGACACCCTGAGCATGGTGCCCTCACATGACTGAAGCTGCTCCTACGAGGGCTTAGGAGACATACAGGTGAGGAGAAAGCAGCTCAAGAACTCTGGGTCCCTGGTCTAATGCTTCTTTATCTTGTTGAATGTAAGAGAAAAGCTGAAGACTCAGGAAAGTTGGGAGTCAACTGTCATTTTACTGCAAGAGCAGCCATGTGGGGAGCGGAGCTTCAGTTGTGTTAGAGATGAGAGAGTTGAAGAATGCCTGGCATGGGCCCGGGGGGCACACGTCATGAAAACAAAGAAGTCCTGGTGGCTGATTACTCTTTCTTTGAATTCTTAGGGTTTTTTATTTTTTAAAATAAATTTTATATGAGTCAAACATAAAGTCTGCTTTTCTTACAGTGAAATGCCAATATTTAAAGGTAGAAAGAGAATAGATTGAAATGTAATAAGCTTTTGTCTCATCACCAGAAGCTTAGGGAGGCTCAAGGAACAGCATAAAGTGTGGAATACTTCTGGAGAAAAAAAGAGAGGAGGTCTGTGCCCTGCGATGGCCTCTAGGATTTGTTGAGTCAGTCACCCAATATGTATTCAGTGAGCGTCCATTGTGTGCCAGGATAGGGTCGTGCAGGGCATGGCTGTGAACAGACGCACCTGCGCCTTCTTCCTCACCCTCGTGAAGCTCATGGTCTGCACAGGGGCGGGGATGCAAGAGGGAGGCCACTGGGACCAAGGGAGTCAAGTGGACTTGAGAGCAAATGGAGGGAAGAAAGTCCTTCCTCCAGGAGTAACCCCTGAGCCAGAATGACTGTGAAATCTTTGGGAGTGTGCCATGTGCCAAGTGCTTTAATATGTGAGATAATTTACAACAACAAGAGATCAGTATTCATATCTACAGCTTATGAACTAAAAAAAAAAATTACTCAGAGACAGGAAGCAATTTTCCCATGTCACATGGCCAGTAAATCACAGAACCAGGGTTCTTTGCCACTTGTATTTTTCACATCCTGTTCCTTGGCTTCTCGGGAGTGCTGGTCCCCATTTAGATGAAACATCCACAAAGTAAGCCTCTATCTTGGAGAAAGCTGGGGACATATTATCCCTCTGCTGCCCAAATCTGGGAACTGGGAGGCAGGAACCTTTTGCATTTTGGAAATCCAGCTGTTTTCTTTTTGCACCTAGAAGCTGGGGGACAGAGGGAATTGCTTATTTTCTGGAAAAACCTGACAAATTGTTACATCTTTGGGAGGCATTTCACACTCCTCCTTTTCTCCTCATCCTCCCCACATGTCCCGAGGCTGTTTGAATTCCTTCCTCACTTGGTGCTTAAATGCTTTGAGCCTGATGAGAGGAGGAGCCTGACTCTGGGAAGTGGAGTGGAACTCAGCTGGAAATTACTGGAAGGCTGCATGTGTCTAAGAGCACTTCAATTTTTTAAATTGGACTTCAAATTTAGAAGACAGGAGGTCCCTTCAACAAGTGAGTCCCTTCTGTAAACTCTACTGGGAGACCGGCATCCCGTTGCTTCCAAGTTGAGGTGGTTATGAAAGCAGCTCTGTATGGGGGCTAAGCATCGGGTACCTACGGACACAAAGATGGGAACCACGGACACCAGGGACCACTAGAGAAAGAAAGGGTGGGGACAAGGGATGAAAAACCACCTGTTAGGTACCATGCTCACTACCTGGGTCACAGGATCATTTGTGTCCCAAACCCCAGCATCACACATATACCCATGTAACAAATCTGCACATGCGATCCATGAAGATAAAATGAAAGTCAGAATTATGTTTTTCAAGAGTTGCTTGAATGGCTGTGACAATCAACACTGAATCAGGGGTGTGTGGAGGACAGAGGCCACCACAGTTTCCTGAGAGCCCAGAGCTACAGTGGAGGCTCTCATTCAATCATTCACTCATTCAACAGAAATAAACTGAGTGCTTGCTGCACACAACAAGCCCAGAGAAAGCATGGGAGTGTGTGACAGTGGCCTGCCTGCCCCCTGGAGTGCACACACAGGGCAAGTCTCTTTCCTCAGTGTAGCTACTTTGATAGTCAGAAACAGCAAGCACCAGAATAACTAGGGGGTGAAAGGGCTTCCTGCCAGCCTCACTCAGTCTGTTTGTGTCTCTCCTGGGAGCCCTTGCCTTGCTGAGTCAGTGCTCAGACTCCAGCAGGGTGCACCTGTTCAGAGAGTGCTCCAGGGCAGCATGGAGGGTCAGACGGGATGTGGGAGGAGGGGAGCGAGCTTCTGAGGAATGAGGGCGCTGAAGGGAGAGCAGGAAGACATGTGAGTGGGCAAAAGCCTTGAGTCTGAATCTCCAGGAGGCTCCACAGTGTCGTCGGGATCTGAGAGCTGGGGACTCAATGCAATTTAACAAACCCGATCTCCCCCTCTTCTCAAGGTTCATTGCCAGCATCACTTGGGAGAGATTTATCAAGATTGCAATGTAAACTTAGGGGTAAGCTTTCTCTTCAGACATCTATTTCCAAAGTATGGTTAATTCTGCTTTATGTCTTGCTTGCTGGATGATATGCAAATGGTTGACTGATCTCATCTCTTTGCTGTGATACTCAAACACACTTGGGGAAATTAAAACAGTAATGCCATTCATTAATGACCACTTAATAATTTACAATCAAGGTGCAACCTGCTGTGTAAATCAGCAAAGTCAGGTTTGTTTGAAGCGTAAACAGGAAATAATCTATGAGTTTATTTGCTAATTGTACTTATAATTGACCGTAGAAGACCTTGCTGAATTCAACCCAGGAGATATATTATTTTCTCACTCATCTGATTAGTTTCAGCATGCTAATGAGGCCCAGACACCCACTTTAAGATAGTTGTTTGGCTTACTTGCATTTGGTGCCTGTAAATATCTCTCCACAACAGTGATATTTTACTGATTACCCAAGTTTGTGCATGAGTCGTGATCTATCAATGGCTGGTCTTTCTGCTTCGCTCAACTAGACAGAAGTCCAGTGAGGGAAGAGACTATTCCTGTTGTGTTCATAGTTTCATTCAATGACAAGCACAGCTGTTTAAGAAACGTCTGTAGAATGAATGCCATCAATCCTAGGGACATTGGTTGTTCCAGCAGTGGTCCCTATGTGACATGGCAGGTTCTGTTTTATAATTGTGCAAGAAAACAGCAGTGAGCAGTGGGAAAAGGCTGGGGCCCTTCTTGTGCTCTGAGCTCACACCAGCACCCCCTAAAACACACAGACACATATATGCATGTGTGCACATCCACACGCACACACATGTACACAGCCTGCGCCTCCTTGAACAACCAAGGGTTTCAGCAAGAACAAAAGAGACATACTCTTGTAGCCAGATTTACATTCCCCTTTTGTCAAACTCATTGCTCAAATCTCTTTCATTAAACTCAAATGTGTGATCTGTAAATACCATGATGTGGCAGTTTCATAAAGAATTTTATTAACAATTATTCTGATGTAACAGGGATTTTAGAGCCAGGAAGCACTTCACCCTCATAGGTGCTGTCTTGCCATAAATTCTGTGATGCTGGCTGAGAACTTATTCTCTCTGAACTTAATTTTTTTCGTCTGTCAAACGGAGCCAATAGCAAACAAACTAAGATTATTATATTGTTGCTAAACTTACTCAACACAAGGTAGAATAATGAAGTATTATTTTTATCTATTAAACTAGCAGGCTTTTTTAAAAGAACCGGCCAGGCATGGTGGCTCACGCCTGTAATCCCAGCACTTTGGGAAGCCAAAGTGGGTGGATCACGAGGTCAGGAGCTCGAGACCAGCCTGATCAACATTGTGAAACCCCGTATCTACTAAAAATACAAAAATTAGCCAGGCATGGTGGTGTGTGCCTGTAATCCCAGCTACTCAGGAGGCTGAGGCAGGAGAATTGCTTGAACCTGGGAGGCAGAGGTTGTAGTGAGCCGAGATCATGCCACTGGACTCCAACCTTAGCGACAGAGTGAGACTCTGTCTCAAAAAAAAAAAAAAGATAGAACCCAGTGTTGGTCAGGAGACACAGAAATGCATGTGCACACACTCATGCTGGTGGTGTACACTGGCAGACCTTTCTGAAGGGCACTTTGGCAGTAGATATCAACAATCTGAACATGTTGACCTAGTGATTGTTCTTCATAGATTTGATCCTAAAGTGCTAATCAGAGATGCGACAAACTTTGATGAACAATCTTGTTTTTAAAGTGCTATTCATAATTACATAACCTTGAAATAACTCAATATGCAACAATAAGGAAGTACTTAAATAAACCAAAGCACATTCATATAATTACACGGCATGAAACTCTTAAATCGTAGTTTAATGTGCATTACTAATAAGGTTGTATGTAGTTTATAACTGTGCCTACATCAACACTAGTAAGATATATCTATCTTACAAAATGTATACAAAGGAGAGAGACCGACAGACAGATAGGCAAAAAGAAAAACAGAAACAGAGAGAGTAGGAAGAACACAGTTGACACCTAGCATTACCTCAACTTTGTATACATGTGTGCATATGCCTACATGGATGAGAAAACGTCTAAAAGGACACAGAGCAATATTTTAACAGTGACTATTTGGGGAGCTGTAAAATCATACATTTTTAAGATTTTCTTCCTTGTGTTTTTCCATATTTGTGAACATTCCAATCTCTTTTGAAACCAGAAATATTTATTTTAAACTTACTTTATAGATGTGAAGGTACTGAACCATTGTGACATATTCTTGTCTTGTTCCTTCTGGTGACTTCTTCCACCTCTGAGAACTAGGGGCTTTGCTTTCCTTCCTCTCAGGGTCCACTGACCTAGAAGGAGGCGCCTGAAGCATGCCATCCAGACGCCTGAAGTTCGAGGCCCGAGCAACCAGCCTGCCTTGTGACAGCGAAGGCAGGCAACATATTGATCACTGTGGTTGCTCCCTGTGCATTTAAATAATAGATCATGGACTGGGGCTGTGGAGAGAGGAAAATCCTGGCCGCCACTCTATCATTTCCCCAGCCATGGATTTTGTCATTACTGTATTTGCCTTGTGTTACAGTGGGCGAAGATTGTATTTGTGATTGATGGCAGCAGATGGGCAATTTATTCTGCTGTTTACTTTTTATGGCGGTGGATGTGGGAGTAAATGCAGCCAGAACACTTGGCTAAGCATTTGCTAATATCCTCTATTGACTGAGACACACAGGGAGTTTATCTGAGGTCCGTGGACACAGCCTTCATATGGAAAAGGGGCCCAGGATGCTCAGGAACTGTGCACTCAAGGACTGAGGAAAGGGGTGCCAGGTACTTGACACCAGTTAACCTGTGTAAGCACCACGATCGGCCAAGAAGCAGATGTGATTATCTTCACTTTACAGGTAAGAGGGGCGGGGAGATGGTCTCCAAGGTCACACAGCTGGTGGGTATTACAGCTAGAGTTTAAGGGTAGGTCTTGTGATGCTAAAACCTATTCTTAGTGTCTGGGTTCTGGTTTTTTTAGAATTAGATTTTAAAGCAAGGACCGATTAAGGAAATTCTGAAATATGTCTGTGCGCACACACACACACACCAAGGGTGTGAAAGAAGCAGGACAGAAAACATAAAGAAGGAAACCAAGCAAGAGTGTGATTTCAGCAGAAGCCCCAGACATAGGCAGACCCCACAGGGAGTACTGGAGCATGAGTCGACCTCAGAGTCTGTCCTGAGCCTAGCGGGCAGCTGTGCGGGGCAGCCTCATACTAGCCAGTCACTGGCTGTGAGCCATCCTGCATTTCCCATGGGCAGGGCCACTTCAGCATCTTAGGGCTGTCCCCTAAAGAAGGACCAGCAGGCCAGGTGCGGTGGCTCACGCCTGTAATCCTAGCACTTTGGGAGGCCGACGCAGGCAGATCACAAGGTCAGGAGATCGAGACCATCCTGGCTAACACAGTGAAACCCTGTCTCTACTAAAAATATAAAAAATTAGCTGGGTATGGTGGCGGGCACCTGTAGTCCCAGCTACTAGTGAGGCTGAGGCAGGAGAATGGTGTGAACCCGGAAGGCGGAGCTTGCAGTGAGCCGAGATCATGCCACTGCACTCCAGCCAGGGCGACAGAGCGAGACTCCATCCCAAAAAAAAAAAAAAAAAAAAAAAAAAAAGAAAGAAAACGAAAAGAAGGACCAGCAAACAGCAAAGCACAGGGTTGTAGGGCCGGCTTGTAGAGTTAGTGACAGGGATCTAAGGGGATTTTGGCAGGGGATTTTTGCACGACAGGGTCCCAGGTCAGCAGTCTGGAGGTTTGAGCTAGCTTTCAACTGAAAAGGACCTCTGAGTCAGTTTCCTCAAGCCAGTATCTGGCAAGGGAACAGCGGGAAATGTTTGGGGAGGAGAAAAGGAGCTCTGCTGGTCTATACCTCACCTGTCAGAGACATGCCCTGAACACACCCAGCATTCTGCTGTGGCCCACCATGAATCTCACCGCCCTTTTTTTTTTTTTTTTTTTTTTTTTAAGAAAAATACCCTTAAGCGTGTTGCTTTTATTAATTCCAAGGACTCTAGGACCAAAGCTCTGATATTGGTCATAACTACCAAGACTTGCTTTAATTTGACTGGGATGGTCTCCATTTCCTCTGGGGCAAAAATAAAGTTAATTTTTAAAAAATAAACGTTCAATTTTATAATAATTTTATATTACAGCAGAAGCATTACAAAGATGGTACAGAGAGTCCCCATCTACCCTTCAGCAGCTTTCCATAATGTTGACATCTTAAATTCCCAGGGCACATCTGCCAAAACTGAGAAATTAACATTAGCACGTCACTCTCCACTAAACTACAGACTTTAATTAGATCGCAGCAGTTTTTCCGCCAATGTCTTGCTTCCATTCCAGGATTCTATCAAGGATCCATGCTGCCATCAGCGACTTTGCTCCTCTGATTCCTTTCACCCTGAAAATGCTTTTCCTCCATTTCTACACATTGTAACTCTCAATCAAGGGTAAGTTCTGAAACCAGTCCACACGCTCGTTTATTTGTTCCTTCAGGCATTTATTCAGCGTCACTTATTTGGAGACTCCTCGGTGCCAGGAATTAACCCAGTTCTGAGACTACGGTGATGAGCAGGAACATTACATGTGCGTTCTTGAGGTGCTCCCAAAGAGTGGGGGAGGCAGACACTCATTAAAGGCACACACACATAGGCGTGACAAGTGCTGCAGAGAAAGACAAAGACACCATGAATACACTTCTCTATGGCTGGGCAGGGCCAGACAAGGAAGACTCCAGGGTGTCAGCCTATGCAGCAGGTGACTGGTACCCTTCTGAGAGGACAGGAGAGAAGCATTGGGTTTATAGGAGCAGGCTCAGGAGTTTGGTTTGAGATACCCAAGCCGAGACCTCAGGCAGGCAGGTGGAAAGATCCGTCAGGACCTCAGGATAGTGGCTTACTCTGATTGTTCCAGCTGGATACGGTTTTTTCTCTTTTAATTTTGACTCCCATGACACTGTATCTATTCTATAATACTTACCTTAATCAATACGAAAGGCAATTTATCTTGTTCTAGAGCTGTTTTTCTTCCTAACTTATCTTCTGTCATGTCATAGGCAATAAGCTTCATAGAAGCATTCTTTATCTGTCTCTCGCACACCACCTGTTTCAGTATTCTATACTCAGTGCGGGCTTAATCGATGTTTATCGCACTGAATTGGAAGGCATGCCAGTTGATAACATCACAGATATCGGACTGTATCTGTGGAATGGGCTTGATTTTCTAAAGAGAAAGTCAGACTGGTGCTTCTCAAACTACCCTTTCCAGGTACTTCTGTTGGAGATCATAGGGCAGGCTCTGGGGACTGCAGGCCACCAGCCCCATGAAAGGGGGTGTCAGTGGCAGGAGGTTGTCCCACAAAAGGGAGGGTTTCATGGCCACTTACATTTATGAAGCTCTGAGTTAAACTTATTTTATTTACTGTAACAATTTCAAAGAGGAAAAAGACTATGAAATATTTTCAAATGTATTAAAAACTCACCCTTCTAGTGCCCTCCCACTGATTTGCAGAGTATCTAATAGAACGAGTGCACTTGAGAATGGTTCTGAAATGCTACAAATGCCACCTGGTTTCCTTATAGCTCATTCATAGTGGCCAAAATTCCTGCATAATGAAGTGACACATCATATATACAGAATGGGTATTTCTGTGGGTCCTCAGAAATGACCAGGGACAACATTATGTCACAACATTTTCTTCACTGGGAACATCACCTGCAGCCCCCAGTGCCTGTCCTGTCCTTGCCCTTACGTAGGTTCACCGAGTACACATGCTTGCGGCTCCTGCATACTGCATAGCACAGGCACTGGGCTGGGTTGGCAGCTATCGTTCCACAGAGCCAGCCCCATCCCTGATGTCGCAGAGCGCTAGGTCTCCTGTGCCAGCCAACACCAAGCAGCCCAAGGTAGGGCATAGGCAGCACAAAATGGGTTGTGCTGCCTATGGGGGCAGAGAAGGTGTCAAGACACGTGTCCCAGAGGACCAAAAATTGAGTGTAAGCTCAATTAATTGGCCAATGTAGTTGAGGCAGAAGAAGGAAATATTTGTATCAGGAAGGTTAGATGACAGAGAAACAGATGGGCCAAGGCACGGCATGAGAAGAATCAGTTTGTGGTTGAAGCTAAGAGAAGGTGAAAGTGATGGAAGCTTTGGCTCTTCTGCAGCTCCATTTAAGCAGCTACTCAGGGCCTGGGGATGGGACTGAGGGCGGGTCCAGGAGCACAGCTGGAAAAAGTGCAGCCTGAGATTGTCCATCATCCCAATGTTCAGGAACACATGCCCAAGACACGGAGGGAGCCCCCTGCTCCTTGTCAAGGAGGAGTGACATTCCCAGAAAGCCTTCCCTCTATGCGGGATGTGGTGAGTGGCATCCTCTTCGTCAGTGACACAGGGGAGGGGATGCGGGGGAGGGAGGCTCCCAATTGCAGCTACCGCCTTTCACTCTGCAGCACTGCACAGCCCCTGGGTATGGCAGAGGCCCCTGACAGCTGTCAACTGAAGCTGACCCCAAGAATGACCCTATGGTCTAAGAAGAATGTGTGTTCAGAGCCCCGAGCTAAGGAATCTGAGCTACACTCACAAATCCACTCCTGGCCAGGTGCAGTGGCTCACGCCTGTAATCCCAGCACTTTGGGAGGCTGAGGTGGGCGGATCACTTGAGATCAGGAGTTCAAGACCCGCCTGGCCAACATGGCGAAACCCTGCCTCTACTAAAAATACAAAAAATAACCAGGCATGGTGGTGCATGTCTACCCCAGCTACTAGGGAGGCTGAGGCAGGAGAATTGCTTGAACCAGGAGGCAGAGGTTGCAGTGAGCCAAGATCGCGCCACTCCACTCCAGCCTAGGTGACAGAGTGAGACTCTGAAAAGAAAAGAAAACAAAAGAAAAGAAAGAAAAAGAAATCCACTCCTTATCCATGAAGGACATCTGAACCCCTGGCCCACCCCTTGGAACCCAGTCTGTACAGTGAGTTGAGGCCCTTTGTTTTGGGTTAAGTGGAGGGTGCTGCGTGAAATGCTATATGAATGGCATACTTTTTACAAACTGTAGTGGTTCTCCTGTCCAGCCTGCTGCTACTCTATGCAAATTCCCTCAATAAACCCTGTGTCTTGGTTGCTGTCTTAGGTCTCTTCTTCAGCCTCTCAGACTCAGTGCCATCCCTACTGGAGCCCATGGGGTACAGTGAAACACCCGGGCACTGAGCAAGGACCCCTCCTACCTACACGTGGTCAAGTGCTCACACAGAACCCCTGAGGGGGATATCAGGGCTCTTGAATAGAAAACTAATGTGCATGTAAGGTGTATTTTTTGGCTGAAACAACAGAAATCCATTTTCTCATTGTTCTGGAGGCTAGCAGCCTGAGGACCAGGGTGCCCATGGGTGCATGGCTGGGTGCTGGCAAGGCCCTCACCCTCGCTCAGGTTCTCCCAGAGCATCTGAAAGAGAATTTGGGGAGCAAGAAGGTTGTGCTGGATCCCTAACATCTATATCCTGAGAGTGAAAACACACATCCCTGCTGAACCTGGGTTTACACCTTTTAGGTGAAAATGTTAGGAAATTCATTTTGGTTTGAGCTTTTTCTAAGGAATTGAACCAAAATACTACTGGTCACCTCACTCTACAAGCCACAGGGAAACCAAACGGTACAGTTTAGAAGGTAGAAAATGGGTGCTCTCAGTCCGCTGTGTCTGCCTGGAGACAGCCTAAGAGATGTCTTAACTCTGATGCCTTTCATAATAAGGGTTCCTACGGACTAAACTGTGTTCCCCCAAATTCATCTGTGGAAGTCCTTACCCACAATGTGATGGCATTTACAGATGGGGCCTTTGGGAGGTGATTAGGTTTAGAGAAAGGGTTCTTTTAGGCACAGAAAGATGGCCTAGAGAAAGGTTGACATTAGAGCTTCTTGTTGTCATGCAAATGTGGGGTCAGTCTTCCCGCCCCCTTCCAGACTCTCCTGGTTGTGCTTTGAATCCCAGGTGGCTTGTCCGGTGCACACTTTCTAAATCTCACCTTCCAGGGACTTAGCAGGGTCCAGTTAGAAAGGCCTGACCTCTTTAGTCAGAGGCTGGACTTAGGACTCCAGGCCCTCCACCTGCTGTTCCCTGCTGGCCAGGACTCCCTGGGCCCAGCTCTCCTTAACTACTCGGTCACCTCCTCTGCCCAATCCTGCTTTCCTCCGGTCCCGTTAGCTGTTGATCTCAATACAACTCGTGCCCCTCACTCCTCTATCTCAGCACCTGCTTCTGGAGAGCCCAACAGGAGATACTTTCCAAAAACAAAGCTCTGAAAAAGTCTGAGGTGGCTTCAGTGACAGGACTAGAAAAGAGATAAGAAAGAAAGAGGAGCTAGGTGAGCCTCTCCTGTGGCAGAACTGATTTTAGGGTAATGTTGTTTCCCTAAGACACTGCCCCAACCTGTTGACCAAGTCTAGCCCTGTTGACCAGTCCACATGAAGTTAACAACTCAGCATCTTCAAGGGGCAAACGGGTAGAATAAATATGTGTAAAGTGCAAGGTGAAAGACATTAGGGACTGGTGGGGTCTGTAGCAAACTAGACATTTTATGCCCTGCCCAGAGACATTGAAAGAGATAGAGATAAAGATAGAAAAATACACACATACACACACACAAACAAACAAACACACATACACACAAACACACACACACACAACATTGTTATTTCCATTTTGGCAAAAAAAAAAAAAAAAAAAAAAAAAATCTATGTCCAAATTCCCTCTGAGCTGCTGGTTTGTGGCCCTGTACGAAAGGAAAAGTCTTTAGCTTTTTGCCTCAGTTTCTGGGTCTGTTAATAACACCCACTTGGTATGTTTGTTTCGACAGCTGAAAAAGTTAATCCCTTTAAATAATTTAGTATAGTGCCTAGCACAAAGAAGCATTCAGTCACTCCAGTGACTGCTCTAATCATTACCTTGATTTTCTATAAAAGAAATAAAGAATCTTACCAGTCTCACCACTGCCCTCACAGAGCAAAGCCAACGCTATCGGCCAGGCTCGGCTGCCAGGACCTGGCTTTGAGAGTCAAGTGCCACCACTGGAAAATATGTATTTATAGACATCCTGAACCAATTGATATTTCAAACTCCCTTCTTTCCCACTGCATGAAAGCCTCACTTATATTTTAGTTCAATTGTGGGAACTGATTATTGCAGAGTAAATACTCTAGGATGGTGGCCCTGTTAAAACATTGCCCTAATGAGCAGGCATGGAGCCCTTTTCTGGATAATTTATACATTAGGAGTATTTTCAAAGTAATATCTCCGGCTCTAAATATTTTATGGTCAGTCTTGAGCAGTGTTTTGGGGGTCCAGGTCTCCGTAGATGCCCAACAGGGCACATTAGAGTATGGGAAGCAATTTTTCAAGAGTAATGAGTTCTGCTGTGGCTGCTGGATGACCCAACTAGGCAGCAGGCACTCAGGGCAAGCCTCTGCTGGGTGGCAGGGAAGGCCAAAAGCTGGCGGGATGACTGTTGCCTCTGCAAAGCAACTGCACAGTGAGTTGAGGGACTAAATACATGAAAGCCATTGTCATCACCATGCTGAAGTGGTAAATGACAGTCAAAAGTAGACATTTTAGCATTTCTATACCTTTTCCATTAGAATTTTTTGGCAATTAAAAATTTTAAAGCTTATGGATTCTAGTCTATAATAATAGAAATAATTTCAGATGATAAGATGTCTGGTTTGTTTCTAACGCTGGCTGCACTATTTTATTAGCTGCCCACCTTGAGTTACTTAGCCAGGACTGGAGGGCTGGACCTCAGCTTGCCTCCTCCCTGTCTGGTGTTCCTTTCACCCCAGCACTGCTCTTCCCTTCAGCCTCACCCTCCTCCCTGAGAGTGCAGTCTGCGTGTCTCTTGCAACCACACAACAAGCAAAGGAAAGCAGGACAAATGCCTGGGGACTACTTACTGTGGGTGTGGCTGCTTTGCTTTGAGATGATGCTCCTATCAGGGGATGCATGGACAAGTCCCAGCCTAGGAGCTTGTCCAGGCTCTGCCATCATGGTATTCGTGTTCTGTGAGAGCTCAGATCCCCACGGGTATGAGGAGGGATTCTCTTAGCATTCTAGATGGTCCTGTCCTCAGGGTCACCAGGCAGGCTTCCAGAGAAAAAGCCCTGCCCTGCCCATCCTGAACCAAAACCATCTCTCCCCAAATCCAAACATGTAAAACATCACTCACATTTTCTTGGATAATTTCTGGGACATGGATCATGTCTTTTCTTCTCTCTGCATAGCTATTTATCTGCCTTCACTACTTGAACTTCAGCTAAACTATATATACCAGCTTTAAAAGTTTGAACCTTATTATGCATAAACATTTTTAGAATCCAAACTGGTGTCTGTTCTGCAGACTGCCTGATCCTTTGTGAGACAATCAATGAGTGTGACATGGAGGATGGGGCCCCCACTCTAAAAGCAGCCCCTCAGCCCCACCCCAGGTAGCTCATCCAAGACTTCCTGTGGCGCCGGCCTTACTGACCTTTTGTGAACGGAGAGAAAGCCACGTGCAGGGGAGGTCCCGAGCCTTCTTCTGTAATTACCCTCCACTTCCCTCTCCCTTTTCTCCTCTCATCCTCCTCTCAGCAGTCACTCTGCAGGTCTCCGGGTTCCGCTTCCTTCAGTTCACTCTGTCATGTATGGAGCATCTAACCTGTACCCCACCATGGCCTGGGTGCCGCCGGCTCAGGCCACGAGGAATAAGCACCACTTCCTGTCATCCACCTGCTCCCAGGCCGATCAGGGCTAACGAGCTCAGCAGCAGTGACTCCATGCTGGACAGTGCTAGGGCTTTCTCCTAGATGTGACCAGTGCTACAGGGACACAGAGAAGAGGGGACAGGAAGGACTGGGGTGGTGTTAAGCAAAGATGACAGAGGAAGGCATTCCAGAGAGAGGCGCCAGCGTGAGCAAAGGCACAGAGACAGAAACCTCTGGCCCAGGGTGGGCGAAGGATGCTCAGTGGAGATTCAGTTAGAAAGGTGGCGGAAGAGACTGCTATGAATCAAACGTCAGAAGACTATGTGGTCAGCAGAATTCTTGGGTGGTCACCAAGATCCCCTTCTCATGTACACACCTTCTCCACATTATTCAGTCAAACAAGAATCTATGTGCTGATGTCACAGATGTAATTAGGTCCCCCAAATCAGTTGATCTTAAGATACAAGAATTTTCCTCGGTGGACCCGTTCTAACCAGGCAAGACTTAAAAAATAAACAGGGTTCTCCCTGGAGGTGGAGATGTAAAGCTTGGGTGGAATTTAATGTGAGGGAGATTGTTTGTTGCTGGATTGGAAGATGAAGGGGACAAGGTAGGGAAGAATAGAGACGGCCTCTAGGAGCAGAGAGCGCCCCTGGCTGACAGCTCACGAGAAAATGGGGGCCCTAGTCATAATCACAAGGAACTGAATTTGGCCAACAACCTGAAGGAGTTTGGAAGTGAATTCCTTCCCAGAGTCTCCAGAAAGGAGCACCCAGTTGGTACCTTGATTTTTGCCTTGTGAGACCCCCAAGCAGAGGATCCAACCATGCGGCGCCCAAACTCTTACCCTAAGATAAGAGTGAGCCAGTAAATGGGTCTTGCTATAAGTCTCTAAGTTTGTGGTAACTTGTTTTGCAGCAATAGAAAACTAACAAAAAGTATACGCCCAGACAGAAGGTCTCGTCCCAAGAGGATCCTACAGCTGAGCTACGAAAGGCAAGTAGGAATAAATGTAGGGGAAGACGGGCTGGGGTAGAGAGACAATGCCCACAGAGGCTGCACGCATAGAGGCCTGGTGATGCCCACATGCATGGCCTGTTTGAGAAGCTGAGCAGTGTGCCTGGGCTTCAAAGAGCAAGGGAGAGGCTGTCGCCAGGTGAGGTCAGAGGAGCGGGGTCAGGCCATGCAAGGTCTGGTAGGGCCACATTAAGTGGAAAAACAGGATCCCTTTTCATGTTTAAATATCCCTGAGACAGAAGTGCCATGGTTATCATGGGTGTAGTAGGTAGATGTAACAGACACGCAGAATGTAAAATATCCGGGGATTGGTGGTGGATTAAGGAAGGGAACAGTGTGAGAAAATAGAGCTTTCCAGATGAGTTATACAGATGGATGATGATGTCACACAGCTGGATCGAGGGCCAGATTTGGGGGTAGTTCACACCCAGGACACGGTGCTGGGCAGGGCCTTCAGGACATCTAAGCAGAGATACTAAGTGGGGGCAGAAGGTTGCTCAGACATGACCGGAGTTCAAGGGTGAGTCTGTGTTAGAGCCCTGAATTTACAGATCCCAGTGCTGGACGGTAATGGATTCTCTGGGTGATTGTGGATCTGCCCAAGGTGAGAGGTGAAGGTAGGACATAGAGCATAGAGGGGGAAGGCTCGGGACCAAACTGTGTAGCAGGGATTCTGGGGTCAGCCCAAGCATTTGCGTTTCTGACAAGCTCCCGGGTGACCCTGCTGCTGCTGATCTGAGATCATGCTTTGACAGTCATCTCCTTGTGCTAGTGGCTCATGGTCATGTATGGAGAGGGAACCAGTCAAAAAAAAAAAAAACTCACAAAACAAAAAGCAGACAGTGGCCAGAGAGCAGTACACAAATTAAGGGCATGTGGCAGAGATTTGTGCACTAGCCTTTCAGTCTCTGCTTTGGGTAAACAATCTGATCTCCTCTAACCTTCTCTCTAAGTTCCTTGCTTTTTAGTCCATTACTCAGTTTGCTCCCTGTCTGTTCTCATCCCAGTCAGTTATGGAAGTTAAAAGTGGGCCGACTGCTTGTGCCTCTATTAGAGATGGGCTGTCTGGAGTCAAGCCCTGGGTCCTGATCCCACCTTTCCACCTTCCTTGAGTGATAGCTGGATGCCAAGCCACAGGGACGGAGAGGACAGTAAGAAAATATCCCTGGCCCCAAGGAGCTCTTGGCTAATTAAGGAGATATAAGAAAAATAACTACCCTTTAAACAAAATAAAATTTTGTTATAGGCATAAGAGAGATAAACTCATCTCAAACATATTCAGACGCCCACTAGGGCATAAATTCAAAACTGTACCTGTCCTCAGTGAGCTCACATTTGTTCCAGTGAGAAAGACAATCATACTAGTGACAATGTTGACAACTGTCTTAATCATATCACACTTCAGTGTGTGGAAGGAATGAAGGAAAGTGTGGGAGAGGGGCCAGTATCTCCATGCGGAAATTAAGGGGTGGAGAAGGGGGTGATATCTGAAGAAGGGTTTGTTTTTATGTTGAGAACTCTGAAAATACGAAAGCAAAAAACGAAAACAATAAGTGCCCTTATTTCCACTATCTCAAATGATCAGGTTTTTGTTGTTGTTGTTGTTGTTGTTGTTGTTGTTTTTGAGACGGGGTCTCACTCTGTCGCCCAGGCTGGAGTGCAGTGTTGTGATCTTGGCTCACTGCAACCTTCACCTCCCGAGTTAAGCAATTCTTCTGCCTCAGTGTCCTGAGTAGCTGGGACTACAGGTACATGCCACCACGTCCGGCTAATTTTTATATTTTTTAGTAGAGATGGGGTTTTACCATATTGGCCAGGCTGGTCTCGAATTCCTGACCTCGTGATCCACCACCTCGGCCTCCCAAAGTGCTGGGATTACAGGCGTTAGCCACTGCGCCCAGTTCCAAATGATCAGTTTTTAATAGGTTGTCATATTTACATCCAGTCTTTTCAAAATAAATAGATTAAAAATAAAACTAAAGCCCTTTGGCAACCAGCCTAAATTTTTTCCTTTCTTCTCTTCAGAGAAAATAATTGCCATATATTTAATGTGTATCTTTCAGTCTATTTGTAAATTTTTGTATTATATGTATGTTTTTATTTACAAGTGCTGATTTCGCTTTCACAAATGCAAAAGCTGTGTGCGTGCTGTGACTATCACTGTGAACTTTGTTTTTCACTCAAAATTATATTTCTCAGATTTCTTCAAATATTCAAATATACATGTATGTATATATGTGTGTGTGTATATATATATATGTGTGTGTGTATATATATATAAAGGTTAAATATATTTATATAAAGAGAAGTTTCCTTAAAGGGCTATAGAATAAATATTTATGGTCTCTGTCTCGACTCTTTAGCTCTGCCAGGGTAGTGCAAAAGCAGCTGCAGTTAATATATCAATGAATGTCATGCTGTGTTTCAATAAAACTTTCTTTTTTAAGAGAGAGAATCATTCTGTCACCAAGGCTGGAGTGAAATGGTGCGATCATAGCTCACTGCAGCCTTGAACTTCTGAGCTCAAGCGATCCTCTCGCCTCTGCCTCCCGAGTAGCTGGGACTACAGGTGCACACCAACATGCCCAGCTAATTCTTTTATGTATTTATTTAATTTTGTAGAAATGGATCTTGTTCTTTTGCCCAAGCTGGTCTCAAACTCCTGGGCTCAAATGATCCTCCTGCCTTGGCCTCCCCAAAAACTGGGATTACAGGGGTGAGGCACTGCGTCTGGCTTCAGTAAAATTTTATTTACAAAAACAACAACAAGCAGTTAGCCTAGACTTGACCGGGGGGGCTGTAGTTTGGAGATCCCTATGCTAAATATGGCCAGTTAGGAGTAGATTGTGGAGCAAGAATGGAAGTGAGTTTTGAAGGCCAAGAAGGAGTTCACCAAGCTGACAAGACTGTGTGTGAGTGAACGTGTGTGAATGTGCCCATGTGTGTGAATGTGCATGTGTGTGTGTGTGTATGTGTGTGTTGGATAGTGAGAGGCATTTCCTGCACAGGGGCCTCATATGCCAAGAGGACAGATGGGAGTGGTATGTCCTGGGCTGCACTGGACACCACGTGCTCAGGAGGGAGCAGTGGAAGCACAGGTGTCAACCATGAGGCTGGAGAGTGGGGCTCTGGCCATATCTGAGCTGGGGAACTTAGACTGTCTTCCTCAGGTGAAGGTGTCTTAAGCTGGGGAGGGACAAGATCAGATGTGTGTTTCAGACAGATTGGAAGAGTACAGAGTGACTGAAGAATGGAAAATAGATTGGAGAGGAGAAAGACCGAAGGCATGGAAGCCAATTTTAAGGCTGTTGTGATGGTCCAGGAGAGAAATGACAAGCATCTGAAGTAGGGCAATGGTGGTAGGAAGGGAGACAGGAATTGATTTGAGAAATCTTTAGAGGCTAAATCAGTGAGATCTGGATGGCTGATTAGCAGTGAGGGGGGAGGAGAGACCAGGCAAAGGCAGTTTTCTGTTTTCACTTTCCCCTTAGAATCCTGTGAAGATGGTGCCACTCCCGACCAATAAAGGGAATACAGAAGAAATAATAAATTATGGAGGAGAAAATGATTAATACGAAATGCTGAGAAAACACCAGTGAAGGAGAGAAGTGAAAATTACATAGAGGAAATGGCGGTTGGGCTAGGAGAAAGAATGGGAAGAGACGTTCTATGGAAGGAATCTCCTGGTGAAAGCATTCGGGGTGGAAATACAGGGCATCCCTGGGGCCTACAGGCTGCTTGGGTGTGTGTAATGTGCATAGGGAGATAGGGAGGTGAGGAGGAGATTGGAAAGAAGAACTGGAGCCAGGGAGAGAAGGGCCTTCAGGGTCTCCCCGAGGTGTTGGGCTCATTCCTTAGGGACAAAAGTGAGCTCTTAGGATGTGCAATTTGCATTTGAACATGCTTGATGCTTCGGAATTGCTCTTCAGAATGGAGTGACAGTAGAAGTGGGAAGGGGCCCAAGCGACCTGTGTTTGGGAAAGATCACTATCCCAGCAGTCAGACTAAGTGGGGGAAGAATGAAAACAAAGAAACGCAGTAGGAGAAAGGGAAAGAGAAAAGGAAGGTAAGAAAGAGAAGGAAGGAGGCACACCTGTGGAGAAAAGGCCTGGGTAAGAAATGCTCCTCTCAGGGTCTGGCAGCTGATCACACACCTAGGAGGGAGGCGAGCTCTGATTTTCTGCTCCTGAATGCTGATGACTAATGGGGAAGACGCACTCTGCCTCCAGGCACTGGGAGCTCACGAGCTGATGAAAGTGGGAGCTCACGAGTTGATGAAAGTGGGAGCTGAGGTTTCTCCCTCTGAACCTACCTGTCCTCCTCTCTCAGATGTCAAGGAACCCCTCACACTGAATATGGAATCTCTGTGAATCTTCCCTGCAGCATGCACATAACTGCTCCAAGTCCGGCATCCCAGAGGTCTTCCTCTTGCCAGACATGTCCTCCCTCTGCAGCTCTATGTGACACACCCAGAGGGGATTCCTCAGCCTCACCCAGAGGTTGAGCCTCTGTCAGGAACCATTCTATGCTACCTTTCATTCCCACCTTCATGCCCCCTCTCCACTCTTCTCCTCCCTGCCCCTGCTCCAGGAGGAAGGATGTTGTGTCTATGACATCAACAAACCCCTCATTTTCCAACATCTAATTGGGTTCAACCAACAAAGAACAATGGCAGAAAATTTGCAGGAACCAGAAGAGTGAGGTTCCCTTCCTGGGGAGTCTCCCTGGACTGGCTCTGCTCTTTGAGAAAAATATTTGTGAGTTTAATGTGAAACCCTGAATGGTTTTAGAAAAATAAGTGTGCTAGTCGAAGGATGGTCAGGAAAAGGATGGTCAACTCTACTTAGAATAAGAAGGGGACAGTTTAATAAACAGACTATTATAGTGAAAGTGAACTAAATATGGCCTGAGAAGGACTCTCTACTTCCATATTTGAGTCCTTGTGGACCAACCGTAACCTAACTTAATAGGTAGACGAGATTGAAAACCTAATTTAGGAGTATGTGCCTGTAACAATAGCTGAGTCTCTGCCAATCCCAGCAGCCATACTTCAACCACTCACACATTGCTGAGTGTTCAAACTGCGATCAAATGAAACAAACCACCTGTAACCAGTCCAAATGTCTCTGTACCTCACTTCTGTTTTCTCTACATCACTTTCCTTTGCTACCCATTAATCTTCCACCACGTGGTTGCTCTGGAGTATCAGAGCCTACTCTGGCTCAGGAGGCTGCCTGATTCACGAGTTGTTCATTGTTCAAATAAACTCTTTTAAATTTAATTTAGCTGAAGGTTTTCTTTTATCACTTATTAACAAGGAGTGTTCAGCAAGCCCATAGGTAGGGCAGTAACACGGTTCTAGTGACCGTATCAGGCCCAAAGGGATTTGGAGAAAGTTATTTCTAGCAACAGAAGGACATCATCATGGAGAGCAGGCCTCTTTAAGAGGAGCTTTGACCTTTGTTGGAGGGAAACAACCAGGCTGAGATGGCCCCACAGAAAAGCTGTGGCAAAATAAATACCGAATTCATCCTCCTTTCTCATTCTGGTCTCCTCGCATCTCTCAAATCCCCCGTTAGTTAAATCCAATCCACAGCCAGAGGACAAGGGCGACCTCTGATGTGCCTCACGTGCTCCAGCAACAGAGAGAAACATGGAGGTGAGTGTAGGGGTAGAAGGCTGATTGGAAGGTGTCTGGCTCGGGGGTGCTGGGGTGCACTGTGGGGAAACACATCATGACAGGGCTGAGTGTACGATAAATCAGAGCGCGTGTGATGTGGTGACAGGTGACGAGTAAAGAGGCTGCTGTAATCATCCATTTTGAGGACCTGAACTAAAGCATGAGCACCAGGTGGAGAAGTGGTCAAGAGCTGGGTGTATTTCAGAGAGGAGTGAGAGCCTGACAACCAAGGGGATGTAAGGAACACTTCACAGTTTGGATCAACCCCAGGACACTCTTGCTGAGCTGTGGAGAGGAGTGACAGCTTGACCACCAAGGAGATGTAAGGAACATTTCACAACTTGGATCAACCCCAGGACACTCTTGCTGAGCTATAGAGCCACAGGGCTCTTGGCCACTCCAGAGACTCCAGAGCAGTATTTAGCGGTGCCAAGCAAGGCATACCTTTGGGAAACAAGCACAATTCCTACCTCCAGAAATGTCTTCCTAATCCTGTTGGTAAATCTCATACACTGTGATTTATTAACATCTTGTTTTAATTTCATAATATGATTTTACAGAACATTTACTGGATAAATATTCCAGAACCCAGACACAAGCTGCCGTGCCAGTTATAGATGTACCGGTAATTTGGCTGACTAATAGCCCTGAGGAGGCAGCCCAGAGCCGAGTAAAGAGAGTCTGGATTCCTGAGACCTTTATTCCAAGATGCTTGAATAAAAGAAGTGGTTCCACTCAACTGGGTTCAACTCAGCCCAATGGGAAAACATTCTGGGGCCATGAGGATGGAAGGAACAGCATTACTCCTCCTTCACAGGTAGGTGTTGATGGCAATGGCCCTAATAGCTGCAAAGCACACACACAGGTTCAGTTGGGCTAGAAGATAGAACGCTCTGAAATTTTCAGGGGACAGAGATGGGTCCCAGAGCAGGCTGTCCTGAGAAACTTGGCTAAAGTTGTAGGTCATTGCTTCTGCATCAAGGAAGACAGAATCTGTTTACCAGCTCATCAAGGCTTCAGCGTACTCAATTTTCAACTTCTCCTACCGCTTTTTTCACCTTGGTCATAGGATTATGACTAAGAAGAAAGATAACAAGGACCAGAAAATTCTAGCCCCCAATAGGTAGACCTAGGCTACCTGAAGGAGGAATGACAAGGTGCTCTGCAATACAGGACAGGCGGAGGCTGGGCTCAGCCTGGGGAGCAAGGGAAGCTGGAAGGAGTCAGTGATGCCTGGGTGGGGCTTGGAAGGCCTCATGGTGCCCCAGGTACAGGACATGGCTAGTTTCTTTGAATGAACATTTTTATGACTGTCAGTCACAAGGGCATGGAAGATGAAAACATTAAGTCCCACTGTCACTTCAGTCATTGTGATGAGAATGTGTTAGATATCAAGGGAGCCTGGCTGGCTGGATAGTGAAGTGGTGAAGCCCAAACTCATTTCCAGGAGGGAAAGCTTGCTGCAAGAACCTGGGAATGGAGATGTATTTCTGCCCTACTGAGTCTTGAGTCTCCATCTTCACGCAGAGGGGAGCTTGCCCTGGAGCTGCAGGGGCTTAATGACCAGGAGACTTTACCACCCACCCCCACAAGGGGGCCACAGTTCTGGAAGAGAATCTGGTGGCAGCTCTAGGTGTGTATGTACTGTTGAAACTGTAAGAAACTGTTGTATCAGTTTCAGGAAGTCCCACCCAGTGCCTCACTGACTATCACTTTCCAGATGGCCCGTCCTCAGCCTCCCTGTGAGGACTGTCACTGATGCAAGGTGTCACCATCACACTCAAAGGAGGGGTGTCACTGCAACAGGTTGTTGGCTTTAAAACCTGTTCCCCAGAAAGACAAATACTGCATGATCTCACTTATATGTACAATTTAAAGAAGTCCAACTCATAGGACAAAGAGTAGAAAATAGGTTGACAGGGACTGGGGGGTTGAGGGAAATTGGGGGATTTACGTGGAAGGGTACATACTTTCAGCTATGAGATGAACACGTTCTGGAGGTCTTATGTATAGTTAACTTGGTGACTACAGTGTATAATAGTGTATTGCTTCCTGGAAATTTGCTAAGAGAGTAGATCTTGTGTTCTCACCACACACACACACACACACACACACACACACACACACACACAGTAACTATGTGGTGATGGTTATGTTAATTAGCTTGATGGCAGTAATCATTTCACAGTATATACATATATCAAAACATCCCTCTGTACACATTAAATATATATAATTTATATTTATGAATTATGCCTCAGTAAAGCTTGAAAAAATTAAAATGAGTAAAATGTGTGCCTGATGTATCATTCACACGAAATCCACCATCTGAAGTCAAACTCCAATATGAGGGGCTTCTTTCAGCATGCCCTCACCTGCACTGGCAAATACTGCCAGCATGGAGGGCAGACAGCCTTGAGATACCCAGAGGGGAGCCACCATTACCCATGCCCTCCATGCCTGAGTTCATAGTCAGGACTGCCAGCACAGAGGGCAGGGAGCCCTGAGATACCCAGAAGGGAACCACCATTACCCACGCCCTCCATGCCCAAGTTCATAGTCAGGGTGGTGCAGTGCATGGGAAAGGACAACTGGTTAGGAGTCAGGACACCTTGCTCCACCCCAGGTCTGCCACTCAGTTGCCACTGTCTTCCACTCTCTATCAATGCACTCACCCTAGACAGTTAGTTTCTCCCTCCTCTCGACTCACTAAGACTTTCACCTCTTGATATAAACATCATCTCATTATTTTAATTTAATTTTGAGTGAAAAACTAAAAACTCATTGAGTGCCTGCCATGTTTCAGCACTGGACTGTATGGTGGGAATACTTCAACAAATATAAAAGGTGTAGCCTTTATTCTCATAGTGTTTGCAATCATTCCATTCTCCTCCTAAGCAAGGTTTTCTTGTCTTCGTGTGGATTGTTCCTCTCTTTTTGCACAGTGGCTAGCAGGAAGCTCTGAATCTAACAAGTGTCAGGCAACTAGATTAAGGCTATGCAGTGGTCAAGAAGCTGAAGAGAGAACAAGTGACATCAGGAAGTAGGAGATCCTCTGTTTCTTAAGAGAAGAGTGCTCAAGTAGCTATGAGCTTAAATTTATTTGTTCTCCATCAGGATCCTGCTATGAGAATTGTAATAAATGTCTCTGAAATGCATTACATACAGCATGTTTGTTCTCTGTATTTGAAGGCTCTCATTTTTGCATGCCTGGCACTGACAATATTTAAATATGGTGTGGAATACTGGGTCAGAAGACCACAGTAAGGTATCATTTGCCCTTGCAGCCTAACACTCCAAGACGCACAGTGCTGGCTAAGGGATGGGAGACGTGGACTCATCTGGCTGTCGCCTCCACACCACTGAGATCTAGACACCAGCTTCCAGTTTCTTTTGAGGCTCAATAAAAAGAGGAATGCTTTGTGTAGTATATCCCCTGTGTTTGCAAGGTCAGACCAGCTAGTTGGTACAGATTTGGGTCACAATGACAGTAATAGCATGGACTTCCCAGCTCATGTAGCCAGATGCTCATGTGGCCCAGCTCCTTGAAAAGTTCCCCTCATAGTCCTTGGAGTTTTGACAGGTTGTCTACTTTGAATACACCAACATTCTCTTGCCTGCTGCTTCCCTCTCTCACTAAGGGTTACTGCAGTTTCAGCAGGCACTGTGGTCTACTTCCCAACTGCATCACTGGGAGGCTGGGTCTCTGAGGCAGCTTGGGGGTGGTGTGCGAATAAATGGATGGATTCATCTCCTTTGTGGTCCTCTCTAGCCCCCATCTTAATCCTGCTTGCATGCCTGTATCTCACATGACCCTCATGGCATTGACTTCTGTTTACCTGTGTCTCTTGCCCTCTCGCTAGAATCCAAAGAATTTCCCAGGAGTTGGACTTAATTCTGTATTCAGAATTATTTCTCACTTGCATGAGCAAACCCTTTGCAGCTGAGTCAAGCTGGTTGTTTCCGATGCCTTCGTTTAGGACCTCCTCCTTCCCAGAAAACTCTTTTTTATTTTTGTTTTTTGAAAACACCCAGGCTGGAGTACAGTGGCACAATCATAGCTTAATACAGCCTTGAGCTCCCTTGTTCAGGTGATTCTTTCACATCAGCCTCCAGAGCAGCTGGGACTTGAGGCGCAAGCCACCACTTGCAGGTAATTTTAGTTTTAATTTTATTTTTAGTAGAGACAAGACCTTGCTATGTTGCCCAGGCTGGTCTGGAACACCTGGCCTCAAGCCATTCTTCTGCCTCAGCCTATCAAAGTGCTGGGATTATAGGCATGAGCCACCACACCCAGCCATAGAAATGTGGAATTTTTGAGAGTGGAAGCCACTCTCAAATATGCATGTGGAATTTCACAGGACTTAGCAAAGATTTTCTAAACACGCTCAGAGATGGCTGAGTCCTGGAGGTAGGCATAGAGGAGGGTGAGCTTAAGAACTTTACTAAAGCACTTACATTTCACTTCCACACACATAGTGACAGTACTGTGCTACACATTTTCTCCAATTTTTCAGAAACTTTCTCTCTTCAGCAGATCCCAACTGGAATTTTTATGAGTATATGTTGAATCTTATAAAAAGAGTATTTTAAAAGTATGCTCATTATTGTATTTTTTTCAAAGTGAATGGGAGCCTCTCTAGGGCACCATGTTCTAAGTTTGCTAGGGGCATAGAATGCAATGTTGCTGTGCCCTCCAGAGTTGCATAGAATGGCATCCTTGTCCCTTTCAGAGAGGCACCAAAATGCTTAAGTTTCCAAATTTCTCTATCTCCTCTCTTGAAATCTGGCCTACCTATATATAGTTCAGACTGTCTCCCCATCAGAATAGCAATGTGAGAATTTTTAAGGACAGAAATACGTGCTTCTTTGGTTTCAAAACACCTATTCATGCTGAGTACTAGCAGCTTTGTCCTCAGTAAGGTGTGTTTGAGCTATGCTCATAAAAGACGTGAGTTATAAGCATAATTCAATTAGAGCAAAGAGACTGCAAAAAGGGCAATAGAAATAATAGAGAGAAAAACAGATAAGCCAAGCCCAGTAATTCGGGGTGGCCTGACTGTCCCATCCATCTGTGAAAAACTTGATGCTCCATTTGTCTGGGAGGGTGTGTTAATTAAGAATTTCCCCAGATGGTAGCATGGAGGATGCCATATTAAAGCTCTCTCCTTATATCTGCAGAAGATGTGACAGGAGGAGAAAATTAGTGCTGAATTCATGAAGGAATCCTGTCCTATAAGGCTCAGCTTTTTTATCTGAATCCATCTTGGGGAGAAGATCAGTTAAATGAAAAGTAGATTTAAGAATACACATCCACTGAATGCAATTATAATATGAGCAGAGATGCTGACTTAAAGGAAAATCCCTGGGACTTGCTTCTCATCTTAGAGACTGGGGCATAGATTTTCCATGTGTCAGAAATAGATCTTCCCCACAATCAGATTTAAAGATGAAATAATTGCAATATTCTTACATATGATGAAAGGGTATGAGTGTATGAGTACTGCTGTGGTTTGAATGCCTCCTCCAAAACTCATGTTGGAATTCAGTTGTCTTTGGGACAGTATTAAGAGGTGGGACCAAATGAGGCCTTTGGGCAACAATTAGGATAACATAAAGTCATTAGGCTGAGACCCCAGGATGAGACTAGTGGCTTTATAAGAAGAGGAATAAAGTCTGAGTCGTGAGCAGACACACCCATGCCTGCCTGCCATGTGAACACCTTATGCTATAGTATGGTGCAGGATGGACACTCTTGCCAGATGCTGGTGCCATGCTCTTGAACTTGGTGACCACAAGACTATGAGCTAAATAAACATCTATTTTTGAAAATAAACTACCAAATCTGTGGTATTCAGTTATAGCAATAGAAAATAGACTGAGACAGAAAATTGATACTGAGATGTGGGATTGTTGCTATAAAAATTCCTGAATATTTGGAGGTGGCTTGGTATTGGGTAATGGGTAGAAATTGGAAGAATGTGAAGCAAGAGGCTCAAAAAAGCATGTTGCATAGTGGCAGGAACAGAGGATTAGGGGTAATTCTTGTGAGGATTCATAAGAGACAAGAAAATGAGGGAAAGTCAGGAACTTATTAGAGAGCACTTAAGTGGTCATGACCAGAATGCTGGTAGAAATGCGTACAGGAAAGGCCATTCTAACAAGGTCTCAGATAGAAATAAAGGTCATCCTTGTTATAAAGCAGCAAAGAACTTGGTTGCATTATGTCCATGTCCTAGGACATTATGGAAGGTGGAACCTAAGAGTGGTGAGCTAGGAAAAAAAAAATTAAGCAGCAAAGTGTTCTAGATACTGCATGGTTTTTCTTGAATGCTTACAGTGAGGTATGGGAGCAAAGAGATGATTTCAAGCAGAATTATAATTAAAACGGAAGCCAAGTATAAAAATTTGCAAAATTCATAGTTTGGCCATGTAAAGAACAGAAAAGCAAGTTAAGGAGAACACGGCAAGGGTGTGTCTGAGTGACTAGTCACTAGAGACAAGCAGCAATAGAAGGGACCAGGTGCTAATCATCGAGAAAAAGGGGAAACGGTCCTGAAGGCATTTCTGAGATCATTGGCGCTACCCCACCCATCACAGGCCCAGGGCTCTAGGAGGGCAAAATGGTTTTGAGGGACTGGCCAAGGGATCCCTCCATGTCTTGCCGCCCTGTGCCACCTCAGAGCTCTGCTCACTGCATTCTGGTGCAGCACTTTTTAGTCCCAGCTGTGGCTCAGGCAGCCCCAGTTGCAGTTCAGGCCACGATTCCAGAAGGCATAAGCCATAAGCCTTAGCAGCGTCCATGTGGGACTAATACTGCAGGAGTGCAGAATGCAAGAGCTGCGGAGGCACAGTTTCCTCCACCTAGATTCCAGTCATAGAGAGCCTGCAGGCCCAGGCAGAAACCTGCTGCAGGGGCAGAGCTGCCATGCTAAGTTCCTACCAGGGCAATGGCAAATGAAGCCATTGGAGTGGGACCACCACCAGAACCCAAGAAGTGTAGAGCTACCAGCATATAAATCCACTCTGGGAAAGCAGAAGCATGGGTTGAATCCAGAAAAGTCACAGGGGCAGGGCTGTCTGAGGCAGTGGGGGCCCATCCCCACTCCAACCAGGAAGTGGTATGAGATTTAACATTGTTCACCCTGTTGGGTTTTGGACTTACTTGGAGCCTGTTACTAATTTCTTATTTCTCCCTTTTTGCATGGAAATTTCTATCCCCTGCCTGTCCCACTAATTTATTTTGAGCATAATTAGTTTGACTTCCCAGGCTCACAGCTGAAGGAAATTCATCTCAGAATAAATTGTGCTTTCAGACTCACTCATACATGATTCAGGTGAGACTTTGGACTTCTGAGTTGGTGCTGGAATGAGTTAAGACTTTGGGGCTATTGGTATGAAATGAATGCCTTCTGCATGTGAGAAAGACATGGATTTTGGGGGCCAGAGGCAGAATGCTACGGTGTGAATGTGTCCTCCCAAAGTTCATGTGCTGGAAACTTCACCCCAAATGCATATGTTAATGGTATTTGGAGGTGGGGGCTTTCGGAGGTAATTAGAATGAAGGTCGTGTGTGTGGGGCCCTCATGATGGCATAGTGGCTTTATAAGAAGAGGAGAGAGGGGCTGGGCATGGTGGCACATGCCTGTAATCTGAGCACTGTGGGAGGCCGAGGTGGGCAGATCACCTGAGGTCAGGAGTTTGAGACCAGCCTGGCCAACATGGCGAAACCTCATCTCTACTAAAAATACAAAACTTAGCTGAGTGTAGTGGCACACACCTGTAATCCCAAGTACTCGGGAGGCTGAGGTAGGAGAATCACTTGAGCCTGGAAGGCAGAGGTTGAAGTGAGCAAAGATTGTACCACTGCACTCCAGCCTGGGAGACAGAGAGACTCCATCTCAAAAAAAAAAAAAAAGAGAGAGAGAGAGAGAGCGCGCGCTGAACTAGTGTGCCTGCTCTCGCCCTCTGAAAATGTGATGCCTTCACCATGTTATGATGCTGTAAGAAGGCCCTCACCAGATGTGGACCCTTGACCTTGGACTTCCCAGCTTCTAGAACTATACAAAATATATATATTTTTAAATACTACTCAGTGTGTAACATTCTATTAGAGCAACAGAATCAGACTAAGATAAGTATGTAGGTCTGAAAAACAATCTGACAAGCATCTAGCCTTCCCTAGTGTCTCTAGGTTAGCACTCGTTTCATACACGCAAATGTAGATATCCAGGCATGCAAATGATTATGTTAGAGATGAAGTCATTCATTTGATCTTATTAATTTACATGTGTGTGTATAAACTTGTACAAATGACTTTTATTATTATATGTAGATATATGTAAAAATAATTCCCCCATTATTGCCAGTCTTTTATTTTATTATTATCACTTTTTAACCTCTTTATTTTTCCAGATGAACTTTAGGATTGTTTCATAATGTGTCCCCAATTCTTATTAGTATTATGACAGGAATCATATTAAATCTATAAATGATGGTGGGACTACTGACATTTTTTTCATTCAACTTCCAATTTAGGGAAACAGTGTAGTATTTCATCACATTTACCCATCCAGATTTATTTTTTACCCTTTTGCATTCTGCTATATGTCCAGGAAGCTAGTTTTTATTAATACACTCACGAGTTCCCCTGCCCTCCAACTCTTAATTAGGTGCAGCCCATGTGCAGGTAGGTCTGACAAGGACTGGGAGGTGGGAGGGAAGTGAGCTTTATATCCCGGCTTTCCTGATAACGATCTTCTTTTTTTTTTTTTTTTTTCTTTTTGAGATGTAGTCTTGCTCTGTTGCCCAGGCTGAAGTGCAGTGGTGCAATCTTGGCTCACTGCAACCACTGCCTCCTGGGTTGAAGCAATTCTCCTGACTCAGCCTCCAGAGTAGCTGGGATTATAGGTGCAAGCCACCACACCCGGCTAATTTTTGTATTTTTAATAGAGACGGGGTTTTGCCATGTTGGCCAAGCTGGTGTTGAACGCCTGAGATAACAGGTCATTTTGTTGGCCACTTTTCTCAGTGCTCCCCTTGTTTTGTAAATTGTTTTTTTGTTTGTTTGTTTGTTTTTCCATGCTCCTCAGACCTAGAGCTGGTAACAGCTTCCTGGTGTTGCAAATCCCAGAGTGCATCACTGTTTCTCACACTTGTGTTTGTGCCCCTTACTTTCCCATACTTTAATTAGTCTTTTCATTAAATTCTTAATTATCCCATTAGTGTAGACGCCTGTTTTCCTCTGGGACTCTGACTAATATAATAGTATGCCGCTTTCTTCCCACTTTCACCTATATTCAGTATAATAACATTTTGTCATATTATTTTCCATCTTCAACATGAACATTTTTGTTAGCTTATTCCTAAATATTCTATACGCATGTTACTGTTAATATGTTGGGATTCTTCTTCCTTTGTATTTCCTAAATGGTTATTAGTATTGCAAAATAAATCTTTAGAGATGTTTCTGTTTATTTTACTTTGCATCCTGAAAAACAGCTGGCATTTCTGTTTTGTTACTGCCAGTCAAGTAATATATCTTGTGATTCTCATTAATAATGTTACTGAATATCAGAGTTTGAGATGGTCATTATTTTTTCCTATATTTGTTTTATTGATGTAGTTTTTCACTGTATTTGTCCAAGAAATTAGCTCTAACTGCTGAAATAAAAAAGCTTCTGAGGCTGGGCGCGCTGGCTCACGCCTGTAATCCCAGCACTTTGGGAGGCCGAGGAGGGTAGATCACAAGGTCAGGAGTTCAAGACCAGCCTGGCCAAGATGGTGAAACCCCGTCTCTACTAAAAATACAAAAATTAGCCGGGAGTAATTGCGGGTGCCTGTAATCCCAGCTACTCGGGAGGCTGAGGCAGAGAATTCCTTGAATCCAGGAGGGGTAGGTTGCAGTGAGCCAAGATCGCGCCACTGCACTTCAGCCTGGGCAACAGAGCGAGACTTTGTCTCAAAAAAAAAAAAAAAAAAAAAAAAAAAAAGGCTTATGAAATTTCAGTGGTTTAACACAATAAAGGCTTATTTCCCACCCAAAAACAGTCCAAGGTCAGTCCGGCAGCTCCTCACCATCATGTAGCTACACCACCTGGAACACAACTTCTCAAAGGTTATCAGGCAGTGAAGAAGTTAGAGAAGTTAGAGAATCCTACGTGTGGGTTATTTTAAGGGCCAAATCTGGAAGGGATTTTTAAAAATTACTTATACTTAATCGCATTAACTGGGACTAAGCACAGGGGAAGTGGAAGGTATAGAAAACACACGGGGTGTTTGGTGTGAAGTTATAGTATTTTCTATAAAAGTGCCCCTCTAACAGTTGTCTCATAAAGTGCACTGCAAATAGTTACCAAAGTTTTTTTAAGAGCTTTTTGGGCAGTTATTGAATTTATATAATGTTTATTACATTACTGATGTTCACAACTTCTGGACTGTGCACCTGTGGACAAGTTTTTAAAATTTTCTGTATCTCTTGTATCTCTGTTCATTTCATTGTTCATTAGAGATAACATCAACTCCACTTAGGAATCTTTAACATTAAAATATTTTTCTTTTTTTAGAAAGCATTTTTAGAGACAGGATCTTGCTATATTGCCCAGGCTGGTCTCAAACTCCTGGCCTCAAGTGACCCTCTCGCCTCCGTTTCCCAAAGTTCTGGGATTACAAGTGTGAGTCACTATGTCTGGCCAATCTTTTAAATTTTAAATGAATTAATACAAGTGAGGTACATATACAAGTGTCCAGCATGTGTAAGAAAAAAATTTAGCATAATAACTAGTATTTATCATATTATTATTATAAAATGGTTCTGATTTGGAGAATAACATGCTATTCTTTTAATATACTGATGTTTTATTTGTTAATATTTAAAAATTTTTCATGTATATTCGTATAATTATTAAGTGTTGAAAATATGCCAAGTTTTCCCTTGAGGAAAGTCCTAGCTATGTAACTAATTCCTTATAATACATAGAATTATATGCATAGTGCTTACATTTTTGTCACTTTCGAAATAAACCAGCAACACAGTTATTTCCTACTTGAATAAAAAATTGTCTAGAAGAGCTTTTACTTTGGCTAGGGAGATGTGGGCATTGCCTCTGCTCTCAAGTATTTTCCAAAACTTACTCTGGAGTGATAAACAAACGTGATCACTTTTTAAGTGTTTTATGACAAGAATAACTGGGTTAATGTGTGTAATCTCTAGGTAGTTTTCTAGCAATTGAAATCCTCTAATAGGTATACATTTTCTTGCTTTAAAGGAAAATTTATAATAATGGGCATGCTCTTCACTAAAATTGTGGTTATTTTATTTTATTTATTTATTTGAGACAGAATCTTGCTCTGTCACCTATGCTGGAGGGCAGTGGCGTGATCTCGGCTCACTGCAACCTCTGCCTCCCCAGTTCAAGCAATTTTCCTGCCTCAGCCTCCCAAGTAGCTGGGACTACAGGCATGTGCCACCACACCCGGCTAATTTTTTTATTTTTAGTAGAGATGGGGTTTCACTATATTGGTCAGGCTCCTCTTGAACTCCTGATCTTAGGTGATCCACCATCCTTGGCCTCCCAGAGAGCTGGGATTACAGGCGTGAGCCACCAAAACTGTGGTTTTTATTGCTAGAAAGAGAAAACACACTCTAAGCCTAGACTGCATTATTTCCATGGTATTTTCCAGTTCAGTCTCTCCAGCATCTCTCCTTACATCCATGGTTCTAATCTTCCTGTCTGCCAATCCCCCAAATCTGTTTTTTTCTTATTTTCTGCTTTATTTCTGGGAATTGAAGTTATGGAAACAGAGGGGAAGGGTAATGAAATAGTTATGACCCTACTCATTGGATGTAATGAGTTTACATCACAAAATAATTACAATAGGTTGTAATTATTTTATATCTGTGACAGAAGATTCTGAGGATAAATAATTAGATCAAAATCTCTTATCATCTGTGCCCTAACTTTTCATAATGCCTTACCCGAATGCTCCATCTGAGCTTTAATTAGTGGACATTTGTCCTGATTTCTGGTCTTAATTCTAAATTTAATGGCCAGGCAGGCACGGTGGCTCATGTCTGTAATCCCAGCACTTTGGAAGGCTGAGGCGGACAGATCACAAGGTCAAGAGATCGAGACCATCCTCGCCAACATGGTGAAACCCCATCTCTACTAAAAATACAAAAAATTAGTCGGGCGTGGTGGCAGGCGCCTGTAATCCCACCTACTCAAGAGGCTGAGGCAGGAGAATGGCGTGAACCCGGGAGGTGGAGCTTGCAGTGAGCCAAGATAGCGCCACTGCTCTCCAGGCTGGGCGACAGAGCGAGACTCCGTCTCAAAAAAAAAAAAAAGAAAAATAAAAGAAAACGAAAACATACAAGTGGCCAACAGACATATGAAAAAATACTCAACATCACTAATCATCTGAAAAATGCAAATTAAAACCACTATGAGATACCATCTTACACCAGTTAAAACAGCTATTAAAAAGCCAGTAGATGTTGATGAGAATGTGGAGAAACGGGAACCCTTATACATCATTTGTTGGATTATAAATTAGTATCAATTTTGCTGAAAACACTTTGGAGATTTCTCAATAAACTAAATAAACTAAAAATAAAGCTACAATACGATTTTAAAAATAAATTATTATATCTAAAAGATACCTGCACTTGTACATTTATCACAGCACTATTCTCAATAGCAAAGATGTGAAATGAATCTAAGTGTCGATCAAAAGACGATTGAATAAAGAAAATGTATATATGTTGCGTGTGTTTACATGTGTATGTCCAGGAATACAGTTAGCCTAGTAGACAAAAGATCTCTACAAGGAGAAATACAAAACACTGCTGAAAAATAATCAGAGTGGGTATACATGTATATATATACACACACACCTATATACATATGTGTGTATACACACATATACACATGTGTATATACACACATACATGTGTATTGTTGTATGTGTAACTATACATATGTATATATTTGTGAATGTATACATATATACATATATACATACACACAAAAAATGCCCGGGAATACAGCTAGCCTAGTAGATGAAAGATCTCTACAAGGAGAAATACAAAACATTGCTGAAAAATAATCAGATTGGGTATACGTGTATATATATACCTATGTGCATATACACATATACATGTATATAGGTGTGTGTATATATACATAGGTATATATATGTGAATGTATACATATATGCATGTATATATACATATATGTATGTGTGTATGTATGGTCACAGCACACATATATGTATATACATACACACATATATACACACACCACATAATAGTACTCAGTCATAAATAAGAATGAATTCATGTTTTCTGCAGCAACATGAATGGCACTGGAGGCTATATATCCTAAGTAAAATAACTCAGAAACAGAAAATAAAATACTGCATGTTCTCACTTATAAGTGGAAGCCAAGTGAAGAGCACACATGGACATATAGAGTGGAATAACAGACACTGGAGACTACGGAAGGCAGGAACATGAGAGGTGGGCAAAAGCTGAGAAGTTACCTAATAGATACAATGTTCAGTATTCAGGTGATGCATACACTAAAAGCCGAGACTCTATCACTATCCAATATATATGTGTAAGAAATCTGCACTTCTACTCACTAAATCTTTAAAAATAAAAAAGAAAGCATGCTTATATTTGTCTTTTTAAAATTTAAACTTTTAGATACAGAGGGCAAATGTGCAAGTGTGTTGTTACATGGGAATATTGAGTAATGCTGTGGTTTGGAGTGTGGATCTCATCACCCAGGTAGTGAGCATAGTACCCAATAGGTAGTTTTTTAACCCACCCCCACTTCCTCCACCTCTAGTAGTCCACAGTGTCTATTGTCTCCACATTGATGTCTGTGCATGCTAAAGGGTTAGCTCCCACTTATAAGGGACAACATGTAGTATCTGGTTTTCTGTTTCTGTGTTAATTTGTTTAGGATTATGATCTTCAGTTCCATCTATGTTGCTTCAAAGGACATGATCTCATTTTTTATGTCTATATAGTATTCCATAGAGAATATGTATCATATTTTCCTTATCCAACATAAAATTAATGGGCACCTGAGTTGACTCCATGTCTTTGCAATTGTGAATAGCATAGCGATGAACATACAAGTACATGTGTCTTTTTAGTGGAATAATTTATTTTCTTTTCTATATAAACCCAATAATGAGATTGCCAGGTGAAATGGCAGCTATGTTGTAAGTTATCTGAGAAATCTCCTGACTGCTTTCCACAGTAGCTGGATTAATTTACATTCACAGCAACAGTGTATAAGCATTTCCTTTTCTCTACAGCCTTGCCAGCATGTTGTTTTCTGACATTTTATAAATAGCCATTTTGACTGGTGTGAGATGGTATCTAATTGTGGTTTGGATTTTCATTTCTCTGATGATTAGTAATGCCGAGCATGTTTTCATGTTTTTGGACACTTGTGTGTCTTTTCAAAAGTAATATGCTCATGTCCTTTGCCCACTTTTTAATGGAATTCATTTTTGCTTGTTGATTTAAGTTCCCTATAAATTCTGGAAATTAGGCCTTTGTTAGATGCATAATTTGAGGATATCTTCTCCCATTGTGTAGGCTGTCTGCTCACTCTGTTTATATTTTCTTTTGCTGTGCAGAAGCTCTTTAGTTTAATTAGGTCCCACTTGTCTATTTTTGGTTTTGTTGCAATTGCTTTTGGGGACTTAGTCAAACAATTTTCTGCCAAGGTCAAGTCAAGAAGAGTGTTTCTTAGGTTTTTTTTCTAGGACTTTTAAAACTTGAGGTCTTACATTTAAATCTTTAATCCATTAGTTAACTTTTGTACATGGTGAATGGTAGGAGTCCACCATTAATCTTTTGCATATGGCTAGTCAGTTACCTAGCATCATTTATTGGATAGGGGACCCTTTCTTCATTGTTTGCTTTTGTTGGCCTTTTTGAATATTAGATGGTTTTTAGCCATGTGTTTTTATTTCTGAGTTTTCTATTCTGTTACATTGGTCTATATGTCTGTTTTTGTAGCAATACTAAGCTGCTTTGATTACTATGGCTTTATAGTAGAGTTTGAAGTTGAGTAGTGTGATGCTACTGATTTTGTTCTTTTTGCTTGGGATTGCTTTGGTTCTTGGGGCTCTTTTTTTGGTTCTATCTGAATTTTAGAATAGTACTTTTTCTAATTCTGTAAAGAATGACATCAGTAGTTTGATAGAACCAGCATATGAATCTGTAAATTGCTTTGGGCAATATGGCCACTTTTATGATAATGATTCTTTTTATCCATGAGCATGGAATGTCTTTCTATTTATTTTTGTCATCTCTGATTTCTTTCAGCAGTGTTTTGTATTTCTCCTTACAGGGATCTTTCATCTCAGAATGCACACATTCCTGAGCATTTGTGTGTTTGTGTCTGGCTATTGTCTTAAGTGGGGTTGTGTTCTTGATTTGACTCTCAGCCTGGATATTTTTGATATATACTAATTCTTTGTACATTGATTTCTGTATCCTAAAACTTTACTGAAGTCATTTATCAGTTCTAGGAGCCTTTTGGCAGAGTCTTTAGGATTTTCTGGGTGTCAAATGATAATATCAGTGAAGATAGATACTTTGACTTATTCTTTTCTTATTTGGGTGTCTTTTGTTCCTTTCCCTTGCCTGACTGCCCTGGCAAGATCTTCTAGTACTATGTTGAATAGGAGCGGTGAGAGTGGGCATCTCTGTCTTTTTCCAGTTCTCAAAGTGGGTGGTTCAAGCTCATTCAGTAAGATGTTGGCTGTGTTTGTCATAAACGGCTTATTATTTTGAGGTGTATTCTTTCAATGCCTACTTTGTTGAGGGTTTTATCATAAACGGATGTTGGATTTTATCAAAAGCTTTTATGCATATATTGAGATAGCCATATGGTTTTTGCTTTTTATTCTATTTATGTGGTTCATCACATTTATCAATTTGCACATGTTAAGCCAGGCTTACATTTCAGGAATAAAGCTTACTTGTTCATGGTGTTTTAACTCTTTGATATTCTGCTGGATTTGATTTGTTACTATTTTGTTGAGAAGTTTTGTGTCTATGTTCATAAAGGATATTGGTCTGAAGTTTTCTTTTTTCATTGAGTCTCTGCCAGATATTGGTATCAGGCTGATACTGGCTTCACAGAAAAAGTCCATCCTCCTTGAATTTTTTTTGAAATGGTTTCAGTAGGGTTGATGTCAGTTCTTCCTATATCTGGTAGAATTCAGTTGCAAATCCATTTGATCCAGGGCTATTTTTGGTTGGTATGTTCTTTATTACTGATTTAATTTCAAAAATTGATATTAGTCTATTTGGGATTTTTATTTCTTCCTGACTTAGTCTTGGGAAGTTGTGCATTTCCAGGGATTATCCGTTTCCTTTAGATTTTCCAGTTTGTGTGCATAAAGGTGTTCATAACAGTCTTTGATGATCTTTTATATCTCTTTGGGATCAGTTTTAACATTACCTGTGTCATTTCTGATGGTGTACTGTGTTTATTTGAATCCCCTTTCTTTTTTTTTCTTTGTTAATCTACCTGTAGTCTATCAAACTTATTTATCCTTTCAAACAACCAGCTTTTGGTTTTGTTGCACCTTTGCATGGATTTTCTGGTCTCAAGGTTTTTTCAGATCTTCTCGGATTTTCATTAATTCTTTTCTTCTGCTAGCTTTGGAGTAGTTTGTTCTTCTTTTCTAGTTCCTTTAAGTACAAAGTTAGCTTATTAACTTCAAATCTTTCTGACTTTTTGTTGAAGGCACTGAAGGTTACTTTCCTCTTAACACTGCTTTGGCTGTATATCAGAGATTTTGGTAAGTTGTGTTCCATTTTTACTAATTTCAAATAATTTTTATTTCTGCCTTAATTTCAGCATCTACTCAGGAGTTATTTGAAGTAAATTGTTTAATTTCCATGTATTTGTGTAGATTGGAGAGATCTTTCGGTTTCCATTTCTATACTTATTGCACTGTGGTTAGAGGTTATGCTTGGTATAATTTCAATTTCTTTAAAATTTATTGAAACTTGCCTTATGACTGAGCATGTGGTTGAACTTAGAATACACTGCGTGTGCAGATAAGAATAATTCTGTAGTTGTTGAGTGGAGTGTTCTGTGGATGTCTATTAAGTCCAATTTGTCAACTGTCAATCTTAATTCCAGAGATTCTTTGTTAGTTTTTTATTCATACGATCTGGCTAACACTGTCAGTGGGGTGTTGAAGTCTCCACTGTTATTGTGTGGTTGTCTAAGTCTGTTCATAGGTCAAGAAGAAGTTGTTTTATGAATCTGGGTGCTCCAATGTTGAATATATTTATTGTTATCATTGTATAATGCCATTCACTGTCCCTCTTATTTTTTATTGGCTTAAAGTCTATTTTATCTGACACAAGAATAGAAACTCTGGCTCTTTTTTGTTTTCTGTTTGCATGGTAGGTCTTACTCTATCATTTTACTTTGAGCCTGTAGGTGTTATCACATGTGAAACGGGTCTTTTGTAGACAACAGATGGCTGGATCTCGTCTTTTTATTCAGGCTGCCACTTAATGTCTTTTAAATGGGGTGTTCAGCCCATGTATATTCAAGTTTAGTCCTGATGTGTGTGATTTTGATTCTGTGATGCTGTTGTTAGCTGGTTGTGGTGTAGACGTGATTGTGTAGTTGTTTTATAGTGCCTGTAGCTGTGCACTTCAATGTGCTTTTGTGGTAATAGGTATTGTTCTTTCTAATCTATGTTTTTTAACACTTCTGTTAAGAACCTCTTGTAAGGCTAGTCTAGTTGAAATATATTCCCTCAGCATTTGCTTATCTGAGGAAGACCTTATTTCTCTGTCATTTATGAAGCTTAGCTTGTCAGGATATGAAATTCTTGGTTGGAATTTTTTTTTAAGTACACTAGAAATAGACCCTCAATCTCTTCTGGCTTATAAGGTTTCTTCTGATTGGTCTGATGCTAGCCTGATCAGGAATTGCCCCTGCCCCTTCTCTTTAGCTGCTTTTACATTTTTGGCTTTTTGAGTTTGTTTTGTTTTGTTTTTTTCATTGAACTTGATGAATCTAATGACTATGTGCCTTGGGGATGGTCATCTTGCATAGTATGTGGTGGGACTTCTCTGTATTTCTCGAATTTGCATGTCAACATCTCTAGCAAGATTAGGGAAAATTTTCATGAACTATTACCTTAAACACATTTTCCAAGTTGCTTATTCTCTCTCCTCTCTCAGGAATGCCAGTGAGTCACAGATTTGATCTCTTTACATAATCCTATAGTTTTTGAAGACTTTGTTCATTTTTCTCAATTCTTCTTTCTTTATTTTTGTCTGACTGAGTTAATTTGAAGAACTGGTCTTCAAGCTCTGAGATTCTTTCCTCAGCATGATCAGTTCCACTGTTACTACTTCCAACTGTATTATAAAATTCTTGTAGTTAATTTTTCACCCCAAATAGTTCAGTTTGGATCTCTCTTAAGAGGGCTATTTTGTCTTTTAGCTCTTTAATCATTTTTACTGAATTGCCTGTCTTCCTTGAATTGAGTTTTGACTTCTTCCTTGATCTCAATGAGCTCTCTTGCTGTCCAGATTCTGAATTCCATGTCTGTTACTTCAGACAATTGATTAGTTAAGAAGCATTGCTGGGAGCTAGTGGGCTTGTTTTGAGGTAAAAAGACAGTCTTTTTTTTTTTTTTTTTAACTGCCAGAGTTCTTGTGCTTATTCTTTCTCATCTAGGAGAGCTGCTATTACTTTAACTGTGGTGCAAGTTTAGTATAGTCAGTTTGCTTCACTCTTGGAAAATTTCAGAGGGATAAGGCTGTACACAGAATGTTTGTTGTTGAATTCCTGATTTTGGTTTACAGAGGGGGTGAGTGAGTAAAAGTTATTTTTGGTGTTGTAGTTTGGGCTATTTTGCATTATTTGGCACTTGAGAGCCATGGGTGGTAGACAGGTTCTTTCTCAGATGCATGGCTCCTTTGTGCATCATTGCATTTGCAGTTGTGTTCTTTAGTATGTGTGGGAAATATCAATATCCACAATTGCAAAGATAAGGAACCAACCTACGTATCAGCTTATCAATGAGTAAAGAAAATGTGGTGTGTGTGTGTGTATGGGTGTGTGTATATATATATATATTATACGTGTGTGTGTCTACATATGTGTGTGTATATATATACATATGTGTGTGTGTGTACACATATATACACACAGAGAGAGAGAGAGAGAGCATGAAATACTACTCAGTCATGAAAATAAACAAAATAATGTCTTTTGCAGCAACTTGGATGGAGCCGGAGGCCATTATTTCAAGTGAAGTAGCTCAGGAATGAAAAACCAAATATATATTCTCACGTAAAAGTGGGAGTTAAGCTATGAGGATGCAAAGGCATAGAGTGATATAATGAACTTTGGTGGGGAATGTTGACAGGGAGGTGATGGATAAAAGACTACATATTGGGTAGAGTGTACACTGCTTAGGTGACATGTGCACTGAAATTTCAGAAATCACCAGTAAAGAACTTATCTATGTAACCAAAAACTACCTGCACCCCAAAACCCATTGAAATAAACAAATGTGGTACATATTCATCAGGAAATACTACACAGCCATAAAAAATGAAATAATGTCATTTGCAGCAATATGGATGAAGCTGGAGGCTAGTATCTTAAGCAAATTGACACAGAAAAAAAAATCAAACATTGCATGTTCTCATTCATAAGTGGGAGCCAAATCTTGGATACAGATGGACATAAAGATAGGAATAACCCACCCTGAAGACTCCAAAAGGAGGGAGGGAGGGATGAGGACAAGAACTGAAAAACTTCCTATTGGGTACTATGTTCACTGTCTGGATGATCAGATCAATAGAATCCAAATCCTCAGCATCATACAGTTTACCCTTGTAGCAAACCTGCACATGTATCCACTGAATCTAAAATAAAAATGGAAATTTATATATTTATACATATATGCATAGAAATATATAAATTTTATAAAAATCTATATATTTCTTATGCATAAAAGCAAATATTAACATTTATATATGAGAAATATATTACTATATCAATATTTATTTCCCATATTGTATATTAGAAATATATTAATATTAATATTACATTATTTAATAATTAATCATATTAACATTTCTCATAAAATATTTATATATAAAATATTTTTTCAATATCTCAAAATAACTTAAACAAAATAATTCCATAAAGTAAAATATAAAATTATCTTTGTCAAAATCCATCACTGTTTCCACACTCACCCCTAAGTGAATATTATTGACCATTCAAAGTTTGGTGTGAAGGTTTGTGAATTTTTATAATGCTTATACTTCTTTTACTTTACAATTTTTAGTCAAATGACAATATCTTTGGGTCCTTTTACAATTCAATGCATATAAATCTTATTTAAACAGCTGTTTTGTAACATGTTATGGATAAGGCATGCATTATTTAACTTAATGCTGCAAAGAATATGTAGGTGTTCTTAAGGTAATAATGTTTCAAAGGACACAAAAATATCTGAATTATTTTTCAAACCAATTATTTCTCTGTAAAATTAATTTAAAGGAGATGTAGGTACGAAAAGGTAAAAAAGAGAGAGAGAGAAAAGTAACTTTATTATTAGATGAGGCTTTGACTCAGGTTGAATAAACTAGATATCTGGTCTGAATTCTTCGGAAATCTCCTTTTTCTTATGATAGTAGACTGAAGGAGTCCTGAGTCAAAGCCCCTTTATCCTGTCTCTCCTCCCTTCCCCAAGCATGATTCTTGAATATAATCAACCTCATGTTTGCACTCAACAGTGCCATAGGGAAAATGACATAGGAAAAGACACAGAGTATGAGGGTGAGAACAAGACTAACTCTCCAAGACTCTTTGGTGGAGTTAATGCATAGAGAAAAGGAAGAAAAACAATGAAACAAAAAGAAAAAGGAAAAAAGGAAGAGAGAGAGGAGGAGGAGGAGAGGGGAAAACCAGACTCAGGTATAATTGTAATACTTTAAAATATTAACCTCTAGAAATAATTCCTTTATTCTGTCCTGAAATCTAACCAATCATATTAACTTTCAAGGGGGCAAAAATCAAAGACATGAAAAGAAAGGAGCATGGAGAATTCTCCTCTCCTTGAGGCTAGGTTATCATTCCAATAATTTTTAAATCCATCCCTTTGTCTCTGAACCCATAGGCTCTCCTACAATCCAACATCATCCCTACAGCAACATGCCAAACTTTCTTTTCTCCATATTTATTTTTTGAGAACCCATTTCCTAGCAGTGGTCTGAGGGGACTCATCCAAAATATCCCTTATAAAAATCTTTTGATAACTTTCCATCCCTATAGCAAAAATTTCAGCATAGACAAATCAATTAAATGATACAGCCCATTAACAGAAAGATAAAAACTACATGGTTATCTCAGTAGATACAGAAACAAAATTTGAAAACAATCTAACACTCCTGGCAAATTAGAAATAGAAGAAAATTTCCTCAATATAGTACAGGCCATCTATGAGAAACTCACAGTTAACGTAATAATCAGGGAAAACTGAAAGCTTTTCCTCCAAAATCAGGAACAAGACAAGAATGCCCACTGTCACCACTTGTTTTCAACACAGTACTGGAACTACCAGCAAGAGCAATTAGGCAAGGAAAAAAAAAGAAAGAAACAAAAGACATTCACATGAGAGGACAAGCAGTAAAATTATCCCTGCAAATAGCAAGGTCCCATACATAGAAAACTCTACAAATTCCACAAAAAATGTTAGAACTAAGGAATAAATTCAGTAGTTTTAGGTACAAAATCACCACAAAAATCAGTTGCACTTCTTTACATCATAATGACCTACCTGAAAAGAAGTCAAGAAAACTATCCAATTTAAATAGTATTTAAAAAAAAAAAAACACTTAGGAAGATATTTAACCAAGGGTTTGAAGGATCTAGACACTCAACACTATAAAATATTGATGAAAGAAATTGAAGACAAAAATAATAGAAAATATATATCACATTCATGATCAATATTGTTAAAATTACCATACTACCTACAGCAAACTACACATTCAATACAATTCCTGTCAAAATTGCAATCACCTTTTTCTGAATAAATAAAAATAATTCTAAAATTTGTGTGGAACCACAAAAAGCTCTAAACAGCCAAAGCACTCTTGAGAGAGAACAAAGTTGGAAGCATCACTCTTCCTGTTTTTAGATTATATTATTGAGACATATTTATCAAACCAGCATGATACTGACATAAGAAAAGACATAGCAATCAATCGAACAGAATAAAGAGCCCATAAATAAATCCACACATTTAAGGTCAATTTATTTTAGACAAAGTTGCCTAGGAGACATAATGGAAAAAGGATAGTCTCTTCAATAAATGATGTTTGGAAAACTGGATATTCACATGCAAGAAAAAAAAATAGAAGAAGAAATAAAAGGAAAAAAGGAAGGTAGGAGAAAGGAAAAGAAATTAGACTCTTTATTTTACACCACATGCAAAAATCAATTTGAAATGGATTAAAGGTTTAAGTGTAGGATCTGAAACTACAAAACTCCTAGAAGAAAACAGGGAAAAGCTCCTTGACATTTGTCTTAGCAAAGATTTTTTGGATATACCACAAAGCACGGGCAAAAAAATAAAAAATAGACAAATGGTATTACATCAAACTAAAAAGCTTCTGCACAGCAAAGGACGCAATCAACAAGATGAAAAGGTAACCCACAGAATAGGAGAAATGTTTGCAAACCATAATCTAATGAGAGGTTAGTATTCAAAATATATATGGTACTCAATCTAATAGCAAAAAAAAAAAAAAAAAGAACCACCCAAATAAAAACAGGTATATCTTCTGAATAGGCATTTTTTTTTTTTTTTTTCAAAAAAATTAAAAAGTTACTAACAGGTATAAATACACAAAGGTGCTTGACATCACTATCAGGGAAATTCAAATCAAAACCACAATGAGATACCACCTCACTTCTGCTACAATGAGTATTACTAAAAACAGTCACCAGAACCTCACAAGAGAGAACAACTGTTGCAGAGCGTGTAGAGAAAGGGAAGTCCTTGTACACTGTTGGTGGGAATGTAAATTGGTGCAGACATATGAACTAACATATAGATGTTCCTTAAAAAGTTAAAAATACGGGCCGGGCGCGGTGGCTCAAGCCTGTAATCCCAGCACTTTGGGAGGCCGAGACGGGCGGATCACGAGGTCAGGAGATCGAGACCATGCTGGCTAACACGGTGAAACCCCGTCTCTACTAAAAAATACAAAAAATTAGCCGGGCGAGGTGGCGGGCGCCTGTGGTCCCAGCTACTCGGGAGGCTGAGGCGGGAGAATGGCGTAAACCCAGGAGGCGGAGCTTGCAGTGAGCTGAGATCCGGCCACTGCACTCCAGCCTGGGCGACAGAGCGAGACTCCGTCTCAAAAAAAAAACAAAAAAAAAAAAAACAAAAAAAAAAAGTTAAAAATACAACTCACTTCTGGGTATGTACTGAAAGAAAGGAAATCAATATCTTAAAGAGATAATCTGCACTTTATGTTTATTATGGCGTTATTTAAACCAGCCAAGACACAGAAACAACCTATCAGTCCACAGAGGGATGACTGGATACAGAAAACGCAGGATATATATTTAATGAAATATACTCAGCCAGAGGAAGGCAGAAACCGTCGTCTGTGACCTTGTGTCTGACCTGGAGGACTTCATGCTGAGAGAAATGATCCCGACAGAGAAAGGCAAACCCAGGATGGTGTCACTTAACTGTGGACTCCAGGAAGCGCGCCCCACGCTCAATCGCTGGTGCCGCCCACTAGCGTGTCGGGGCGGGTTCGGGAGGTGCACCATCGGCCCCGCCGTCCATCTCCTCATTGCGTGCGCCCGGCGCGTGTCGCCCGGCAGCTGTTCCGCGCGCACCAGGCCTGGCGAGGCAAAGGCCGGGCCGCAGCCCTGCTCGTGGGCGCCGTCTCTCAGCAGCAGCTGCCAGGCCGAACCGGGCGCCACGCTAGGCGGCGCGGAGGCGGCCCCCACGGCGGCTGGCCAAGGACAAGGAGCCGGCCTCTGCCCGCCCGAGGCCACTCACTGCCCCACGGCTGCGCGAGGAATGGGCAGGCGCGGGCCCCGGGCTCTGGGAGCAAGGGTAGCTGCTCGGCTCCTTTGCACGCTGCGGAGCGCGGGCCTCGGCCGGGCGCCGCGGGGTCGGTGGCAACTCGCTCGGGAGCAGGCACCTGGTGAACTGACCGACCGCAGGGGCCGCCGCGCCTTCCCTGCCTGCGCGCCGAGCTTCTCGGGGCCGCGGAGGAGGAGGAAGGTCCGTCCGGACAGGCCCGTGCGGCGGCGACAGCGACAGCGGCTGGCCGGGCTCAGGTACGTTGGATGTGACTGCCTGGAGGCAGCCTCGGAGCTCTGCCCGGCCCGGGAGACTGCCTGGCAGCGTCGGGAAGCGCGGGCGGCCGGTCCCTTCCTGCTCCTTCCCTCAGCGCCTTTGTCTTGGCCTCCCGGAAGCGGGAAACCTTCCTCCCGGTTTTCAGGCTTCGGTGGAGACCCTTACTTTTTCCACCACTAAGGTTAAGAGATTCTGGAATAGAAGTACCAGAGGAGATGGGGAACCTTCTGTAATTCCTCGGATTTAGCCAGACTCCCTTTTGAGGCAGAAGACCACCCTTGAGCACCTCCCCAAGGGGTAGCTCCTTAGCAGTGTGACTTCTTTGATCTACCCCTAGGAATGAAGAGTCTTCTGATAACCTGATAGGGCCCTGAAAGTCAAAGGGCAAACGAGATCTCGTAGGACATAAATTTGTGATCGTTTGAGGTGGGGGGTCACTCACGTTTCTGAATGGAATTGGAGGAGCGTCAAAGCGGTGCCTGTGAAGAAGCGTGGCAGTCCTTTAAGTTGAGCAAAATTGAGTTTTTCCATTTTTGCCAATATTTTGAAGACAGTTCAGTGTATCGTGCATTTGCTATAAGATGAGAACTTTATGGAGTATTGTCTTCAAGAGCATAAACGATGACTACCCCAGCCCTGCTGCCCTCTCCAGACGTGGGATCCCACCTCTGAACCTGGGGCCGTCCTCCCGACATCACAGCGCTACCTTGAGACTTTCTGCGAAGACATTTATTTTTAGTGCCTTCATCACTCGGTGTTTGGGGGCATTCTTTTTTCTTCTAGGCTTCTCAAAACTCAAACACTTTGATCTGGGTTTAGACGATGTGTTAATTCCTCATGTAGTAGCTGTCAAAGGGACTAAAAACCCTGAAGTCTCCCTGATCTATACACTCAATTAACATACACACAGGGAAGAAGAAGAAGAACCTCTGAGACATAAAATTCGAGCTGATCATGAGAAGGCCCTGGAAGAGACAAAAGAAAAGTTGAGAAAGTCAAGCGGCCTGGGCTGTGGCTCACACCTGTAATCCCAACACTTTGGGAGCCCAAGTCCGGAGGATGGCTTTCATCTAGGAGTTTGAGACCGGCCTGGGCAACATGATGAGACCATGTCTCCACAAAAAATCAACAACTAGCCAGGTGTGGTAGTGCCCTCTTGTAATCCCAGCTATTCTGGAGTCTAAGGTGGGAGGATTGCTTGAGCCTGGGAGGTGGAGGCTGCAGTGAGTCCTGATGACACTGCAACACTCAGCCTGGGTGACAGAGTGAGACCACATCTCAAAAAAAGAAAGAAAGAAAAGAAAAGTCAAGCAAGGAAATCCAAGCAGAAATTCAGACAGAGAAAAATAAGGTCCAAGAAATGAAGACAGAGAACAAGCCACTGCCACCAGTTCCTATTCCAAACTTTTTAGGCATGAAAGGTGGAGACCCGGAAGACAACATAAGAAAACGGAAAAAAAAAATTAAAGCATGAAACATGCCTAGGATAATTATAGGACATACAGTTGGGGACATAATGAACTCAGACCTATTAAAAGGAAAGGTTGTACCACTAACATTTGAAAGTTCACAAATGGGTGCTACCATTGTAGATGCTTTGGATACCCCTTATATCATAGGGCTCCATGCTGAATTCCTAGATGTGCAAAGATTGTTTAAGACAACCTTGAGGTCAGTGTGAATTCAGAGATGTTTGTGTTTGAAGTCAGCATTCAGTTTATTGAAGGCCTACTTGCAGCATATCACCTTTCAGGAAAGGAGATATTCAAGATTAAAGCTGTGCAACTGGCTAAGAAACTTTCCTGCCTTTCACACATCTACTGGGATTCCCTGGACAATGGTACATTTACAGAGTGGAGTAGGGTGTAACTGAGGCTAGGGGCCTCCATGTAGCAGCATTCTGGCTGAATCTGGTACACTGCATATGGAGTTCGTCCACCTCAGCTACTTGACAGCAGACCTGGTTTACTACAACAAGGTCATGTACATGCGGAAACTGCTTCAGAAAATGGATTGTCCAAACGGTCTTTATCTAAATTGTTTGAACCCCAGAACAGGGCACTGGGGTCGGTATCACACATCACTTGGTGATCTTGGAGACAGTTTTTATGAATACTTACTGAGAGCGTGGTTGATGTCAGATAAAACAGACTATGAATGGAGAAAGATGTGTGACGACGCCTTTGAGGCTGTAAAAAACCAAAAACTCCCATGGATGTCTTATCTTTAGTAAAGAATGGATCAGTGGGCATTTGGAAAACAAGATGGGCATCTGACCTGCTTTGCTGGGGTAATGTTTGCACTGGGAGAAGATAGTTCCAGAATGGATAACGTCTATCATTGTTTAGAGCTGGGGTTGAAATTGCGCATACATGTCATGAGTCACATGACAGACCGCATTAAAGCTAGGTCCTGAGTCATTCAAGTTTGATGGTGCAGTGGAGGTTGTGGCTGTCAGGCTGAAAAGTATTATATCCTCTGTCCAGAAGTAACTGAAACCTATTGGTACCTATGGTGATTCTCTTACAATCCAAAATACAGGCAGTGGGGCTGGGAACAAAACTGGCCATTGACAAGTATTGCTGAAGCAGTGGTGGATTTTCTGGAGTTAAAAATGTACATTTCTCTACTCCTACACATGATGATGTACAGTGGGGTGTCTTTATTGCCGAAACACTAAAATATTTGTATGTGCTGTTCTCCAGTGTTGACCTTTTACCTTTAGACTACCAGGTGTTTAATACAGAGGCTCACCCTCTCCCTGTGTTACATTTAGCCAGCACCACACTTAGGTAATTCTGCTGTTGGATAAAAGCAGTTTCAAGGACCAGGACCAGTCTCACCTGTTTTGTTTACGTGGACCACTACAGAAATTAGTCTGAAAACCTAGACTTCTAAGTCAACATGATAGTGGTCATATAAGAATGATGTGTGTTATAGCAAAGATCACAATTACTTTTGCATCACCTGGTACTCTACAAACCATATATATTTTGTATATATATAAATAATGTATATTATATATGTATATATAGCTTTATATAAAACTATATGTGTATATAGAGTTATATAGAGTTTTATATATAGAGAGAGTTATATATATTTGTACACACACACACACACATACATATATGGTTTGTAGAGTTCTGGAGTCTGGAGACAAGACTTCCTAAGAGAAACCCAAGAATATAGAGCACCTTGCAGGAGTTAAGGATGGCCTTTGGAACCAATTATGTATTCCTACAGTGGAGCAACTCTCAAATATTCCACATTGTTTCATTTTTCTCCATTTTAATAATGTAATGAACTAAGGTAAAGAAAAAAGATAGTATAACTGCATCAGTGACAAGAAGACTCAAAAAACAAACAGAAGTGCAGTCCATGTCTGAATTTTCAAGTTCCGTATTGGATGACCAGACTGGCAGTCATTTCAAATCCTATTTAATAGGTTTAAATAAAATCTCTTGTATTTAAATTTCATGGCTAAATTTAGTTTCCTCCAGGGGCATGATCTCACAAAAAATACTCTTCCAGTCTTTGTCTTCATATGAAATCATTAAAACTTCTATTTATCATAACTACTACTTATAAGCCTGAGTTTGAGACTTTGTTCATGTGGTTCTGTTGGTGGTGGTAGCATGACAAAAAGTGCGGAAAATGCCACAATTGGTTGCCATGAAATCTGTTCTAAAAGAAATTCTTCGTTTTGCTGGTAGGAGATTATTTTTCTGAACTAATAAATCTACCAATTAAGTTTTATCTACTTTAATCTCATAATAACATTAGGAGAGTCATCCAACTCACAACTTTATTTGTGTGACTTGGCAAAATTCACTGTACTATTATGTAGCTCTGAATTTGCCTTGATAAGCTAAATTACTTTTACAACTCATTAAAGCAAAAACAAAACACAATGCAACTTTCTTAAATATTCTATCTGGGATGATACCCTTTATTATCTTACCAGGTGAGTGTGCCATTCACAGATATTTTATGTTTTAAAATTTTTTCTATTGATGTGTATAGAAATCAGAATAATTTGAATAGCTTCAAAATAGTTTTCAGTGATAAAAGCATCGAAGTATCTCAGAGATTTTCTCTATCAGTAGGTTTTGCATTGTTATTTCTTTTTAAATAAATTACTAATTCTTTATATTTTGGCAAAAAAATTTATCAGTAACTATGGTGTAAGATAAATATCTAATGCTTACAAATTTTCTGTCACAAACTGAAGGGTTGTTTTTATTGTTTTAATTTAATTTAGGCATCTTCCATTGACATTAATAAAATTGCAAACAGTATAACTAGTATGATATTTACTCTGAATTTTAAGATTTTATGAAACAAAGTTCATACAAGAAATCCACCTTGGAATTCTGAAGGTTTATTTTCTTATTTGATAGCATGTCTTTTAAACTTAGCTTTTAGATTTAAGTTGGGAAAAGATTTAATGAATGAATATAATTAAATGTTTTCCAAGGTAGTTCATCTTATACCAAAAATTATTAAATAGTTCTCACAGCCCAGCCAATAATCCATAAATGGCAGCCACTACAAAAGTTTTCAATAAACATAGAAAATAAGGATGTAGAGCCAGTTATAATTGAGTTTTTAAGAGAGTTAAATTTTAGGACATACTTTGAGATTGTAATATTTTTTACTACTTGAACCTTTAAAATTTTTAAATGATAAAGGTAGATTACTATAACTTTAGAAGAGAAAAGGGAAAGTACTTGGTTCTTGAAAAAGCCTTCTTGCTAAAAATAGCACAAGCCCACTTAACAAATCACTGAAAAAAAAAGGCAAGAAAATTTAATTGTCAAAGACCCAGAGAAGCTGTGCAGATAGCGGTGGAGTCTCCAAACTCTTATTTTGTTTGGAAGAATGCAGAGTAAGGAGGCCTTCTTGGTCTTCCAGGAAATTCTCAAGGGATGAGGAGACACAACCTGTATCTCCAAGGGCTCTCATTGTATTAGTCAGATGACTGGAGTTAAGAGAAGACAGAGAAGTATTCAAGCAGAGTCAGTTCACAAGCAAAGAATTTGAGAGGGTCTTCTACACCTCTCCATACCTTCTGTGGAATGACAAGACTGGACCTACAACAGTACTTCCTTTATTTTTTTATTGAGACAGAGTTTTGCTCTGCTGCCCAGGCTGGAGTGCAGTGGTGCAATCTCGGCTCACTGCAACCTCTGCCTCCCGGGTTCAAGCAATTCTCCTGCCTCAGCCTCCTGAGTAGCTGGGAGTACAGGCATGTTCCACCATGCCTGGCTAATTTTTGTATTTTTAGTAGAGACAGGATTTCACCATGTTGGTCAGGCTGGTCTTGAACTCTTGACCTTGTGATCTGCCCACCTCAGCCTCCCAGAGTGCTGGGATTCCAGGCGTAAGCCACCACTCCCGGCCCTCCATTTTTTTCCTTTTTTCTTCTCTCAATACCAAAGACAATTCAGGCCAGCTGCAAATAACTTGCCAGCATTATGTTTTATTTTTGTCACAGATTTTTAACCCATTTCCCACTTAGGAAAAAAAAAAAAAAGTGCATCTTCCTGCCAGCACAGTATTCTTGGGGCAAACAGAAAATGAGTAAATTTCCTCCAAGATCAATTTTTATCTTATATTCTGCTTAGTACCCATACTTTCTTCTCTTTTTTATAGCTTTTTACATTTTGTAGACCTTATTACTCTGGTAAAATACTGCATTTATCAGCCCTCTGCAAATAGCCCAGAAATGCCCCTCAAAGAGTTGACACCTCACCTTATGACTTTGGCACAAATGTGCAGAATAGATGAATTGGTTCATGTATAACAGGAAAAAAAAATTAGGAGTGTTAAACACCCCTCTACCTTCTACATGTATTTATCTTTATTTTAGAATAAAACTCTTTGGTTTAAGCTAGTTTTTTTTTTTTTTTTTAATTCAACTTGTATTAAGTTGTCAAAACCAAGAGAATGAGGCCCTACCTGAAAAGAAGTCTCAGTGCAGAAAAACAAGTCCCCCATCAGGTGGTTCTTACCTTCTGGTGGACTGTGTGTTTTACTTCTAACACAACTTATAACCAGCTTCAAGCAGATGATTATATATAAAAGTCCAACCTCGGTATTGAAAGAATGCATTCTTTTTGTGGAGTATTGACTCGGATTCTCTATTATGTCATCTTGTGAACCCAGGGCTTTACTTAGTAGATTTTAACCAAGGAGTTTGAAATCTTGATTATCATCCTCGCATCTGCTCCACTGTCCGTCAAAATCTTTGTCAAAACTCCAAGTTTGTTGATAAAAGATTGTGCTTTCAGTTCTCATTATAATGCAGTTTCCCCTTAAGCCCATATTTCTTCGAGTGCATGAGTAAATGAGAGAATGAGTGAACAAACATTTATGAAGTATGTAATATGTGCCAAGCACTGTGCCTGGCACCTTGAAGCATTTGAACGTTTTATGTGATTCCAGTGGCACTTTCTGTATGAGAGCAGTTTATACAATTTTACATGTTTTTCAATATGAATCGTGTTACAACATTTTAAATTTTATATTTCATATAAATTAAAGAGAAAAGGTTTATAATACATTTTAAATAATATGTACTATATCACTAACTATAATTGTAGCTAAAATTAAAGTATTGAAAAATGTCAAAGAAACAGTTGATTTTTGATGCAACTTTGACTAAAATATTTACTTTAGAAATAAAAACACTTTTAGTTTGCTATATCACTTCAATTATCAAAATCAATGTTTTATAGAAGTGCTGGTTAGTTTGAATTCAAAAAGCTTTTGTCACATCATTCGTGGGTAAAACTTGGAGTTGTAAATTGTCTTTGGTATGGGTTCTACTAAACAGTCCCATACTGTTAAATATAAAGAAAAAAAAATATTTTTAGGTTTCAAAAAGCTGTTTCTAGTAATAGGATTTTGAGTTCTTATTTATTTATTTTTAGATTTCCTCACACTCAAATTGGATAGCTCCTATCTCTCTCTCTCTCTTTGTCTCTCTCCCTCTTTCTTTCTCTCCTCTCCCTCTTTCTCTAGATCTATCTATCTGTATAATTTTTAAGTTAAACACAAAAAATTTGAATACTATATTTTAGTTAACAAACACAGTTGGTAACTAGTTTGGGCTGCACAAATTATAAGCGGAATGTTTGAGTAACCTGGTATGGTTGGGATATTTCTCTCCTCCAAATCTCGTGTTGGAATGTGATCCTTAGTGTCAGATGTGGGGCCTGGTGGAAGGTGTTTGAGTGATGGTGTGGATCCCTCATGAATGGCTTGGTGCCTTCCTGGTAATGAGCAAGTCCTTGTTCTGTTAGTTCACATGACAGCTGGTGGCTTAAAGGAGCATGGCATCTCCCTGGCTCCCTCTCTCACCGTGTGACAAACCTGTTCCCTTTTGCCATCTGCCATGACTGGAAGCTCCCTGAGGTCCTGGACTAAAGCAGATAGTGGCACTATGCAGAACTGTGGGGCAAATTAACCTGTTTTTAAAAATAGGGTTCGGGCCTGGTGGCTCATGCCTGTAATCCCAGCACTTTGGGAGGCCTAGGCAGGCAGATCACTTGAGGTCAGGAGTTTGAGCCTGGCCAATATTGTGAAACCCCGCCTCTACTAAAAATACAAAAATAGCCAGACACGGTGGTGTGCTCCTGTAGTTCTAGCAAACGGGAGACTGAGGTGGGAGAATCACTTGACCTGGAAGGTGGCAGCTGCAGTGAGCCAAGATCGTGCCACTGCATTCCAGTGGTGATAGAGTGAGACCCTGTCTTCGAAAAACAACAAATAAATACAAGTAAAGTAAAATAAATTACCCAGTCTGAAGTATTCCTTTATAACAACACAATATTGGCTAATACAAACCACATATGATAGGGAAATATATTAATCCACTTATTCTGGCTCAAGAACATTGGTGAAGATGATTTTGTTACTTCAGCTCATTCAGATTATGATGAAGATTCTCTTTTTAATTTACAACCAGTCAGAGAGCTTTTCTGCAAAGGGCAGATAGTAAATATTTTAGGTTATATGAGCCATACCGTCTTTCTTCTTACTTCTGCTGTTTAAGTGTGAAAACAGATAGAGATATTATGTAAATGAATGAGTATAGCTGTATTCCAGTAAAGCTTTATTTACATAAGCAAGTAAAGGACTGCATTTGACCCACAGGTCATAGTTTTTACCCCAATCCCAAGATTAAGTAGTGTAAGACCCTTTAGCCTTTTTTCTGTCTCTTTTCTCTGTGCTGTAATTTACATAAACATTTTAAAGCAAAAAAAGTGAATGTAGAATATAAAACAATAGCATTGAGTTCTTAGAAATAGAGTAGAATGGTGGTTGACAAGATCTAGGAGTGGGTCAAATTGGGAGATGTAGGCCAAAGTATACAAACTTTCCATTCTAAGATAAGTAAGTTGTGAGGATATAATGTAAAGCATGGTGACTACAGTTAATAATACTAAATTATATATTTTGAAATTTTCTAAGAGTAGACCTTAAGCATTCTCATCAAAATGAAAGAAAAATTTAAGTCCCTGAGGTAGTGAATATGATAATTAACCTGACTGCAGCAATTAGTTCATAATATATACTTACTTCAAATCATTGTGTTGTACTTTTTAAATACACGCAATTTTATTTTTCATATTTCTTCACCTCAATAAAGCTAAAGAAACTACATAAAAATAATTGTGATAAATCACATTAACGGAATAAAGAATGAAAATCATGTGGTGATTTTTTTTCAAGATGGCCTACTAGAGACATCAGATACCAGTTCTTCTTTGAAAGAAGATTTAACGTTACAGGTGAATAATCATGGCTTAAGTGAAATGCTGAGAGAAAAGTGTCAGAACCTTTTGGAGAACCCACAGGAAGAAGCTGGGAGTACAAGAAAAAAAAGGGGCATAGATGTCTGCCAGAGACTGACCCACGAGGAACTTGAATCCCATGGAAAGTGTAGATGGGAGTGTGTCTTTTTTTCCTCACCCTTGTACCCTATTGCTTACCACCAATTTGTCTGAGAGCCCCTCTGCCCTTGCAAACCCAGGCACCACTGTTGGCAATGATTGGGGAACTTCTGGAGGGCAGAGCACTGGGTGGTGAGTTCACATAGGTTTGCTTGCTCTCCCCTTGAAACCCGAGCTGAGGTGGTGAGCACCATACAGACTGTACATCTCTTTGGGGCCTCTATTCTGTCCAGAGAATTTTAACCCTTGTGTCTGTCTGCATCACTAGATCCCACACAAATGTTTCCCAGAACCTTCTCTGCCTCTGGCAACTGCAGGGGACCAGCAGAACCTTGGGGAGCCGCAAGATCCTTAGAGACCTAGCCTTTGATACAGGCCTTCACTAGGGAAGGGGGATTAGTACACCAAAGCACATTTTGGGACAAAGGAAACTGGAATGTACATTCTTCCCTGAGGGAGAGCCCCCCTCCCCACTTATAACCAGAAAATGGCTGTATTTCTCCCAGCAGAGACACAGGTGCAATGCTGATCTTTGAAAATGAGTATTGTTCTGTCAAAGTGGACAGGTGACACCAGTGGCTGGGAGCTGAAATGGAAAAGGCATCTTCGGCTCTCTCCATCACTGCTGCAGAGACAGTCATGATGTTTTCTGCTGGGGTTTTGTGTGGGTGCACTTGGAAACAGGCTTTCAGTACACTTTGGGACAGCTGCACCCCAGTTGAAAGTGTCCCCACCAATCTGGACTTACTCAAAGGGTGGGACTTATCTCTTCCTCCCTATACAAAGCAGCAGCATTTCTGCACCATAGAATGAACCAGCTACAGAGTATGGACCAGCTACAGCTGTCTATTTCAAGCTGTGGGAAGAGGTTTTTTCCAGAGGTCATTTCAGCTGTAGCCACAGGATGAATGTTTTCTATGAAATCTAGTTTTATTGCAGCCTGGAGATAAAGGACATTCTGTTTCTGAACTGAAGGTTGTGAGCCCTTGAACAGGAGTAGATAAGGATGTGAGTTACATCCCTAGGATGAGGAGCTAGTGCAACACCCTCTACACCTCTACCACCTGGCGGAGACCCGCGTGCATCCCACAGTGAGCTTTCCCACCACCCCCTTCAAGGAAGGGGCTTTTGCTAGTCATCAAATTGTCAAACAACAAGCCAGCGTCTGCTAGTAAGTGCCAACTACTAAACAGTAAACTGAACTGTGTAACCATATACAAAACCTGTTGGCAGAAGGGCATAATACTAGGGAATGAGATAATTTTCTGTTGGGGGCCGCACCGGGGGTGGTGGAGAATGAAAGAACACACACAAAGACAAAGACACACAGAGAACATGGCGGCCGCACTCAGAGCCTCCGCCTCACTTTATTTATACTCCATAAACCTCACGTCAGCAGAAAGAATGCAATGCAAAACAAACTTTCTTTTCCCACATGTAACCTTCTACTCAGTACCTTGTTTCTATATTCTTTCTTATCTACCCGCCTTCTTGGCGCCTACGGGAGTTCATTAAAAGTTCAGTTGGAGATACTGTCCTTGAGCCCTATCTATTCTCAGCATACTGTTTTCAAAGGCCCCTGCATTTCCCCCCTTTTAATTTTGTTTTGCCTCAATCCTAAAAAGGTAGCCCATATTTGTTCCTGTGTTTTTCTTTTGTTTTTGGTGGCGACGGAGGGAGCATCAAATCACCAAAAGAAGTAGACCCAAACCAAGTGCCCAAAGCAATATACTTTCAGAGATTGTAGAAATCCATGTCTTCATCTGGGTCCATGAGTTAAAGGCAGCAAGGCGCTGACCCAGCTCCTGAAGGGTTACAGTTCCGGACAACACATGTAATTGTTGTCGAAATGCTTCGGAAATGTTCTGAGTGAGCTCTTGGATGTCCAAACTAATATTTTTATGGCCTACTAATAATTTTCGGATTACAGTCCAATTTTGAGAGATGTTAAAAGGCACAGGCATTACACAAAATTGAGTGGAATTCCAATCACATTGTAATGTTACCCGAGTACTGAGTACAGTGAGCTGATCTCCAAGCCATGTCAACGCTTGCTCCATGTTGTCCAATCTTTTAGCAAGTTGAGAATTAATGTTTCATTGTTGAAGCCATAACCAGTGAGATTGTTCGTGCCATTGCTGCATAAATTTAGCATTTTGTATGCTTTGACGAAGAGCGAGTCCTGCTATGGCTGCAGTGGAGACGATGGCGACAAGGCTCATCACCAAGGCAATTATAAGTCCAAGGGCATGGAGGGTTCGCTGGAGAGAAGTCCAAATATAAGTCTCAAGAGGTGATGCCCCCCATGGTCGCGTAAGGTTAACAGGTAGCCAAATTTCCTTACGAGCCCTGAGGATATAAGTATCCCCAGTAAAGTTGTGCCACCAGGAATGATTGAGGCAAGACAAAAATGTACACGTATCTGTACAATTAACAATCCCCGTAAGATTATCCCATGTCAAATTTCCTGCTAATAATAGGTAGGGCTCACGGACACAAGCAATAATATATCAGGAGGTATTCCGATATAATTGAATATGAAAGGAGTTATTCGGGTTAGAAAGATTAAGGGGCATATTCCCCACAAAAGTGCTAATGGCATCGCCTGCAACTAACAACTTCCAAAAATAACTCTGTACTTCAGGCCTCCTTTATGCCATACCAAGGTTTCATTACTGTTAGCAGCAATACTTGTATTTACCCGGTGCCATTTTAAAGGTATGTGACTAAATTTTATTTGAAAATCACCGTGCACACTTCAATTAGTTATTTGTATCCCATTGTATTTTAATAAAATCCGGGGTTTAGTTCCCCGACATTGTTGTCACTCCAGCACCTCAATATTAGGAGAAACCTCTAGAATAGGACAAAAAAGTAAAGAACTAGGAATAGTTTCATTACTATATACAGTATGATTATATTAAAAACTTTTAGTTACAATAATAACAGTATTAGCAGCCACATGACTATGATTATAACAAACAGCCCAAGCTTCATGCGATTTTCGGAGACAATGAGGACTATTTCCCATACATATTGGAAGTCCTTCCACTCCAAATTGGTATGTGCTGATTATAATTGCTGTTTTCCGTTCTATGTTGTCCTTGTCCATATAGGGGGACGGCATCCAAGTAATGTTATTGGTGAAAACCTTAATTTCCGCCTCCTCCCAGGCGACTCCCTGATACAAGGGTGGAAAGGGAATATAAGTCCAATATTCATACAAAGCCTCACTAAGAGAAATAAGTCCCCCGCCGAGGCACATCTAACAAAGGAAGAAATGCATGCTGAATCCAGTTTTTTTTTCAACAGGGTTTCAATCATCTTGTAGGAAACCACTCAGGTCCACTCCCTGTAAGGACAAGAGCATAGCCCCGTCCCTGTTTTAGAATTTGCCCTTGAACATACTTACCTTCTTCATTAGGATACCAAACCTTTAAACTGTCAGTAGGGACTATCACCGAGGGAGTTGAGGAAAGATGGGTTACGACAGCAGAGTCTTGCAATTGTCTCCATTGATTTAAAAAATAATTAAGGTAAAAAGAACCTTCAAAATCAAAAAAATTAAGGTAGAAAGGTTAACCTTCAAAAAAATCTGGTTTTTTTGGGGGGGGGTCATTTCCCCCTTTTTGTTTTAATAGTTGAGTTTTTAAAGTTAAATTTGTGCACTTAATGATGGCTTGACCTTGACTGTTGCCCGGGATCCCGGTGATATGTTGAATATTGTATTGCTGTAAGAAAACTTGTAATTTATGAGAGACATAGGCAGGGGCATTATGAGTTTTAAGTATAAAAGGAATGCCCATAATGGCAAAACAAGCTAAGAGATGTGTAATAACAGAATCAGTTTTCTTAGATGGCAACGGAGTGGCCCATTGGAAATGAGAAAAAGTATCAATGATATGATGAACATACTTTAATCGTCCAAAAGAAGGAATATGTATAACATCCATTTGTCAAATTTGATTAACTTGAGTACCTCTCAGGTTAACTCCAGGATGGAAGGATGGAATGCTCAAAGGAGCACAGAAAGGACAAGCTCAAATGAGAGAACGAGCTTATTTACGAGTTAAATGAAACCGTCGTTGAAGGCCAGAACTATTAGTGTGATGTAGAGCATGTTCTTGTTCTGCAGCCTGTAAGTGGCCAATTAGAAGTGAATCAATCTGAGTATTTTCATGAACTAATGGTCCAGGCAGTTGAGAATGAGAACGAAGATGAGTGATGAATAAAGGAGCTCGACGTTGGCTCAAAGTAAAGGATAACAAAGAAAAGAATTTCTGAAGAGAAGAAGTAGCACAAAGAGGTAAAGTGGCCTGAGAAATATAAGAAGTAACATAAACGGTGTATTGAGAATCACTAACAATGTTACAACCAGTAGTAGGGAAATCAAGTAAGATCATCAGAACAGCAAACAATTCTTCCTGTTGCACCGAGGGATAAGGATAAACTGTAACTCAAGATTGATGAAGCTTCTTGCCAAGAATCAGAAGTTGCAAGAAGATAAGTGATCTGACTATGAGTGAATTGAGAGATAATTAAGGAAGGATTTCCTCCCCAAAGTTGTCGACAGTGATACCGTCCTTTGATGATCAGTTCAGCTAAACGATCGATATAAGTAGCCAAGTGTTTAGATGTTTTATTGGACAAAAAGATCCATTTTAGCCGCTGATTGGTCTGATGAATCATTCCTGTAGGAGAATGTAAAGTATGAAATAAACAAAGGGAAAGGGGAACATCGGGAAGGATATAATGTAAATGAGTCTTTTGAAGTTGCTCTTTCACAAGCTGGAGTTCCTGTAAAGCCAAAGGAGTTAAATGACGTGAGTTGTCCAAGTGACTGTCTCCTTCTAGAATAGAAAAAAAATGTTGTAACTGAATAGAGAAAAAACAATTTTTGAGATCTATGACCATTAATTTTTAACTTTGTGGGATAAGGGCAGGATTAGGAAGACCAGGCTGTAAACTTTCCCTAGGTTTAATGTAAACATTTATAGTTTTAAGACAAGACAAAGACGGGAATTCCATGCAGAAATACGTGGCTTTATATTCCTCTCGGCCATTTGTTTTTTGACTTACTCTTTTAGAGTCTTAAGTATTTCTTTAAATAATGGTCACTGTTTTACATAAATAGGAGTGGTGGCTATGAGTTTAAAGGATTGTAGCCCATTTTGAACATCTTATTTTTGGCAGCTGAGGAAATATGAGGAATGTTTTAAAAAGCAGCAAATTGTTGTGAAAGATCTTGTTTCCAAAAATTAATATTGATAGGAACAATATAAAAATAAAAAAAAACCACTTGACCTTGTTGACCTTTAGGACCGACACAGGTTAAAGGTTCTACGTCTTGATAAACCACAGAAGCAGCACCCAAGCCAGTGAATATAACTGCAACTTGTCTTTTTTCCTATTGTATAGGCCTCTAATTTAAACAAATAATAGACATATTTACCCCCATATCAATTAACCCTTTAAAAACTATTTCATTAATATACACTGAACATAAGGGCTTTTGATTAGAAACTAAAGTTTCCCAAAAAACAGTTTTTTCTGTGCTACCAAATCCTCCCTATTGAGAATACGTTCCCCTGCCTCTAGGCATATAAATTGTGAGACTTGAATCATAATAAGACTTTTATTAGTAACATCATGTCCTTTTGGCAAAGGGCCACACTCTTTAATAGCTAATTTGTATACTCCTCTATTAGGAGACAAAGTATAAGGCTGAGTAATAACTAAGTCAGTAGCGGCGCTCTGCTTAGTTGCCACATAAAGCTGAGAAACTGGGGTAAGGTGTGGGATCCTTAAGGAGGACTTGAATTTATTCCTTAATGTTGTAGGCCATTGCTCACTGGGTATTGTATGCAGATTTAGTCAATAACAAATATTTGTAAACAAATAAGGTGATTACAGGTACAGAAATTTAGTTCGTAGCTTACTATTCAATAGAGTATCTGCTTTGTAAAAGATGGTGGACCACAAAATACTCAACGGATTTTGGTTTTCAAAACACTGTGATGCTATCCAAGGCTAAATGGATACTTGAAATTGGGATTGGATCTGGTGCTGAGATACAACTTTTACTTAGTTATTGATTTTTTTTCCTCCAATTATTCCAAGGAGGGTGACTACCATTTTTGTACTTTATAGAGCAGTCTAGAGGAAAGGGTTAAGCATGTAAGCTCTGGGGACAGAAAGTCATATTTTCAAAATATAATAGCTATATGACCTTGGATACATTTATAAAACTGTCTTAACTCTGTTTTCCTGTCTACAAAATGGTAATAATTATAAAATTTGTCAGTCTTAAAGGGATGTGGGAAGAACTAAATGCAAGTGAAGATTTTTTTACAGTAGTAGACACATAGTAAGTACTCAGTATACTATGGCTATTATTACTGTTATTATTGTTAATATTACGTCTATTAATTTTAGCTCTTTAATGTAACAAGTGCAGAACCATAATCTCACATCCTTCAGAGTCATGCTGATCTTGTATTTTTTGGTCCTTTGACTAGTTTAGTTATTTATTACAAGAAACCTAGTTAGTTTGTGCATTCTTTTCCTTTCTTATATTTCTTATTTGTAAAGACTGATAAACCAACTACACTTTCAGACCTGGTGACATAAATTGTTGGGGCCCCAAGCCTGTGGACCCCGGCTCCCATTTCCCAGGAGAGGAGACAGTAAATTTCCACTTTTATCAGTTTTGAAATGACATTTATTTGTCCAATGTCGACCTTTACCACAACATTTGTACACCTCTGAAGGCAGCTTTCTGCCTTGAGGGATAAAAGTGTTCAATTTTTATGACATTCTTTTTTTTGAAATGTCTAGGTTTATCACACTGCAAACAAACACCTTGTTTGTTATTTTCTTTTAAGGCTTTAGACAAAGCTCCAGCAAATAATTGAGCATCATAAATAGCCCCTCCAACACTAACACAAGTTTTAATATATTTATCTAAATTGGCCCCATTGGCCTTTAACGATTTTAACAATTTTTAACAGTCAGCATAAGCATTTTTAAAAGACAATGTTTATAACAAAATTTTTGAAGCAAGGCCAGTACCCACAATTTTGAAGACAGCATCCTGAAGACGGGCTACGAAATCTGAATATTGTTCATTTGTGCCCTATAAAATCTTCACAGAGGAAAGGGAAGATTTTCCTGTTATCTCTACCTTATTTTAGGCCCTTAAAAACAAAGTCTTGATTTGAGTAAAGGCAACATCATCTAAACCAGCCTGAGCATTAAGAGTAGCATATTGGCCCGTGCCTGTGAGCTATTCCTCAGTGGGTCCAGGGGGATCACACATAATATTTTTCCTAGCCTATACATGTGTCTTGTTCATTTACCAGTTGTGCAATTGTAACCACTAAGAACGATCAAGAAAAGCCTTCCCCAAAGTCTTCCAGTCTATAGGAATCATCAAATTTTCTGATGAAAAAACATCAAGAAGACCAAGGATAAAAGGAGATTGAGATCCATAGTTAGAAATGGCAGCTTTCATTTCTTTTTAAAAATTTAATTTGTAAGGCATTAAATTGGACATTATTGCCACCATTTGAAAACTAAGCATTAGGAGCAAAAGAAGCACAAATAATTGGAAACAGATCCAGCTCCTTAAATTTTTTTTTAAATTAAAAGTATATATAATATATAATAATACTCATATCCCCAAATATAAAGAATCTCAACATATTAATAAGAAAAGGCAAATAACCCAACCAAAAGTAGCAGAACAAAGAAATGACAATAAACCTATATGTCTAACATCATTACTCACTAGGAAATATGTATATTGATACCAAATTGAGAATCATTACATACACAATACAATGGTTAAAATTTAAAAACACAGAAAATATCAAGAGGTAGTTAATGTGTTAAGCAACTCGAATACTCAACTTCTGTTTGGAGTGTAAATTGGTGGAACCTATGCACCCCTATAACATAACAATTTCCTAGCTGGGGTTATTAATACTATATTAATATTAATAGTTAATATTAATGTGTTTATTTATTGACTATTGAAATACTCATAATATTTTAACAAACAATAAGGTATACATATACACTGGTTTTAACATATTAAACAGGTGTTTAGTATAAATTTAAAGTAAGTCTGATGTGAACAGGGCTTCAACTTTGCCAAACAAAGGCAAAGATAAGGAAGCCGGGGGATTGGAGGCTCTGGAAAATCCTTTTTTAACAGGGCAGAAGAAAAAGAAACAGGGAAAGCTCGCAAAGGTGAATTAGAAGAATATATCTGTAATATTTGTTGAAGCATTTCCATAATACACTGCATGTCAGAATTTCCCTTAGAAGAAGGAAGAGCTGGCTTTTTCTCTTCTCCCCCTTTTGCTACCCTGGCACAAATGGGCTCCATTTCAGATTTATTTTATTTTATTTTATTTTTCCAAATCCTCAGATACCTTTCCTCTTGTGGCTACATTACCACACTCCAAATCAGTCTCAAGTAACTCTAATGTCTGAGTGATAGAGTTACACAAGGTCCACAATTTTAGAGGCATAATATCCCCTAACTGGAGAGCTCTAAGCAGAGTTTTTACTACCTGTAACCATTCTCTGCGATTTAGCTGCACTTTAGTCTGATACTGAAACCAGTAACAATGTTGTTCAACATGGGCAAACAATCACTTCAAAGTCTTTTTCTTTCACTTCTACTCCCATAGACAGCAACAGTCCTTGAAACAGCCATAAATATTCTGAGGCCAGAGAGATGGAATTCCCATAATGAAAGCTTAAGAAGGTTCCCCTTAACAATATCTGAGCCTTACCCGCTCCTAGGGGGTTCCCCTTCTTGTTCTCCCCTACTCACCCGTGCTGACCCTGCTCGCTGCGCCACTTGTTGGGGGCCACACCGGGGGTGGTGGAGAATGAAAGAACACACACAAAGACAAAGACACACAGAGAACATGGCGGCCGCACTCAGAGCCTCCGCCTCACTTTATTTATACTCCATAAACCTCACGTCAGCAGAAAGAATGCAATGCAAAACAAACTTTCTTTTCCCACATGTAACCTTCTACTCAGTACCTTGTTTCTATATTCTTTCTTATCTACCCGCCTTCTTGGCGCCTACGGGAGTTCATTAAAAGTTCAGTTGGAGATACTGTCCTTGAGCCCTATCTATTCTCAGCATACTGTTTTCAAAGGCCCCTGCAATCTTCCTGAGGCCTCTGCACTCCCAGCCCTGCAAAAGATAGTGAGTCAGATTATATACCTGTTATATTGCTACAACAATCAGCATTTGAGAAAGCCACTGCACAAAAACTGTCTATAACCAAGAAACTCATCTAGAGCCTTAGCGCCCTGAAAGCACCCAGAATTGAAGCCAAATGATTACACACAGCATGTAATCACACCCACAAAAAGGAAAAGAATCGAAAATTGAAAATGTTATTCAAATGAAAGCAAATAAAAAATAACTAAGTGACAGCTTCTGTAAATGAGCAATAATGTGAAAACTTCAGCAGTAGAGAAAGACAGTGTTTTGATACCCACAAAGGATCACACCAGTTCTGAAGCAATGGATTGTAACAGAAATAAAACTAAAGTGACACATTAAAAAAATTCAAAATACTAATTGTAAGGAAGCTCAGTGAGATCCAAGAGAAAGTTGAAAACCAACATAAAGAAATCAGAATAACAATTCAGGATATTAGTACAAAATTTACTAAAGAGATATTTAAGAAACAAACAGAACTTATTGGAAATAAAAAACTCATTGAAGGAATTATAAAATGTAGTTGAAGGTTTTAACAATAAACCAGACAAGCAGAAGGAAGTTTCAGACCTTAAAGCTCAGTCCTTTGAATTAACCCAATCATAAGAAAATTAGGGAAAAAACATAAAAAAATTTTAAAACCCTCAAGAAATATGGGATTATGTAAAGTAATCAAACCTGCAAGCTATAGGCATTTCTGAGTGAGAAGAAGAAACAGTAAAAAGCATGGGAAATGTATCTAATTAGTTAAGAAACTTTTCTGATCTAGATAGAGAATTGGACATTCAGATATAAGAAGTGCAAATAACACCTGAAAGATTTTCTGCAAGATGGATCTCACCAGGGCATATATTCTTCAGACAAACCAAAGTTAACATAAAGTAACAAATGCTGAAATCAGCTAGAGAGAAGTATCAAAGCACCTATAAAGATAGTCCCATCAGAACCACAGTGGACTTCTTGCCAAAAACTGTACCACCCAGAAGAGATCAGGCTTCTATTTTCCGTCTTCTTAAAGCAAAGAACTGCCAGCCAAAACCTTTGGCTTTGGCTAAATTAAGCTTCATAAATGAAGGAGAAATAAAGTATTTCTCAGACAAGCAAATGCTCAGGGAATTTGTCACCTCTTGACTGGACTTACAAGAAATGCTCAGAATACTTCTAAAGATGGAAATGAAAGGACAAAATTTGCCATCATAAAAGCACACATAAGTAAAAAGATCACATAATCTATAAAGCAGTTATACAATTGTTGCTACAAAACAACCAAGTGACAACATTATGACAGCAATAAAAACATTGCATTTCAATATTACCCCTGAATGTAATTGGCCTAAATATTCCACTTACAAGATACAGACTGGCATATTAAATAGGAAAAGTAAGATACAAACATTTGCTGCCTACAAGAGACATACTTTAATGGTAAAAAGCCAAGCCTCAAAGAAAACCAGTGGGAAAAGATATACCACACAAATGGAAAACCAAAATGAGCTGAAATAGCCATACTTATACGAAATAAAACAGACTTCATCAACAGCATTAAAAAAAGAAAGAAGATTATTACATAATAACAAAGGGCTCAATTCAACAAGAAGACATAACTATCTAAATGTATATGCACCCAATGCTGGAGCACCCATATTCATAAAACAAATACTGATAGACCTCAGAGAACAGATAGACAGCAGTAATAATGGGGTATTAACACTGTTGACAATGCTGAGGCAGAAAATCAGCACAGAAACATTGCAGTTAAATTAGACTTCAGACCAAATCGACCCAACTGGCATTTTCAGAACATTTTACACAATGGTAGGATATACATTATTCTCATCTGCACATGAAATATTCTCCAAAATAAAGCATATATTTGGACATAAAGCAAATCTTAATAAATTAAAAACACCAAAAACAAATTAAGTGTCTCCTTGGATCATAGTGGAATAAAATTAGAAATCAATACCAAGAGGAACTCTCAAAAATATGCAAATACATAGAAACTGAACAACTTGCTCCTAAATGACCTTTAGCTACCTGACAAAATCAAGGCAGAAAATTTAAAAACAATTTTCAAACAAAATAGAGACACAGCATGCCAAAACCTCTGGGATACAGCAAAAGCAGTGCTAAGTGAAAAGTGTATAGTGTCAAATACCTACATAAAAAAGTAGAAAATATCTCAAATTAATAACCTAATGTTGCACTACAAGGAATTAGAAAAACAAAAACAAACTAAGCTCAAACCTAGCAGATGAAAAGAAAGAACAAAGATCAGACCAAAACCAATGGGATTGAGAACAAAAAAAGATAAAAGAATAAACAAAATGACAAGTTTATGGAAAAGATAAAATTGATTGCTAGCTACACTAAAGAAAGAGAAAATTCAAATCAACACAATGAGAAATGATAAAGGTGGCATTACACCTGATGCCACAGAAATACACAAGACTACCAGAGACGACTGTGAGCATCTCTAAGCACACAAACTGGAAAACCTAGAGGAAGTGAATAAATTCTGGAAGCATACAACCTCACGAGAATAAACCAGGAAGAAATAGAAATCCTGAACAGACCAATAACAAGTCATGTGATTTAACCAGAAATAATACATTTCCCAACAAAAACAACAGCAAAAAGACAAGACCAGACAGATTCACAGCCAAATTTTACTAGACATACAAAGTAGAGCTGGTACGTATTACTAAAAGTATTTCAGGAAATTTAGCAAGAAAGATTCTTTCTTAACTCATTCTATGCAACCAGTATTGTGATATCAACATCAGGCAAGAACATAATAATAAAAAACTACAGACCAACGTCCTTGATGAACAACGATGCAAAACTCCTCAAGCAAATTAGCAAACCAAATTCAACAGCACATCAAAAAGATAATATAATCAAGTGGGTTTTATCCCAGGTATTCAAGGATGGCTTAACATATGCAAATCAATAAATGTAATTCACTGCATAAACAAAAACAAAAATCATATGATCATCCCAATAGAGGCGGAATTTATTGGATAAAATCTAACACCCCTTAATGATAAAAACTCTTAATAAGATAGCATAGAAGAAATATATCTCAAAATAAAAAAAGACATATATAACATTACCCATAGCCAACATTATACTGAATGAGGATAAGGTGAAAGCATTTTTCTGAAGCGCTAGGACTAGACAAGAATGCACACTCTCAACAGTCCTATTCAATTTAGTCCTAGCCAGAGCAATAAGGCAATAAAAAGAATAGACAGGCATACAAACTGAAAAGGAAGAAGTAAAATTGTCTCTGTAGATGTCATAATAATAAACACACAAAATGCTACAACTCCATCCAAAATTATTAGGACTAATAAATAAGTTCAGTAAACTTACAGCATGGTCATACAAAATATTAACATAAACATAATTAACACAATTTATTTTTCTATATACAAATAATAACTCAAAATAAATTAAGAAAACAATCCAAAGACAATAGCATCAGAAAGGATACCTATGAATAAATTTACCCAAGGAGGTGAAAGATCTGTACACTGAAAACTATAAAACATAGATTTAAAAACTTGAGAAAAATATGAATGTTGTGTAACTTGTGTTTACAGATTAGAAGATTTATTATTGTTAAGATGTCTATGCTACCCAAGGTGATCTATAGATTGAATCTAATCTTTATCAAAATTCCAATGGAATTTTTCACAAATACAGAAGAACAATCCTAGCCTTCATATGGAATCACAAAAGACCCCGAATAGGGCAATCTTGAGCAAGAGAAGAAAGCAGAAGTCCAGGCACAGTGGCTCACAACTGTAATCCCAGCACATTGAGAGCTGAGGCAGGCAGATCACTTGAAGGCAGGATTTTGAGACCAGCCAGGCCAACACGCCAAAACCCAGTCTCTACTAAAAATACAAAAAAAGTTAGCTGGGTGTGGTGGTGCACACCTATAATCCCAACTACTCGGGAGGCTGAGGCACAAGAATCGTTTGAACCCAGGAGGCAGAGGTTGCAGTGTGTAGAGATTGCACCACTACACTCTAGTGACAAAGCGAGACTCTGTCAAAAAAAAAAAAAAAAAAAAAATTAAGGCTTCTGATTGAATTAAAACCTTTATAATTATGTAATGACCTGCTTTCTCCTTTGCTGTTGTTGAAGTCTCTTTTATCTGATAAAAGAATTGTAAGCCCTGGTCTTTTTTGTTTTCCATTTGCATAATAGTTTTCTCTCCATCCTTTTACTTTCAGTTTATGTATGTAGTTAAGTATGAGATGAATCTTTTGAAAACATTAGAAGGTTGGATTTTTAAAAATCAAACTTGGTCCTCTGTGCCTTTTAAGTGGGGGGCATTTAGATCATTATATTCAAGGTTAATATTGATATGGCTGCCTTTAAAATGTTTTATTTTGTGTTGACCTCAGAATGTTTGTCAGCTATATGCCTTGAGGATGATCATCTTGTATAGTATCTCATAGGGGTTTTTTCAATTTTTTGTGTTTGCATGTTGACCTCTCTAGTGAGATGGGGAACATTTTTATGAATTACATCTTCAAATAAGTTTTCCAGTTGCTTACACTTTCTTCTTTTCTCTCTGAAATGCCCGTGAGTACTAGGTTCGGTTATTTTACATCCCATATTTCCTGGATTTTCTTGTTCAATTTTTATTGTTTTTCTTTACTTTTGTCTGACTGGGTTGATTTGAAGGAACTGTCTTAGAGATCTGAAATTCTTTGCTCTACTTGGTCTAGTCTGTTGTTCAAGCTTCCATCTGTAGTTTGATACTCCTGTAGTGAATTTTTTAATTCCAGAAGTTCAGTTTGGCACTTTCTTAATATGCTTATGTTGTCTTTCAAATCTTGGATCATTTTTTCTGGCTTCCTTGGATTGGTTTCAACTTTCTCTTAAATCTCTTTGAGTTTTCTTGACACTCACATTCTGAATTACATGTCTTTAACTTCAGATATTTCAATCTGGCTAGGATTAATTGCTAGGGAGTCAGTGTGATCTTCTGGAGGTGACAAAACATTCTGACATTTTTGATTGCGAGAGTTCTTGTGCTAATTTTTTCCCATCTAAGAGAGCTGTCTTTTTTTTTTTTTTTTTTTTTTAGTTTGCTGTCATTTGGATGGGACTTTTTGTTTTTTTATTCTTGCTCCCCTTGAGAGTTTGACTGGTTAATATACTGTATAGTCAATTGGCTTCATTTCTGAGTGCTTTTAGAAGGCCAAGGCGCTGTACGTATGGGTTCCAAGGTTGTATATACATACTCTGATGGGTTTCAGAGACATTGCCTCTTGGAGGAATGTACTTGTGTTTGGTGGTATAATTTAGGATTTAGTCCACGAGATGGTGCATAAGAGTAAGGGCCGGCAGATAAACTCTTAACTGGTGCGCACTTTTTCAGTGCTTATGCAGCAGTGCTCTGGGGAAAGAAGGCAGGGGCAAGAGATGACTTCCTCTCCAATCTCATTCCCAGGACTTGGTGCCATCCCCTTCAGAAACTGGCGCCGCGCCTGTGTTTTCTTTGCCCCAGCAGGAGATTTGGTAGGACGCACTGTCTCTTTCCTTAGGGGTGGTACCAGCTGAGTGTTGGGTCACCAGTAGATTCACAACTCCCCAGGGACTTGCCAGTTCTGTGCTTGAGAGAGTCCGAGTGGGTTGTAGGGTATGTCTACTGGTGCAGTGGGTCAAGGAGTGGAGGAGTTTCTGGCAGGGCAGTGATACCCAATGATATGCTCAGCTCAGCAGATGGTTGTGGGGTCTATTCAGCTTGCACTCTCCCAGCCCAGTAAATCTGCCTCTGGCATCTGCCCCTGGCATCTGCCCCGGAGGCAACTTGACTGGCTAGGCTTGTCCCTAGCTTTCTGCAACCAGATTTCTGAGCTGTTCCAGATATTCTGAGTCATGGCCTGAAGTTTGCTTTTTGCATTGTGTCTCTGCAGAAGTTTGGTATCCGAATGATTCTGGTCTCATAGAATGAGTTCAAATTTTTTTGAAATAGTTTCAGTAGGATTGGTCCCAGCTCTTCTATATACATATGGTAGAATTTGACTGTAGATCTGTGTGTTCAAGGGCTTTTTCTGGTTGGTAGATTTTATATTGCTGGTGTAAATTTTTTATCATTTTTATTTATTTCAATTATTGTTTTTTGAAACAGAGTATCACTTTTTTGCCCAGGCTGGAGTGCAGTGGCATGATCTTGGCTCACTTCAACTTCTGTGTCCCAGGCTCAAGTGACTCTTGTGCTCCAGCTTACCAAGTTGCTGGGATCACAGGCATGTGCCATCGTGCCTGGCTAATTTTTGTATTTTTAGTAGAGACAGGTTTTGCTATATTGGCCAGGCTGGTCTCAAACTCCTAGCCTCAAGTGATCCAGCTGCCTCAGTCTTCAAAGTGCAGGGATTAAAGAATGAGCCACTGTGTGTGGCTACTGTGCAATTTTGGAACTGATTGTTGGTCTGTTCAGCGTTACAATTTCTTCTTAGTTCAGTTTTGGGGAGTTGCATGTTTGCAGGAATTTATCAATTTTTCTAGATTTTCTAGTTTTTGTGCATAGAGTTGTTCATAATAGTCTCTGAGGGTTTTTTTTTTTTTTTTGTATTTCTGTAAGGTCAGTAGTAATGTCTCCTTGTTCATTTTTGATTGTAGGTTTTTGAATTTTCTCCTTTGTTTCCTTTATTAGTATAACTAGAAGTCTATCAGTCTTCTTTATCCTTAGAAAAAACAATTTTTGTTTCATTCATTTTTTGTATGGTTTTCCTCATCTCCATTTCATTTAATTCAGCTCTGACTTTGGTTATTTATTTTTTGTTGGTTTGTTTTTGTTTTTTGGGATGGAGTTTCGCTCTTGTTGCCCAGGCTGGAGTGCAATGGTGCCATCTCAGCTCACCACAAACTCTGCCTCCCAAGTTCAAGTGATTCTCCTTTCCCAGCTTCCTGAGTGGCTGGGATTACAGGCATGCACCACCACGCCTGGCCAATTTTGTATTTTTAGTAGAGACGGGGTTTCTCCATGTTGGTTAGGCTGGTCCGGAACTCCCGACCTCAGGTGATCTGCCTACCTCGGCCTCCCAAAGTGCTGGGATTACAGGCTGGAGCCACTGCACCTGGCCTATTTCTTTTCTTATGCAAATTTTGAGGTTGATTTTCTCTCGTTTTTTTCAAGTTTCTATATTAATTTGAGATGTTTCTGATGTGGGTGTTTTGCACTACATACTTTCCTCTTTAGTTATGTCTCAGATTCTGGTGCATTGTTTCTTTGCTTTTATTAGTTTCCCAGATTTTCTTAATTTTTGCCTTAATTTCTTTCTTAAAAGTCATTCAGGAACAGATTGTTTCATTTCCATTTAATGTATGGTTTTGAGAGATCTACTTGGTATTGGTTTCTATTCTTGTTTTGCTGTGGTCCAAGAGTGTGGTTGATATGATTTTTTTTAAATTTGTTAAGAATTGTTTTTGGCCAAACATGGTGTCTATTTTAGAGGAAGTGCCACGTGAATGTGAGAAGAAGGAATATTTTGTTTTTGTTTTGTGGAGTGTTATGGAGATGTCTGTTATGTCCATTTGGTGAAATGTTAAGTCTCAAATATCTTTATTAGTATTCTGCCTTTATTATGTGTCCAAAAGTCACTTGGGTGTTGAAGTCTCCCACTTCTTTTGTGATGTTATCTAAGTCTCTTTGTATGTTTCTAAGAGCTATTTTATAAATATGGGTGCTCCAGTGTTAGAGAGATATATATATGTATGTGTATATATATACACACACATATGTATGTATATATATATACACATACTATATATGTATACACATATATACACACACATATATATACACATACATATGTATACACACACACACACATATATATAGAGAGAGATTTAGAATAGTTAAATCTTCTGGTTGAATTGAACACGTTATTATTATGTAATGCCCTTATTTATCTTTTTTTTATTGTTGTTTGTTTAAAGTTAATTTTGTCTGAAGTAAAAATAGCAACCCCTGCTCTTTTTGGTCTTCTGTTTGCTTGATTGGTCTTTCTCCATCCATTTATTTTGAACCTGTGGGTGTTCTTGCATGTGAGATGGGTCTCTTGAAGACAGCATACAGTTGAGTCTTCTGCTTTACACACCTTGTCCCTCTTTGCCTTTTAAGTGGGGAGTTTAATTCATTTACATTCAAGATTAATATTAACATTTGCAGATTTGACTCTGTAATTATGTTGTTAGCTGATTGTTAAGTGGATTTGATTAAATATTACTTTGTAGTGTGCATGGCCTAGGTACTTGAGTGTGTTTTGTGGTGATTGGAAAAGAACATTTGTTTCCATGTTTCATTCTCTCTTAAGGATCTTTTGTAAGACAGACCTGGTGGTAACAAATTCCCTTAGCATTTGCTTGTCTGAAAAGGATGTCATTTCTTATTCACTTATATATAAAGCTTAGGTTGGCCAGGTATGAAATTCTTGGTTGAACTTTATTTTCTTTAAGAATTTTGAATATAGCTCCCCAATGTTTTATGGCTTAGAATTCTGCTGAAAGATTTGCTGTTAGCCTTTTGGGTTCCCTTTGTAGGTGACCTGCCACTTCTCTCTAGCTGCTGTTAATATTGTTTCATGTTGACCTTGGAGGATCTAATGACTATGTTTCTTAGTCATTTGAGTATCTCACAGAGGTTCTCTGAATGTCTTGAATTTGCATGTTTGTGTTTGTTATTTGGAGTATCATGGAGATGTCTGTTAAGTCCATTTGGTGAAATATCAAGCTAAATCTCAACTAGGAAAGTTGGAGAAATGTTCATGGACAATATTCTTATATATGTTTTCCAAAATGATTGCTCTCTCTCTCTTTTCAGGAATGCCAATGTGTCATAGATTTGATCTGTCTACATAATCCTATATTTCTAATGTTTTTCATTTTTTAAAATCCTTTTTTCCTTATTTTTGTCTGACTTCATTTAAAGAACCAGTCTTTGAGCTCTGAGATTCTATCTTCAACTTGGTTTATTCTGCTGTTAATACTTCTGATACACTTACCACAGTAGTTTGAGCCAATTTCACATCTTGTGGGTCTTTCTGAAATTGTACCTGTTATTAGGGGCTTGCAACAACCTGGCAGTCAACTAAGGGTATAAGAAGCTTTAGTGAGGACTGAGGTTTGAAGGGAGGCAGGTACCTTAGTACCTGCTATCACTCTGCCAGCTACCACTACCATTGCTGTTAGCATGTGTGAAGGAGGATGAATCCCACTGTCCCTGCTCTTCAGAACAGATTGGCTGATACCACCTATCAGAGTGTAGTGACCAGTAGACTAGGATCATATTCTCTTTACCCTGGGCCCCAGCACAGTGGGTTCCTGACTTCAAAGAGCAAGGGAACAAAGTTGGCACCCAATACAAGTCACCAAGATTTAGAGCATGCAGTCCAGGAGCTGGGAGTTGAGTGTTGGCCACTTTAAATCTTCCAGAAATGAAGCCAGTCAGCTGAATCCACCTTATACCACAATCAAACCCTCAAAGTTATCAATTAGGATAAAAGAAAAAAACTCACCCATAGGTCAGCAACCTCAAAGATTGAAAGTAATAAGCCCATAAAAATGAAAGGATCAGTGCAGGAACTCTGAAAACTCCAAAAGCCACAGAGACTCCTTTCCTCCAAATGAACACATCAGCTCTCCAGCAAAGGTTCTGAACTAAGCTGAGATGGCTGAAATGACAGTATTAGAATTCAGAACATAGATAGAACAAAGATCACTGAACTACAGAAGTACATTGAAACTTAATCCGAGAAGCTAAAAATCATGATTAAATAATACAGGAACTGACAGTCTAAACAGCCAACATGGTAAAGAACATAACCAACCTGATAGAGCTAAAAATCACACTACAAGAATTTCATAGTGCTGTCACAAGTATTGAAAGCAGAATAGATCAAGTGGAAGAAAGAATCTCAGAGCTTGAAGACTGGTTTGCTGAAATAAATAAGACAGTCAGACAAACAGAGAAAAAAGAATGAGAAAAAAATGAACAAAACCTCTGAGAAATATGGAAGTATGTAGAGATAAACTCTATGAATCATTGGTGTTCATGAAAGTGATGGGGGAGAATGGAACCAACTTGCAAAACGTATTTCAAGATATCATCCATAAGAATTTCCCCCAACCTAGCTAGAGAGGCCACCATTCAAATTCAGGAAATGCAGAGAGCCCCAGTAAGATACTTCACAAAATGATAACTCTAAGACATGTAATCATCAGATTCTCTAAGGTCAAAATGGAAAAAACATGTTAAAGGCAGCTAGAGAGAAATGTTAGGTTACCTACAAAGGGAACCCCATCAAACTAATGGCAAATCTCTCAGCAGAAATTCTACCAGCCAGAAGAGATTGGGGACCGATATTCAACATTTTTAAAGAAAAGAAATTCCCACCCAATATTTTATATCTGGTCAAACTAAGCTTCATGAGCAAAGGAGAAATAAGATTCTTTTCAGACAAGTAAGTGCTGAGGAAATTTTTTACCACCAGGCATGCCCTCCAAGAGCTCCTGACAAAAACACACTGAAGTACCCAGACCAGTCACGATATAAAGCAACCAAATAAGCAAGTTTGAAAAATCAGGTAACATCATGATGACAGGATCAAAACACACATATCAATACTAACCTTGAATGTAAATGGGCTAAATGCCCCTGATTAAAAGACACAGAGTGGCAAGGTGGATAAAGAACCAAGACCCCTTGGGCTGCTGTCTTCAAAAGACTCATCTCACATGCAATAACACATATAGGCTCAAAACAAAGAGCTGGAGAAAAATTTACCAAGCAAATGGAAAAAAAGAAAAAAAAAAGCAGGGGTTGCAATCCTAGTTTTAGATAAAACAGACTTTAAAATGACAAAGATTTTTTAAAAAAAGAAACAAGGACATTACATAATGGTAAAAAGTTCAACAAAAAGTTCTAACCATTCTGAATATTAGCACCAAATACAGGAGCACCCAGATTCATAAAGCAAGTTCTTAGAGACCTTTAAAGCGACTTAGACTCCCACACAATAACATTGAGAGACTAATACTCCACTGACAATATTAGATCGTTGAGACAAACAATTAACAAAGATGTTTAGGACCTGAACTCCATTGGATCAAATGGTCCTGACAGGCATCTACAGAACTCTCCACCCAAAACCAACAGCATATACATTCTTCTCATTGCCACATGGCACATACTCTAAAATCAGTCACATAATCAGAAGTAAAACACTCTTTCGCAAATGCAAAAAACTGAAATCATAACAATCATTCAGACCATGGTGAAATCAAATTAGAAAGCAAGACTAGGAAATTTACTCAAAATCATACAATTACATAGAAATTGAATAACCTGCTCGTGAATGACTTTTGGGTAAATAATGAAATTAAGGCAGATATCAAGAGGTTTTTTGAAACTAATGGGAACAAAGAAACAACATACCAGAATCTCTGGGACACTGAATTCTCACCTCAATAGAAGTAGAAAGAAGTTTCTACCTCTAACTTGAGGTAGAAAAATCTCAAGATAACAATGTGACATCACAACTAAGAGAAGTAGATAATCAAGAGTAAACAAATCTTAAAGCTAGCAGAAGACAAGAAATAACCAAAATGAGAGTTGAACTGAAGGAGATTGAAACATCAAAATTTATTCAAAAGATCAATGAATCCTGCAGCTAGCTTATTAGAAAAAAATATAATGAAACAGATAGACCACTAGCTAGACTAATAAAGAAGAAAAAAATTCAGAAAAGTACAATCTGAAACAAGGGCGGTATTACCAATCACTCCATAGGAATATAGACAGTCATCAGAGAATATTATAAACACCTCTATGCATATAAACTAGAAAATCTGGAAGAAACGGATAACTACATAGACATGTACACCCTCCCAACACTGAACCAGGAAGAAACTGCATACCTGAGCAGACCAATAATGAGCTCTGGAATTGAGTTGGTGATTAATTGCCTAAAAAACAAAACAAATCCCAGGATGAGACGGATTTATAGCTGAATTCTACAAGATGTACAAAGAGGTGGTACAATTCCTGCTGAAACTATTTCCAAAAAAAAAAAAATGAGGAGAAGGGACTCTTCCCTGGCTCATTCTGTGAGACCTGTATCATCTTGATACCAAAACCTGGTAGAGACACAACAAAAAAAGAAAACTTCAGGTTAATATCTTGATGAACATCAATGCAAAAGTCCTCAAGAAAACACTGGCAAACTGAATCCAGCAGCACATCCAAAAGCTCATCCACTAAGATCAAATAGGCTTTACCCATTGGGTGGCAAGTTTGGTTCAACATATGTATATCAATAAATATGATTCATCACATAAACAGAACTAAAGACAAAAGCCACATGATTTTCTCAATAGAAGCAGAAATGGCTTTTGGTAAAATTCAACAGTACTTGTTAAAAACTCTCAATAAACTAGGTATTACAGAAACATACCTCAAAATAATAAGAACTATCTATGATGAACCCACAGCAAACATCATACTGAATGGGCAAAAGCTGGAAGCATTCCTCTTGAAAACTGGCACATGGCAAGGATGCTGTCTGTCACCACTCCTATTCAACATAGTATTGGAAGTCCCAGCCAGGGCAATCAGGCAAGAGAAAGAAATAAAAGGCATCCAAATAAGAAAAGAGGAAGTCAAAATATCACTGTTCGCAGATGACATGATTCTATATCCAAAAAACTCAATAGTCTCAGCCCAAAAGCTCCTTTACCCTGAACAATTTCAGCAAAGTCTCAGAATGTAAAACCAATGTGCAAAATGTATTGACATTCCTATACACTGACAACAGTCAAGCCAAAAGCCAAATCAGAAATTCAGTTGCTATCACAATTGCCACACACAGAAAAAATAAAATAAAATATCTAGGAATACAGCTAACCAGAGAGATGAAAGATCTCTACTAGGAGAAATATGGAATATTGCTCAAAGAAATCAGAGATAACATGAACAAGTGGAAAAACATTCCATGCTCAAGAGATAGGAAGAATCAATATTGTTAAAATGATTGTGCTGGCCAAAGCAATTTGTAGATTCAATGTTATTTCTATTAAACCACCACTGAGATTCTTCATATAATTGAGAAAAAAAAAAACTATTTTAAAATTCATATGGAATCAAGAAAAAGCCTGAATAGCTAAGGCAATCCTAAGCATAAAGAACAAAGCTGAAGGCATCACACTACCTGACTTCAAACTATACTACAGGGCCACAGTAACCAAAACAGCATGGTACTGGTAGAAAAACAGACACATAAACCAATGGAATAGAATAGAGAACCCATAAATAAGGCCACACACCTACAATTATCTGATCCTTGACAAACCTGACAAAAACAAGCAATAGGAAAAGGACTCTCTATTTAATAAAAGGTACTGGGATAACCAGCTAGCCATATGCAGAAGATTGAAACTGGACCCTTTCTTTACACCATACACAAAAATTAACACAAGATGGATTAAAGACTTAAATGTAAAACCCAGAATTATAAAAACCCTGAAAAACAACCTAGACAATACCATTCAGGATATAAGCAGGAGCAAAGATTTTATGACAAAGATGCCAAAAACAATTGCAGCAAAAGCAAAAATTGACACATAGGATCTAATTAAACCAAAGCATTTCTGCACAGCAAAAGAAACAATCAACAGAGCAAACAGACAACCTGCAGAATGGGAGAAAAATACTGCAAACTATGCATCTGACAAAGGTCTACTGTTCAGCATCTATAAGAAACTTAAACAAATTTACAAGAAGAAAACAAACAGCCATATTAAAAAGTGGGCAATTAACATGAACAGACACATTTCAAAAGAAGACAAACATGGATCCAACAAGCACATTTTAAAAAGGTCAACTTCACTGACCATTCGGGAAATGCAAATCAAAACCACCATCAGATACCATCTCACATCAGTTGGAATGGTTACTATTAAAAAGTCAAAAAATAACAGATGCTGGCAGAGCTTCAGAGAAAAAGGAACACATACATTGTCTATGGAAGTGGAAATCAGTTAAATAATTGTGGAAGACAGTGTGGCAATTCCTCAAAGACCTAAAAATAGGATTGCCATTCAACCCAGCAATCCCATTACTGGGCCTACACCCAAAGGAAGAGAAAGCGTTCTATTATATAGAACATGCATGCAGCATTATTCTCAATATCAAACACAGAATCAACCTAAATGTTTATCAGTAATAGATGGGATTAAAAAAATATGGTGCATATACACCAGGGAATAGCATGCAGTTATGAAAAAGAACAAGATCATGTCCTTTGCAGGAACAAGGATGGAGCTGGAGGCTATTATCTTTAGAAAACTAATGCAGAAACAGAAAAACAAATACTGCATGTTCTCACTTATAAATGAGAGCTAAATGATGAGAACACATGGACACATAGAGGGGAACAACACCCCCTACCTATCAAAGAGTGGAGGTTTGGAGGAGGGAGAGGGTCAGGAAAAATAATGGATACTGGGCTTAATACCTGGGTGATGAAATAATCTGTACAACAAACTGCCATAACACATTTACCTATATAAAACCTGTATATGTACTCCTGAACTTCAATTAAAATTTAAATAAAAAATACTTCTGTTTGTGCTGTAAAATTCTTATAGTGAATTTTTCAGCTCTATTAGCTCAGTTTGGTTCTATGTTAAAATGGCTATTTTATCTTCCATTTTTTGAATTGTTATACTGGACTCTTTAGATTCTTTGGAATGGGTTTCAACTTTCTCCTGAATCTCGATGATGTTTCTTGCCATCCAGATTCTTTTCAGCCTTTTTGATGTAGGTATTTGGAATTGTGAATTTTCTTTTTAGCACTGGTTTTGCTGTATTACTGAAGTCCTGATACCTTGTTTCCCTGTTATCATTCATTTCAAATATTTTTAAAATTTGATCATTGATTGTATTGTTAATCCAAAAATTATTCAGGAGCAGATTGTTTAATTTCTATGTGCATGTGTAGGTTTAAGGGACCTTTTGGAATTGACTTTTAGTTTTATTCCACTATGGTCTGTGAAGTGACTTGATATAATTTCAATATTAAAAAAATATTGATACTTGTTTTATGGGTTATTTTATGGTCTATGGTGGAGAATGTTTCATGTGCTGCTGAGAAGATTGTATATTCTGCACGTCTTGGGTAGAATGTTTTCTAAATAGCTGTTAGGCCCATTTATTCTAGACTACATTGTAAGTCCAGGGTTTCTTTTTTGACTTTTGCCTTGATGATCTGTCTAATGCTGTCAGTAGAATATTGAATTCCCCATTATTACTGTATTGCTATCTCTTTTATTAGTCTAGTAGTAATACTTTTATGATTCTGGGAGCTCCAGAGTAAAATGCATATATATTTAGTATTGTTATATGTTATCATATAATTGATTATTTTATTATTATATAATGTTCTTCTTTGTCTTTTTTACTGTTGTTTCTTTAAAGTCTGTTTTTCTGATATAAGAATATCTACTCCTATTTGCTTTTTGTTTCCATTTTCATGAAATATCCTTTTTTACCCCTTTACCTTGAATTTTAAAGAATCTTTATGTATTATGTGTGTCTCTTGAAGAAGGCAGATATTTGTTTTGTAATATACTTTATTCTACCTATCTGTATTTTTTAAGTAGAGCACTTAGACCATTTTTATTCTATGTTGGTATTGAGATGTGAGGTAATTTTCCAGTTTGATTGTTACCAAGTGACTTTGTTTTCTCCGTTGTGTTATTGTTTTATAAGCCCCATGAGTTTTATGCTTTTAAGAGTTTCTGTTGTGGCGTGTATCAACCTTTCATTTCAAAGTTGAATTTTTTTTGGCATTTTCTGTAGGACTTGTCTAGTACTGATGCATTTCCTCATCATTTGCTTATCTGAGAAATACTTTTTTTCCCTTCATTTATAAAACAGTTTCACTGGATATAAAATTCTTGGTTGACAGTCATCTTTTTTTTAGAAGGCTAAAGTTAGGATTCCGGTCACTTCTGGGTTGGAAGGTTTCTGTTGAGAAGTTTGCTGTTAGCCTGATAGGTTTTAATTCATAAGTTACCTGATGCTTTCGTCTCACTGCTCTTAGAATTCTTTCCTTCACATTAGCCTTAGGCCTTGGTGATATACTTGTTGGAATTAATCTCACAGAAGTTTTTAGAGCTTCTTGTATTTGGATGTCAGATCTTTAGCAACACCAAGGAAGTTTTATCAATAATTCTCTCAAATGGGTATTCTAAAATTTTGTTTTTTCTTCTCACCCAGAAATACGTTTTGTTCTTAGGTTTGGCGATTTTACATAATCTCCTATTCATTGGGGAATTTGATCATTTTTGATTTTTTTTCTGATTTGGTTAATTTAAAAGTTTTGTCTTCAAGTTCTGAAACTCTCTTATATTTGGTTTAGTCTGTTGTTAAAATTTTCTACTGAATTTTGTAGTTCCCTTAAAGTGTCTTTGATTGCAGAAGTTCTTTTAGGGAGACCCCCTGAAACTATTGCTATGGAATAAAAGATGAAATGCTCCTGATTGTTGTAAATACAAAATTTCATGCAGGATTGTGTAAAGACAATGCAAGGTTGGGCTGCCAGAATGAGCCAACAGTGCATGATGTGCTTCCCCCTGCAAAGAGCCTATAAACGGACCTGCAGTTAGGGAGGTTTTGCATCACCAAGATTCCTATCCCAGAAAAGCAAATGTTCATAGCTCTGGGAATGGAATGTGACCCTTGTGGAGAGCCTATAAACAGATGCATGAAGGGCGCCTGTTCATATGGAAAAGATAGGGTTATAAATGCCCTTATCTTCCCATGGCTCTTGTAGGTCTCTTTAGGGCTAAGGCATACTCCCTTCTGAGAATTTGTGGCCTAACTGGTTGTCTAGTTTCATGTCCTGTTTCTATTTCATTGTTTGCCACCAACTTTTGCTGCAATTATTACTGCTGATTAGTATCTTACTAAACATAGGTTATGTATAGACTGTGTTTCTGTTTTAAAGCTGTGTTAGAAATTGCTGACACACACACAATATTGTAAATTCTTATCTCTGTATACTGTACTTCTGCATACCGATGTTATGTTAGAGAATTACTTCATCCCCATGTGATCATCTCACCTCATAATCAAACGACCCTAAATCCCTCACTAACCTATGCCCATCCTCACTAAACTTAATAATAAATGCTGATATAGACAGTGCATTGGAGGCACCACAGGACCAGAAGGCAAAGATACTCCTCGAGAAGAGCAACTTGAGACACCTAATTATCAGATTCACCAAAGTTGAAATGAAGGAAAAACTGTTAAGGGCAGCCAGAGAGAAAGGTTGGGTTACCCACAAAGGGAAGCCCATCAGACTAACAGCAGATCTCTTGGCAGAAACTCTACAAGCCAGAAGAGAGTGGGGGCCAATATTCAACATTCTTAAAGAAAAGAATTTTAAACCCAGAATTTCATATCCAGCCAAACTAAGTTTCATAAGTGAAGGAGAAATAAAATTCTTTACAGACAAGCAAATACTTAGAGATTTTGTCACCACCAGGCCTGCCCTACAAGAAATCCTGAAGGAAGCACTAAACATGGAAAGGAACAACCGGTACCAACCATTGCAAAAACATGCCAAAATGTAAAGACCATTGATGCTAGGAAGAAACTGCATCAACTAACGAGCAAAGTAACCAACTAATATCATAATGACAGGATCAAGTTCACACATAACAATATTAATCTTCAATGTAAATGGACTAAATGGTCCAATTAAAAGACACAGACTGGCAAATTGGATAAAAATCAAGACCCATCAGTTTGCTGTATTCAGGAGACCCATCTCACACGCAGAGACACACATAGGCTCAAAATAAAGGGATGGAGCAAGATCTACCAAGCAAATAGAAAAAAAAAAAGGCAGACGTTGCAATCCTAGTCTCTGATGAAAGAGACTTTAAACCAACAAACATCAAAAGAGACAAAGAAGGCCTTTATATAATGGTAAAGGGATCAATTCAACAAGAAGAGCTAACTATCCTAAATATATATGCACCCAATACAGGAGCACCCAGATTCATAACGCAAGTCCTTAGAGACTTACAAAGACACTTAGACTCCCATACAATAATAATGGGAGACTTTAACACCCCACTGTCAACATTAGACAGATCAACGAGACAGAAAGTTAACAAGGATATCCAGGAATTGAACTCAACTCTGCAAGCAGACCTAATAGACATCTACAGAACTCTCCACCTCACATCAACAGAATATACATTATTCTCAGCACCACATCACACTTATTCCAAAATTGACCACATAGTTGGAAGTAAAGCGCTCCTCAGCAAATGTACAAGAACAGAAATTATAACAAACTGTCTCTCAGACCACAGTGCAATCAAACTAGAACTCAGGACTGAGAAACTCAATCAAAACCCTCAACTACATGGAAACTGAGCAGCCTGCTCCTGAATAACTACTGGGTACACAACGAAATGAAGGCAGAAATAAAGATGTTCCTTGAAACCAATGAGAACAAAGATACAACATACCAGAATCTCTGGGACACATTTAAGCAGTGTGTAGAGGGAAATGTATAGCACTAAATGCCCACAAGCAAAAGCAGGAAAGATCTAAAATTGACACCCTAACATCACAATTAAAAGAACTAGAGAAGCAAGAGCAAACACATTCAAAAGCTAGCGGAAGGCAAGAAATAACTAAGATCAGAGCAGAACTGAAGGAGATAGAGACACAAAAAACCCTTCAAAAAAATCAATGAATTTAAGAGCTGGTTTTTTGAAAAGATCAACAAAATTGATAGACCACTAGCAAGACTAATAAACAAGAAAAGAGAGAAGAATCAAATACATACAATAAAAAATGATAAAGGGGATATCACCACCAACCCCACAGAAATACAAACTCCCATCAGAGAATACTATAAACACCTCTACGCAAATAAACTAGTAAACCTAGAATAAATAGATAAATTCCTGGACACATACACACTCCCAAGAATAAACCAGGAAGAAGTTGAATCCCTGAATAGACCAATAGTAGGCTCTGACATTGAGGCAATAATTAATAGCCTACCAACCAAAAGAAGTCCAGGACAAGACAGATTCACAGCCGAATTCTACAGAGGTACAAGGAGCAGCTGGTACCATTCCTTCCAAAACTATTCTAATCAATAGAAAATGAGGGAATCCTCCCTAACTCATTTTATAAGGCCAACATCATCCTGATAACAAAGCCTGGCAGAAATACACCAAAAAAAAGAGAATTTTAGACCAATATCCCTGATGAACATCGATGCAAAAATCCTCAATAAAATACTGGCAAACTGAATCCAGCAGCACATCAAAAAGCTTATCCACCATGATCAAGTGGGCTTCATCCCTGGGATGCAAGGCTGGTTCAACTTACGCAAACCAAAAAACATAATCCAGCATATAAACAGAACCAAAGACAAAAACCACGTGATTATCTCAATAGATGCAGAAAAGGCCTTTGACAAAATTCAACAGCCCTTCATGCTAAAAACTCTCAATAAATTTGGTATTGATGGAACGTATCTCAAAATAATAAGAGCTATTTATGACAGACCAACAGCCAATGTCATACTGAATGGGGAAAAACTGGAAGCATTCCCTTTGAAAACGCTCACAAGACAGGGATGCCCTCTCTCACCACTGCTATTCAACACAGTGTTGGAAGTTCTGGCTAGGGCAATCAGGCAAGAGAAAGAAATAAAGGGTATTCACTTAGGAAAAGAAGAAGTCAAATGGTCCCTGTCTGCAGATGACATGATTGTATATTTAGAAAACCCATCGTCTGAGCCCAAAATCTCCTTAAGCTGATAAGCAACTTCAGCAGTCTCAGGATACAAAATGAATGTGCAAAAATCACAAGCTTTCTCATACACCAGTAACAGACAAACAGAGAGCCAAATCATGAATGAACTCCTATTCACAATTGCTTCAAAGAGAATAAAATACCTAGGAATCCAACTTACAAGGGATGTGAAGGCCCTCTTCAAGGATAACTACAAACCACTGCTCAGTGAAATAAAAGAGGACACAAACAAATGGAAGAACATACCATGCTCATAGATAGGAAGAATCAGTATTGTGAAAATGGCCATACTGCCCAAGGTAATTTATAGGTTCAATGCCATCCCCATTAAGCTACCGATGACTTTCTTCACAGAATTGGAAAAATCTGCTTTAAAGTTCATATGGAACCAACAATGACCCCGCATTGCCAAGACAATCCTAAGCCAAAAGAACAAAGCTGGAGGCATCATGCTACCTGACTTCAAACTATACTACAAGACTACAGTAACCCAAAAGGCCTGGTACTGGTACCAAAACAGAGATATAGACCAATGGAACAGAACAGAGTCCTCAGAAATAATACCACACATCTACAGCCATCTGATCTTTGACAAACCTGACAAAAACAAGAAATGGGGAAAGGATTCCCTGCTTAATAAATGGTGCTGGGAAAATTGGCTAGCCATAAGTAGAAAGCTGAAACTGGATCCTTTCCTTACTCCCTATACAAAAATTGATTCAAGATGGATTTGAGACTTAAATGTTAGCCCTAAAACCATAAAAACCCTAGAAGAAAACCTAGGTAATACCATTCAAGACATAGGCATGGGCAAGAAATTCATGTCTAAAACACCAAAAGCAACGGCAACAAAAGCCAAAATTGACAAATGGGATCTAATTAAACTAAAGAGCTTCTGCACAGCAAAAGAAACTACCATCAGAGTGAATAGGCAACCTACAGAATGGGAGAAAATTTTTGCAATCTACTCATCAGACAAATGGCTAATATCCAGAACCTACAAAGAACTCAAACAAATTTACAAGAGAAAAACAACCCCATCAAAAAGTGGGCAAAGGATATGAACAGATACTTCTCAAAAGAAGACATTCATACAGCCAACAGACTTATGAAAACATGCTCATCATCACTTGCCATCAGAGAAATGCAAATCAAAACCATAATGAGATACCATCTCAAACCAGTTAGAATGGCAATCACTAAAAAGTCCGGAAACAACAGATGCTGGAGAGGATGTGGAGAAATAGGAACACTTTTACACTGTTGGTGGGACTGTAAACTAGTTCAACCATTGTGGAAAACAGTGAGGCGATTCCTCAAGGATCTAGAACTAGAAATACCATTTGACTCATCCATCCCATTACTGGGTATATACCCAAAGGATTATAAATCATGCTGCTATAAAGACACATGCATCGTATGTTTATTACAGCACTATTAACAATAGCAAAGACTTGGAATCAACTCAAATGTCCATCAGTGACAGACTGGATTAAGAAAATGTGGCACATAATACACCATGGAATACTATGCAGCCGTAAAAAAGAATGAGTTCCTGCCCTTTGTAGGGACATGGATGCAGCTGGAAACCATCATTCTCAGCAAACTATCACAAGAACAGAAAACCAAACACGGCATGTTCTCACTCGTAGGTGGGAATTGAACAATGAGATCACTTGGACACAGGAAAGGGAACATCACACACTAGGGCCTATTGTGGGGAGGGGGGAGGGATAGCATTAGGAGATATACCTTATGTAAATGACGAGTTAATGGGTGCAGCACACCAACCTGCCACATGTATACATATGTAACAAACTGACATGTTGTGCACATGTACCCTAGAATTTAAAGTATAATAAACAATAAAAATAAATAAAAATAAATAAATAAATAAATAAATAAAATCTTAGTACTACAACTTAAAAAAAAAAGCCTTTTATAATCTCTTATTATAGTCTCTCAAAAAGAAACCCAGTAATTTTAAGAGAAGATCAAATTTTTATTTTCAACTTTTAAATTCAGGGGTTCATGCACATGTTTCTTACCTGAGTAAATTGTGTGTCACTGGGGTTTGGTGTAAAAATGATTTTATCACACAGGTAGTGAGTGTAGTACCCAATAGGTAGTTTTCTGATTCTAACTCTCCTTTCCCCCTCTACCATCAAGTACGCCCTGACATTTATGGTTTTCCTTTTTGTGCTTATGTGTGCTCAAAGTTTAGCTCACACTTATACATGAGAACATGCAGTATTTGATTTTTCTGTTCCTGAATTAATTCACTTAGGGTAATGGCCTCCAGCTGCATCCATGTTGGTAGGAAAAATACATGATTTCATTCCTTTTTATGACTGCATAGTATTTCATAGTGTATATGTACCACATTTTCCTTTTCCAGGCTACAGATGATGGGCACCTACGTTTAATTGCATGTCTTTGCCATTGTGAATATCACTGCAATGAACAAAAACAAACATGTCTTTTAGGGAAAATAATTTTTATTTATTTGCGTATATAACCAAAAATGGGATTGCTGGGTTGAATGGTAGTTCTATTTTAAGTTATTTGAAAATTCTTAAAATTTTTCCACAGTGGCTGAACTAATTCACATTTCCACTGGCAATGTATAAGCATTCCTTTTTCTCCACATCCTCATCAACTTGTGTTTTGTGTGTGTGTGTGTTTTCAATTATAGCCATTCTGACTGCTGCAAAATGGTGCTTAATTGTGGTTTTAATTTGTGTTTCTCTAATGATTAGTGATGTTGAATTTTTTTTCATGCTTTTTAGCCATGTGTTGTCTTCTGTTGAGAAGTGTCTGTTCATGTTCTTTGCCCATTTATTGATGGGGTTGTTCATTTTTTACTTGTTGATTTGTTTAAAATTCTCATAGATTCTGGGTATTGAGTTTATCAGATATGTTCAACCATTTTGTAAATATTTTAACAATTCTGTAGGCTGTCTGTTTACTCTGTTAATGTTTTTGTTTTTGCTGTGCAGAAGATCTGTAGTTTAATTAGGCACCATTTGTCTATTTTTGTTGTCATCGTAATTGCTTTTGGAGACTTCACCATAAAATTTTTGCTGATGCCTCTGTCCAGAATGCTGTATCCTAAGATTTCTTATTGATTCTTAAAAATAATTTTAGGTCTTACATTTAAGTCTTTAATCCACCATGAATTGATTTCTATATGAGATGTAAAGAAAGTGTCAATTTTTAGTCTTCTGCATATGGGTGTCCTGTTACCTTAGCAACATTTATTGAATAGGAAGTCCTATCACCATTGCTTCTTAAAAATTTTTTCAAATATAAGTTGTAGGTGGGCAGCTTTATTTCTGTGTTCTCTAAAACTGTTTAATTTGTCCATGTGTCTCTTTTTGTACCAGTGTTATGCTATTTTGGTTACTGGAGCCTTGTAGTATAATAAGTTGACAGGTATTGTGATTCCTTCAGTTTTGTTGTTTTTGTTTAAGATTGCTTTAGTATTTTGGTTCTTTGGTTTCGTGAATAGTTGATGAATTTTAAAGTAGTTATTTCTAATTATTTGACAAATCATTTGGTAGTTTGATAGGAATAGCATTGAATCTGTAAATTGCTTTGTGCTGTATGGACATTTTAATGCTATTGGTTCTTCCTATTCATGACCATGGAATACTTTTCTACTTTTTTGTGTAATTTCTGATTTCTTTCAGCAGTGTTTTGTAATTCCTCTTGTAGAGATCTTTCAACTCTCTTGTTAGCTGTAGTCTTAGATATTTTGTTGTTTTTATGTCTTTTATGAATGAAATTGTGTTCTTGATTTGGCTCTCATCTTAGATATTATTGGTAAACAGAAATGCTATTGATTTTTGTACAACGGTTTTTTATGCTTAAACTTTGCTGAAGTAGTGTATTAGATCTAGCAGCCCTTGGGCAGATAATACGGGATTTTATAGGTGTAGAATTATATTATCTGCAAAAAAATATAATTTGACTTCTTCTCTTTCTATTCTGGTACCTTTTATTTCTTTCTTTTACCTGATTGCACTGGCTAGGACTTTCAGTACTACTAGTATATTGAACAGGAGTGGTGAAAATGGGCATCCTTGTGTTGTTCCAGTTTTCAAGGGGAATGCTTCCAGCTCTTGCTCATTCAGTATGATGTTTGCTGTGGGTTTGTCATAGATGGCTCTTATTATTTTGAGGTATGTTTCTTTGATGCTTAGTTTGTTGAAAGTTTTAACATGAAGGGATGTTGAAATTTATCAAAAACTTTTTCTACATTTATAGAGATGATCATGTGGTTTCTGTTCTTAGTTCTGTTTATTTGATGCATCACTTTTATTGATTTGTGTATGTTGAACCAACCTTGCATCCCTGGAATAAAGACTATGTGATTGTGGTGGATTCACTTTTCTTATTACCTGGGATTCAGCTTGCTTGTATTTGTTAAGGATGTTTGTATGTATGTTCACCAGGGATATTGTCATGAAGTTTTCTTTTTACATTGTATCCTTGTCAGGTTTTGGTATCATAAATGTTGCTGTTCTTATAGAATGAGTTAGAGAGGAGTCCCTCTTCCTCAGTTTCTTGAGACAGTTTCAGCAGAATTAGTGCCAGCTCTTCATTATACATCTGGTAGAATCAAGCTGTAAATCTGTCTCATCCAGTGCTTCTTCTGGTTGGTAGGCTTTTGAAAAATTATTTATTCAATTTCAGAACTCATTATTATATGTTCAGGGTTTTAAAATCCTTTTGGTTTAATCACAAGAGGTTGTATGTTTCCAGGAGTATATCCATTTCTTCTAGATTTTCTAATTGGTGCTCATAGAGGTGTTTGTAATAGTCTCTGAGGGTTTTCTGTATTTCTGTTTGGCCAGTGGTAATATCCCATTTGTCATTTCTGATTGTGCTTGTTTGGATCTTCTCTCTCTTTTCTTTTTCATTAGTCTAGCTAGTGGTCTATCAATCTTATGTATTCTTTCAAAGAACCAACTTTTGGTTTCATTTGATGTTTTATATGATTTTTCATATCTTAGTTTTATTTAGTTCAGCTCTGATTCTCACTATTTTTTGAGATATCTTCTTGATATTGATTTCCAATTATATTTTTCTGTGGTCCAAGAGTGTGGTTGGTATGATTTCAGCTTTTTGAATTTGTTGAGATTTGCTTTATGATTGAGCATGCAGTTGATTTTGGATTATGTTTCATGTGCAGATGAAAATAATATATATTCTGTTGGTTTTTTGGTGGAGTATTCTGTAGATGTCTGTTTGGTCTATTTTACCAAGTGTCAAGTTTTAGTCCTGAATATCTTTTTTTTTTACTTTTCTGTCTCGATGATCTGTCAGTGTGGTGTTAAAGTTGTTTGGTATTGTTGTGTCGTTACCTAAGTCTCTTTGTAGGTTTCTAACAACTTGCTTTATGAATCTGGGTGCTGCAGTGTTGAGTGCATACATATTTAAGATAGTTAAGTCTTCCTCTTGAACGGAACCCTTTATCATTATATAATGCCTTTCTTTGTCCTTTCTCATTACTGTTGATTAAAGTCTGTTTTGTCTGAAATAAGAATAGCAAATTCTGCTTTTTTTGTTTGTTGGTAAATTTTTCTATATTCCTATAATTTGAGCCTATGAGTGTCACAGCAACTAACATGGGTATTTTTAATACAGCATGCAGTTGAGTCTTGCTTTTTTATACAACTTGCCATTCTGTGACTTTTAAGTGGTGCATTTATTCCATTCACATTCAAGATTTATTGATATGTATGCATTTAATCCTGTCATCATTTTGTTAGCTGGCATTTATGTAGACTTAATTTTATAGCTGCTTTATAGTGTCCTTGGTCTATATACATAAATGTGCTTTCTGGTGGCTAGTGACAGTCACTCATTGCCATGTTTAGCACTTCCTCAGGATCTCTTTTAAGGAAGGTCTGGTGGTCATTGCCTTAAGATTTACTTATCTGAAAAGAATTAGGGTTTTTTTTTTCTTATGAAGCTTAGTTTGGATGGATATGAAATGCTTGGTTGGAATTTTTATTAAGGATACAGAATATAGGCCCTCAATCTCTTCTGGTTTATAGATTTCTGCTGAAAAGTAAACTGTTAAGCTGATGAGATTCCCTTTGTTTGTGGCCTGCTCTTTCTCTCCACTTGCCTTTAATATTTTTTTATTTTGCATTCACCCTGGAGAATATGCTGACTGTGCGTCTTGAGGAAGGTCTTCTTGTCTAGTATCTTGAAGGGGTTCTCTAAATTTTCTGACTGTGAATGGTGACTTTGCTAGCAAAGTTGAGAAATTTTTCATCAACAGTATTCTCAAATATGTTTTCCAGGTTGCTTGCTTTCTCTCCCTCTATTTCAGGCACACCAATGCATTATAGATTTAGTCTCTTCACATAATTGTATTATTTCTCAGAGATTTTGTTTATTTTAAAGTTCTTTTTTTAAATTTGTGTCTGACAGAGTCAGTTCGAAGAACCAGTCCTGAAGCTCTGAAATTCTTTCCTCAGCTTGGTATATTATGCTGTTAATGATTTATAAAATTCTTATAGTGAGTTTTTCAGTTCCATTAGATCAGTTTGATTCTGCCTTAAAATGGCTTTATCTTGTATCTCAGCTCTGGTATCATTTTGTTGATTTCCTTAGATTCCTTGAACTGGGTTTCAACTTTCTCCTGAATCTCAATGATCTTCATTGCCATAAAGATTCTGCATTATATGTCTGACATTTCAGTAATTTCTGTCTGGGAAAGATCATTAATGAGGAGCTAGTTTGAGGATTTGAAGGTAGGAAGACATGTCTGCCCTTTCAGTTGCCAGAGTTTTGGCACCGATTCTCTATTCTATGTGGGGTGATGTTTCTTTAATTTTTGAAGTTGCTATTCCTTGGATGGAGCTTTTTGCTTTTATATTCTTTGATATCCTTGAGGACCTTACTGTGGTAACAGTTGGGTTCAGTTGACTGGCTATTTTGCTGGATAATTTCAGAGGGCTGAGGCTCAGCTCAGTACTCCTGGGCTGTATATTCTAACATTGGGGGCCTGGGACCAGGCCCATGGCTTTGTTTTCTAGCTCCTCAATGTTAAGCATCTGCTTCACTGGAGGTAGCAAGGCATCCTGGGTCTGCTGGCAACAACACTTTGATGGAGGTGCTGTTAAAAGGGCTTCATCAGGGTAATGGCAGCAGGGTGTGCACTGGTACATTCCAGCAGGAACAGGGCAATGCTACGGCAGCATTTGTGTACATGCCTGTGTGTACACAAGTGGCAGCAGCATGGCAGGGTCCACACATGTTCACATACTGGTGGCAGTAGGACAGTGGTGTAGCAGGGTCCACATGTGCACCAGCAGTGGCAGGATGGTGGCTCAGCAGGGTCTGTGCGTACATTTACACTGATGGCACCAGGATGGTGAGGCCCACAGACTCACATGCACCAGCAAAGCAGTTGGCAGAAATTTGGGGCAATTGCATGCCATCAAAGTGGTGGGAGGATGCTGCAGGCAAGTGTGTGCCAGTGAAGCAGTCGGGGGAGGCTGTGGGCAGTTGTGTGCTGTTGGGGTCCCTTAAACAGATGCTCTCTGATAGTTAGGTGTGATCTTCCAGTGAAGGACCTATGGTGGTGGCCACTGGGAAGCACCTTGTTTGAGCATCTGAGGCTTCACTTTTAGTGGGTGTGGCCAGGCAGAGACCATAGGAGAGACTGGCACACAGGAGGGTGTTCAGATCAGAATCCCTCCATCCCGTGGGCAAGGTAACTTTATTCTACTCAGATCCAACAGCCAAGAAAGGCCAAAGCTGCCTAAATGAGTGTGGTGAGCCTTGGGGGATGGGCATCCCTGGCCATGCTGCACTGCAGTTGTTCCCATGTCAAACCATTTGGGCTCCACAAAGGCTGGAGTCCCCTCTCTGCCAACTCTTCAAACAGCTCTCCCTGCCATCTCAAATGTCCGGGGGGTCATGGGATCTTCTGCAGCTAGGATTCTGGAGGTCCATGGTGAGAGTGAACCACTCCATGCTTATTTAACTCACCCCTTCCCCAAGAGCTGCATAACGCCAGGAACAAATCCTGGTGCTTGGCAACCCTTTGCAGGGTTTCCACATTTCTCCCTCTTCAGCCCAATGTCTGTGTCCCTCCTCCACACACAATGTGTTCTTTCTGACAATCTGCTTGGAGTATTGGTCTTCTTGATTCTCTGGTCTCCCAGTGAGAAGTTCTTTCTCACCGTGTCAGGTCATTCCTCTTGGTTTTTCTCCTCTCTAATGTCTTTTTAAAAAAATTTTGGACATGTTATTTGAACATTTTTTTTCCCATTTGTGCCCTCGTGGACCTATGGATATATCTAGCTTTTAAAAAATGTAATAATGCAGCTGGGTGTGGTGGCTCACACCTGTAATCCTAGCACTTTGGGAGGCCGAAGGGGAAAGATTGCCTGAGTTCAGGAGTTCGAGACCAGCCTGGGCAACACAGTGAAACCCCCATCTCTACTAAAAAAAAATACAAAAAATTAGCCAGGCATGGCATTGTGAGCCTGTGGTCCCAGCTACTCGGGAGGTTGAGGTGGAAGAATCACTTGGGCCCATGAGGCGGAGGTTGCAGTGAGCCGAGATAGTGCTACTGCACTCCAGCCTGGGCAACAGAGTGAGACTCCATCTCCAAAAAAAAAGTAATAATGCTTTTTTAAGGGTACATGATTAACTCTTTTTTCCAGTGGATAAAAGAGCTTGAAAGAAAAGGAGTTTGTAAACAAACATTGAGAATAAATTAGTACTTGTGTCTTTTGTAATAGATGCCAAGATGCAAAAAAAGTTACGAAAAAACAGTAAATGTAAACTTACTTTCTTCAAGATTTACCATTAACTGTTTTCTTTCAACAAATGGAAGCACTTGACTATATATAGATATATATCACTTAAAGTATTATATATATAATACTTTAAGTCCTAGGGTACCTGTGCATAACATGCAGGTTGTTACATAGGTATACATGTGCCATGTTGGTTTGCTGCACCCATCAACTCATCATTTACATTAGGTATTTCTCCTAATGCTGTCCCTCCCCCAGCCCCCAACCCCCCAACATGCCCCGGTGTGTGATGTTCCTTGCCCAGTGTCCATATGTTCTCATTGTAGAACGTATTATTTTAATGTTATTCTTCCTACTGACACCTCATAGGCCTATAGAGATATGCAGTAACAAGAGGCAAGTGGAATCATACTTTCCATAAAAAGCATTATAACCTGTTTTTCTTTCCATGAATGATAGTTTGACAAAAAGGGAGCTTATAACCAAATGTTGAGAAGGTCATGTTTCTTTCTCTAACAGGTGCCAAGTCCAAGAAAAAAGAAACCTCCACCCATAGAAAGGAAAGGTACCCTTGCTTTCTGCAAGATTGATTATTTACTGTTTTATTTCAATGAACTGAAATGTTTGGTGACTGTGATGCTTTTCTCAGTGAAGTTTAGAACATGTTATTGAACATTTTTCTCTTTCCACTGAGATTTCATAGACATACAGAAATATCCAGCAATAAAAGGCAAATGTAATCATGCTTCCCATAAGAAACACTGTAAACTGTTTTCATTCAGTGAATAAAAGAGTTTGACACTAAAAGGCATTTGTAAGTAAACATTTAGAAGAAATTATTAGAACATGGTTTTTCTCCGGTGAGCACCGAGGCTGATAGAGAAATCCAACTATAAAATGTAAGGTTGTTTTCTGCAAGATTAATCATTAACCGTTTTCTTTCAGTTAATAGAAGAATTTGATAAATGAGATGCATTTCTAACCAAAAGTTTAGAACATGTTATTTGAATATTTTTCTATGCCCATTGTATCCATGTAGGCCTAAAGACATTTTTAGCAATAAAAGAGTAGTGTAATTATGGTTTTCTTAGAATGCATAATAAACTCCTTTTTTATTGAAGTGTTTCAAAAAGAAAGGTGTTTGTAAGCAAATGTTGAGAAGTTATTAGAACATATTTCTGTCTCCAAAAGGCACCAATAAGCCAATAGAAAAATACACGTATAAAAAGTAAATGTAAGCGTATTTCTTTATGATTCATCGTTCACTGTTTCTTTTAGTCAGTGTAAGTTTTTATGAATAAGATAATTTTCTAAGCGAAAACTGAGAACATGCTATTGAAACATTTTTCTTTCTTCTTTGGACCTTCATTGGCCAGTAGAGCTATCCAGAAAAAAAAAAGCAAATTTAATTATAATTTCCTTAAGATGCATCACAGTATTTTTTCATTCAGTAACTGGGAGAGTTTGAAAAAAAATCATCTTTAAGCAAACACAAAGAAGAAATTATTATGTTTCTTTTTCTAGTAGAAAGCAAGGGGCCAACAGAAAATCCACCTATAAAGAGTAAATGTAAGCTTGCTTTCTTTAAGATTCATAATTAACTGTTTTCTTTCAGTGAATAAAAGAACTTGAAGAAGAAGATCGTTTTCTAAGCAAAGGTTTGTGTTATATAATTTGAACATTTTTATTCCCTGTTGGGCTCTTATGGGCTTAGAGAGATGTCAAGCAATCAAAGGCAAATGTAAGCATGCTTTCCATAGAATGCATCAAGAACTGCTTTTTAAGATAGTGAATAGAGGAGTTTAACACAAAAATAATTTGTAATTAGACACTGAGAAGACATTATTGGGACATGCTTCTTTCTCCAATAGACACCAACAGCCAGAAAAGATATTCATAAATTTAAACAGTAAACGTAAGTTAACTTTTTTCAAACTTTATCATCAACTGCTTTATCTCAGTGAATAAAATAGTTGGATGAATGAGATAATTTTTAACTAAAAATTTAATTATGGTATTTTATATTGTTTGGCTGTGTCTCCACCCAAATCTCAGCTTGAACTGTATCTCTCAGAATTCCCATGTGTTGTGGGAGGGACCCAGGGGGAGGAAATTGAATCATGGGGGCCGGTCTTTCCCATGCTATTCTTGTGATAGTGAATAAGTCTCATGCAATATAATGGGTTTATTGAGGGTTTCTGCTTTTGCTTCTTCCTCTTTTTCTCTTGCTCCTGCTGCATAAGAAATGCCTTTCACCTCCCGTCATGTTTCTGAGGCCTCCCCAGCCATGTGGAACTGTAAGTCCGGTTAAACCTCTCTTTCCACCAGTCTCGGGTATGTCTTTATCAGCAGTGTGAAAACAGACTAATACAGTAAATTGGTACCCAGAGTGGGTGTTGCTGAAAAGATACCTGAAAATGTGGAAGCGACTTTGGAACTGGGTAACAGGCAGATGTTGGAACAGTTTGGAGGTCTCAGAAGAAGCCAGGAAAATGTGGGAAAGTTTGGAACTTCCTAGAGACTTGTTCAATAGCTTTGACAAAAATGCTGATAGTGATATGAACAATAAAGTCCAGGCTGAGGTGGTCTCAGATGGAGATGAATAACTTGTTGGGAACTGGAGTAAAAGTGTCCCTTGTTACAATTTAGCAAAGAGACTGGCAGCATTTTTCTCCTGCTCTAGAGATTTGAGGAACTTTGAACTTGAGAGAAATGATTTGGGCTATCTGGCAGAAGACATTTCTAAGCAGCAAAGCATTCGAGAGGTGACTTGGGTGCTATTAAAGGCATTCAGTTTCAAAAGGGAAACAGAGCATAAAAGTTTTTTAAAATTTGCAGCCTGACAATGCAGTAGAAAAGAAAAACCCATTTTCTGAGGAGAAATTCAAGTCGGCTGCAGAAATTTGCATAAGTAATGTTAATACCCAAGGCAATGGGGAAAATGTCTCCAGGGCATGTCAGAGGTCTTCACAGCAGCCTCTCCCATCACAGGCTCAGAGGCCTAGGAGGAAAAGATGGTTTCCTGGGCCAGGCCCAGGGTCCCCATGCTGTATGCGTTCTAGGGACTTGGTGCCCTGTGTCCCAGCCACTCCAGCTGTGGCTGAAAGAGGCCAATGTAGAGCTCAGGCTGTGGCTTCAGTGGGTGCAAGCCTCAAGCCTTGGCAGCTTCCATGTGGTGTTGAGCCTGTTGGTGCACAGAAGTCAAGAATTCAGGCTTGGGAACCTTCACCTAGGTTTCAGAGGATGTATGGAAATACCTGGATGTCCAGTCAGAAGTTTGCTGCAGGGCTGGGGCCCTCATGGAGAACCTCTGCTAGGGCAGTGCGGAAGGGAAATGTGCGGTGGGAAACCCCACACAGAGTCCCCACTGGGGCCCTGCCTAGTGGAGCTATGAGAAAAGAGCCACCATCCTACAGACCCCAGAATGGTAGATCCACTGACAGCTTGCACCGTGCACCTGGAAAAGCCACAGACACTCAACACCAGCCCATAAAAGCAGCTGGGAGGGAGGCTGTATCCTGCCAAACCACAGGGGCGGAGCTGCCCAAGCCCATGTAAACCTACCTTGACCTGGATGTGAGACATGGATTCAAAGGAGATCATTTTGAAACTTTAAGATTTGACTGCCTTGCTGGATTTTGGACTTGCATGGGGCCTGCAGCACCTTTGTTTTTACCAATTTCTCTCATTTGGAATGGCTGTATTTACCCGATGCCTGTACCCCTATTGTATCTAGGAAGTAGCTAACTTGCTTTTGATTTTATGTGTTCATAGGCATAAGGGACTTGCCTTTTCTCCGATGAGACTTTGGACTGTGGACTTTCGAGTTAATACTGAAATGAGTTAAGATTTTGGGGGACTGTTAAGAAGGCATGATTGGTTTTGAAATTTGAGGACATGAGATTTGGAGGGGCCAGGGGTGGAATGATATGGTGTGGCTGTGTCCCCACCCAAATCTCAACTTGAATTGTATCTCCCAGAATTCCTACATGTGTAGGAGGGACCCAGGGGGAGGTAATTGAATCATGGGGGCCGGTCTTTCCCATGCTATTCTCATGATCGCGAATAAGTGTCATGAGATTTGATGGGTTTATCAGGGGTTTCTACTTTTGCTTCTTTCTCATTTTGTCTTGCCACCACCATATAAGAAATACCTTTCACCTCCCGCCACGATTCTGAGGCCTCCCCAGCCATGTGGAACTGTAAGTCCAATTAAACCTTTCTTTTTTCCCAGTCTCAGGTACTCTTTATCAGCAGTGTGAAAATGGACTAATACAGTATTCTAATATATGTCTGGGTTTTTGGAGCCCTCATCAGCCAACACAGATACCCAGCAATAAAAGGAAAATGTAATTATGCTTCTTTAAGGATGCATCATAAAATATATATTTTTTTAGTACATAGAAGAGTTTGACACAGAAAGGCATATTTAGGCAAATTTGGAAAATAGGTTATTAGAACATGTATCCTTGTCCATTTATGTCAGGGGGCCAATAGAGAAATCTATGCATACAAAGTAAATGTAAGCTTGCAGTTTTCATGATTCTTCGTTAACTTTTCTTTCAGTTAATGGAAAAGTTGGATGAATAAGATGTTTTACAAAGTGAAAATTTAGAACTTGTTATATGAATATATTTTTTTCTCATTCAGTGCTTATAGACCTAGAGAGATATTTAGATATAAAATACATTTGAAATCATCCTCCCCTAGGATTCATCATATACTGTTTCCTGTCAGTGAATAGAATTTGTCCCAAAATGGCATTTGTAAGCAAATATTGAGGAATGTGTATTAGAACATATTCCTTTTGCTAATAGCTATCTAGAGCAGTGGTCCCCAAATTTTTCGCACCAGGGACCAGTTTCTTGGAAGAAAGTTTTTCCACATATAGTGGAGAGATAATTTCAGAATAATTCAAACTCATTACATTTATGGTGCACTTTATTTCTATTATCATTATATACTCACCATAATATAGAATCAGTGGGAGGCCTGAGATTGTTTTTCTGCAACTAGATGGTCTCATCTGGGGGTGATGGGAGACAGTGACAGACCATCAGGTATTAGAATCTCATAAGAAGTGTGCAACCTAGAACCTTCGCAGGGGCAGTTCACAATAGGAGTTGGAGTTCAGCTTTGCTCACTGACCCTCCACTCACCTCTTGCTGTGCAGCCCAGTTCCTAACAGGCCACAGAGCAGTACTGGTCCATGACCCAGAGATTGGGGACCCCTGGCCTGGAGGACGATAGAGCAATCCACCTATAGTCAATGTCAAGCTTGCTTTTATCAAAATTTGTTATTAACTGTTTTCTTTCAGTGCATGAATGAGTTGTACAATAAAACTAATTTCTAATCAATTATATATATACATATATACATATATACACATATATACACATATATACATATATATACACATATATACACATATATATACACACATATATATATAAAATTTGAACTTCTTTTTACTTCTTCTGGCCTTCATCTACCAATAAAGACATCCAGCAATAAAAGACAAATATAAGAAAGAGTTTTCTTAGAATATATCATTAACTTTTATTAAAGTGAGTGAAAAATTTTTACATAGAAAAACACTTGTAAGAAATTATAGTTTGATCAAAAGGATTATAAACTATTTTCTTTTTAGTAATTGGAAGGGTTTAACGCAGAAAGGAATTTGTTAGCAAACATTGAGAAGTTTTAGAACATGTTTTTTTCTCTGATATGTACTAAGACTTATAGAGAAATCCACTCATAAAAAGTAAATATAAACTTGCTTTTAAAAACATTTACCATTATTTTTTCTCGGGGTATGAAAAGAGTTCAGTGAATGAGAAGTTGGTTTTTTTTGTTTTTTTTTGTTTTTTTTGAGACGGAGTCTCGCTCTGTTGCCCAGGCTGGAGTGCAGTGGTACGATCTCGACTCACTGCAAGCTCCGCCTCCCGGGTTCATGCCATTCTCCTGCCTCAGCCTCCTGAGTAGCTGGGACTACAGGCACCCACCACCACGCCCAGCTAATTTTTTGTATTTTTAGTAGAGATGGGGTTTCACCATGTTAGCCAGGATGGTCTCGATCTCCTGACCTCGTGATCCACCCACCTCAGCTTCCCAGAGTGCTGGGATTACAGGCGTGATCCACCGCGCCCGGCCAAGAAAGTTTTTCTAAGTGAACGTTTACAAATGTTAGGAGAATATTTTTCATTTTGTATTGGTTACTTCATAGGCCTATAGTGATATGTGGCAATAAAAGGCAAATGGAATTATGCTTTCTTTCAAATGCATCTTATACTGTTTTCTTTCTGTAACGTAAGAATTTGATCCAGAAAGGACTTTGTAAGCAAACATTGGGAAAAAGTTATTAGGATATGTTTACTCCATTAGGCAAAACTAGTGGACTAATTAATGATTACTGATACCAGTCAGGACCTCTTCTCCTGGTCTATTTAGAAAAATGATAGGACTCTTTCTCAGGGGTAAGAGCGGTGTCCACTGAGCAGTAAAATTCATTTATCAAGCAAATATTTAAGAAAAATCTACTATGTTTCAGACGTTGAGCTAGGTACTGGAGATAGCAAAACCACAAAGCCCCACATTCACTTTAGTTGGGAAAACAGAAAATAAATAAATAAATAAATGTGAAAAATGTCAGGTGGCAAGAACGCTGTGAAAAAAAAAACACAGAAAATGGGACTAGAGGATAGGCAGAAGCATCATTTTGATGAAGTGGTGAGGAAAACCTCCATGAAGAAGAAACATGAGCGGAAGAAGCATGAGCCACACTGGCACTGTGGCTAGGAGTGTGCCCACGTGTTCACACTTCAAGGAGCACGAAGCAGCTGGTTTGGCTGGTGAGCTGTGTCATGGGAGAATGGCTGGCCATGAGCTGGGCTGGGGGCATATTCAGATCCTGCAGGGCCCTGGAGGCCATGGTGAAGCCTGTGACCAGCACTGCAAAACATGAGATGAGACCCTGGGAGCAACTGCTTTTACTTGCATTTTTAAAGGGTCATGATGGCTGCTGTGGGAGTAAGATTAGAAGTAGGAAGATGGAGGAAATTGTATCACTTTATGTCAGACACCATGTTGCCTTGGACAGGCAGCAGGGCGAGTGGTAAGAAATGGATGAAAGCATTTCTGGGAGATTGGATAGAAAGTATGAGAGGCAGTCTTCAGGGATAATGACAAGATTGCTGTTCTGAACAACTGGATAAAGGGAATTGCTGGAGTGGAGAAATCTGAGGGAGGGGCAGGGTTAGGGAGCAGGAACTAAGAATCTGGTTTTGGATATGTTTAATATGCCTGGTGGACCTTCAAGCTGAACTGTGACGTAAGCAGCTGCAGAGTGGCTGGGAGAGATTTCAGGACAGGAGATAAGTTGAGAGGTACCAGGCATGGGGCAACACACCACCACATGCTGGCAAGTCATCTGAGGATTTGTTAAAATGCATATTATGATTCTGTAGGACTGGGGTAGGGCCCAGAAAGCTGCACTTCCAGCCAGCTCCCAGATGCTGCTACTGGTCCACAGAGCATGCTTTAAAAAGTAAAAATGTAGATGGAGTTTAAAGCCATGAGACTGGGTGGGATAAACTAAGGAATGAATATAGATTGAGAAGAGGAAAAACCCTTAGTGCTTAAGAGACTGGATCTGCTTCTGAGCTCAAGACTAGTATGGAATGATACCTTCTCCTAGGGTACCTTCACCCCAACTGGCCAGGAGTATCCTCCAAAAATAATGCAATATGAGGCTCACTCAGAAATAAGGACTGCAAGACTTCCTGAGAAAGGTGTTGCCACATTATAAAGACCTTTCCTTAGAAGGGGAGGAAGAATGTCTGTGTGACAGCAGTGATGGGGTAGGGGTGACAGAACAGGTCTACTTATATCATGAACCAGCCAGTCCAGCTGTGTTGCATGTGAAAATGGTTACTGGGATAACTGGGATTCTTAAAAGACATTCCAAGATGTCAGGAAGATTCTGGGCCGTTTGGTGAGATTTGAAGCAAAAAATTATATTCCTCCCAATTTCTGAGAAGGTGTCTAATTTTTGGAAGTGGGTCTTCAGTGAGGCCAAGAACACTTAGAGATTAATGTAAATATAGACCCTCTTTTCATATCAGAAAAAATGAGGTGAGTCTTTTTTTTTTAATTTTATTTTTTTTTATTATACTTTAAGTTCTAGGGTACATGTGGATAACGTGCGGTTTGTTACATATGTATACCTGTGCCATGTTGGTTTGCTGCACCCATCAACACGTCAGCACCCATCAACTCGTCATTTACATCAGGTATAACTCCCAATGCAATCCCTCCCCCCTCCCTCCTCCCTGTGATAGGCCCCGGTGTGTGATGTTCCCCTTCCCTAGTCCAAGTGATCTCATTGTTCAGTTCCCACCTATGAGTGAGAACATGCGGTGTTTGGTTTTCTGTTCTTGCGATAGTTTGCTGAGAATGATGGTTTCCATCTGCATCCATGTCCCTACAAAGGACACAAACTCATCCTTTTTTATGGCTGCATAGTATTCCATGGTGTATATGTGCCACATTTTCTTAATCCAGTCTGTCACTGATGGACATTTGGGTTGATTCCAAGTCTTTGCTATTGTGAATAGTGCCGCAATAAACATACGTGTGCCTGTGTCTTTATAGCAGCATGATTTATAATCCTTTGGGTATATCCCCAGTAATGGGATGGCTGGGTCATATGGTACATCTAGTTCTAGATCCTTGAGGAATCGCCATACTGTTTTCCATAATGGTTGAACTAGTTTACAGTCCCACCAACAGTGTAAAGTGTTCCTATTTCTCCACATCCTCTCCAGCACCTGTTGTTTCCTGACTTTTTAATGATTGCCATTCTAACTGGTGTGAGATGGTATCTCATTGTGGTTTTGATTTGCATTTCTCTGATGGCGAGTGATGATGAGCATTTTTTCATGTGTCTGTTTGCTGTATGAATGTCTTCTTTTGAGAAATGTCTGTTCATATCCTTTGCCCACTTTTTGATGGGGTTGTTTGTTTTTTTCTTGTAAATTTGTTTGAGTTCTTTGTAGGTTCTGGATATTAGCCCTTTGTCAGATGAGTAGATTGCAAAAATTTTCTCCCATTCTGCAAAACCCCATCAGTACGTCACCATCATCAAAGACCAGAGGCAGATAAAACCATGAGGTGAGTCTTAATCATTTTAGAGATGTATTTTGTCAAGGTTGATGATGTACCTGGGAAAAACAGATAACCTACAACAGGATCTGGGGCCTGTGCTTTTTCTGAAGAAGATTTTGATAGCTTCAATATTTAAAGGGTAAATGTGGTGGAAGGGAAAAAGGGAAAGAAAGAAAAGAGATAGATGTGGTCACATTCTTGTGAGGCTTCTATTAGGTTAACCAAATCCACCTGTTGCACATGAAAAGGAGGACATAGAGGGAAAAGTCAATTATGCATTCATCTCATGTTCAGTAAATATGCACTTTACATAAGATAAAGTAAACATTGAGTCGAGGAAGCAGTCAAGTATGCATTTGTCTTGGGGTGGGTAGTGGGACAGTTTCCAGTCTCCTTTTGTTTTGTATCCATGAAGATAAGCTGTAAATTTACATTGTCAGGATGAGGGAGGCCCTGTGTGGAGAAATGTGGCATTCTATCTGTAGCAATCAGTTTAGGAACAAAAGGAAAGGCAGTTTTTTGTTTTGTTGTTGTTGTTTTTTTTAATAACTCAGCTTCTAAGCTTTAACTTTTCTCTTTTGGCATAGTTAATTTGGGGTCCCAACATACTATTTTTTCTTTGTCATTTCCCCCCTATTTAAAAGGATCTTTCAAATAAAGTATTTTCAATGAAAATGAATCTGTGGTATTGGGTTTTGTCTGATCTCTCATCACTAGGATAGTTCATTCCTAGATGGATAAGTCCCACATTGTTAGGAAGGCTCATTCAGGTTGTGAATTCTCACATTCCATTGAGAAGAACAGAGAAATAAAATGGGGGAAAAAAAGGAGGGAGGAGAGATCATAACAACAAAAGGGGAAAAGAATCCTGGAAAACTGATTTAGGACATGAATAGGTTGTTATTTCATCCTAAGTTGTTTAGCTTCAGTTCATAGGGCTTTAAGGAAAACACAGCTTTAATTTCTAGTGATTTCAAATTAGACAAATTGGAGATTTAAAAAAAAAGGAAAAAATTAAAAACATTAGTTTGGAAAACTTGTAGCCAGGAAAACTTTAGGATTTGGTCCAAATTGTAGAAAATAATAAAAACTGAAAAATCACTGAACAAGACTAGAATGTAATAACACATATACTGTAGTTTCTTTTGAAAGATAATTTTTCTCTTTCAGTTCTCCATTTTTACCAAAGACAACTCATAGAAGGACTAATTTATTTTTTTAAAAAAGAAAAAATAAAAGTTTTAGTTTTATTATACTTGGCCTGATTATTTGCATAAAGTCCAGGAAGGAAAACTATCTTCCATATAGGCTTCTTTTTTAAATTGGCTTTACTGGAACATTTTAATACGATAAATCTCAGGTTAGATTTCTTCAAACCCTTAAGCCCAAACAAAGATTTGTCTTTTCCCACAAATACCTGTATGAATATTTCCTCTCTTTTTTAAGGACCCACAATAACTTGGGGTTTCTGGGCTGGTCAGAAAGTGATAGTCTTTATATACCACAGACCAGAAATTCTGTAAAGAACCTGCATAGACAAGGTATGTGGTCAGTTTTTCCAAGGAGCTTTTCTTGGCTCTATAAGTCAATTTCAGTTTTTTAAGACAGTATGAAAATATGCCCTGCCAGTCAAAGCCTTGGTAAATAGTGTCTTCAATTGTGTCCTGTACAAAAGAAAATAGATTCTTATTGAGTTTATGCAAATAACTATATTGTCATTTATTAAGAATACTAACAAACAGTTTTCAAATTTTAAAGAAATCAGGTAGAGAGGAAGAAATGTGCTTCGAATTTTACTCAAAAGAATATACTTTACTCAATTGCTAATAGCTATAATATAGCAAAAGAAAAATGTTTTTATGGCTCTTAAATACAAAACAAAAAGAATCAACAATGTTTCTAACAAAAATAGTCAAAAAATTTATTTCAGTCTTCTGTTATTTAGTCCATGCAATTAACTCATTCCATTTGATATTGTGTTGGCAATTCTCATGAACACGTTAACTTTTAAATTAGAGTCTTGGAAGTTATATTTTTCTATTCCAACAACACAGTCTCCAAAATTATCAGAAACCTATGTTTAAGAGCACTCCTTGAAGTTCTGTAGCTGATTATAAACCACTTTTTGAAAAGGATTAAAGTAATACAATATTTGTGGATGGCAAAATCTTAGAATTGCCATTGTTAGAGATACAGTTGACAAGGAAATTTGACTATTTTGTAACACACAACAATTTAACATAATAGTTATAATTATTACTGATAACATATACTCAGACATATTAGAATTATAGGAATCATATGATTTTGAAGCACATACAAATAAGACATTTATGTAAATGTAACCCAAAGAAAGTTAAACACCTTTGTATATTTGACAATGCTTCCTGTTTTATTTTATTTTACCAAATAAGACAAACATGTCTTTCTTGGACTTCCAAAAAATTAGTTTCAGGCCAAAAGACTGAATTTAGAATTTGATTTTGAAGAATTTGTCAAATAACAAAGGTTTAAAACACTTAATATCACAAAATGGCATTATATGTCACTGAAAATAAGTTATTCAGTTAGCCAAAGTGATAACTCAAAGATTTCAAAAAAGCAGAAACTTCTACTCTTAACATAGAAGAGACTCATGTTCCCAAATAATAAGACCTAATAAAGACATCATTAGGCCAGTGGGTCTGTCTGTCTCTCTCCCTATTCCTGATTTTTTCTTCTTTTTTCACTCAAAGGGCATGCAAAAATCTTTTCCTATTTCTTAATATTACAGAAACATTTTGTTCAAAAGAGAAAACTGAATTTTACCTTCATATAATGTATTACTAATATTTAAGATAGTATAAATAAACCTTATGAACATATCTATCTAATTTTAATCAGCTTGATGGTAAGATATAACTTCCATAGATCTTTTATAAGCTTTTATTACTTTTTTAGTCAAGGAGCAGATTAGCACCTCAAGGAAACCTTGCTATTCCAACACAGGGACCTAGATGCTGACCTTGCATCAATGTGCTTTTCATAATAACGTTTAATTTACAGAGAAACTCTGAACTAATTTTCTCTCTCAAGATAAGCCCCTAAAATCTCACATGCCCACCTCTTTCATAGTAGTCCCTGGGCTGAGAAAGATTGAGTAAGTTTAATTTCTGGCCCTGTGTCTCACAAATGCATTTTAAATGTTCAAGATTTAGCAGGAATTGGTGCTTTTTCAAGACCCAGGAGTCAAAGTCCTGTAACAACCACACAAGGATTTTAAAATCAATACAGAATGTTATATAGATATATTTCTTAAGCAAATAAAAAATTTAATAATGATGATATAGGAATTATCTCAATAAAACATAAGATCTGTTTCTTAGGCCAGTTACCAAAAGTCAAAGAAAGACCCTCTGTAGTGATGGCTTCCCCTTATGAGAAGCCCATTCAGATCACCTGGAAGTCAAACCTGATGGAAAGAATACTCAAATTACTCAGAGTCATAAGTCAAGTTTTCCTGTTCATGAAACAATTCAGACATACTAAGAAAAACCAAGAGTGCAGAATCAAGTTATACTGGAGGAAACCTTTGCCTTTGAGACCTTCAAGATAAAATATTTTAGCATCAGGCTTCAACAGCATTTAGAGTTATAGGAAAAAAAAGTTACAAACACTGATGAAAAAGTTACAAAGAGAAAGTTATCCTCTCAGGCCTTCTCAAGAGGACAGAAAGCTGAAAGCAGTAAGACACAACAAAAGTTGAATTTCTCTGAGTTAAAAATCAAAACTTTCTATAATATTAAGAGCAAATCAATACCTTAAGGTCTAACACAGGGGACCAAAACTTGGAAAGAGTGCTATAAGTAATTTCAAAATTATTCTTTTATTCAATAATAACACACTTTTTGGGTTTTTTTCAACTTTTAGGTTCAGGGGATATGTGTGCAGGTTTGTTACATGAATAAATTGTGTGCCCCTGAGGTATGGGGTATGAATAATACCATCATCCAGTTAGTGGGCATAGTACCTGACAGGTCGTTTTAAAAAGTGCCCCCCATCTAACCCTCTCTCTTCTTGTAGCAACCAGTATCTGTTGTTCCCATCTTTATGTCCATGTATACTCAATGTTTAGATCCCACTTATAAGTGAAAACGTGGTATTTGGTTTTCTCTTTCTACACTGTTTCACTAAGGATAGTGGCCTCCAGCTGCATCCATGTAGCTGCAAAGGACATGATTTCATTATTTTCTGTGGCTTTGTTGTATTGCATGGTATATATTTAGCACATTTTCTTTATCTGGTCCACTATTAATGGGCACCTTGGTCGATTCCCTGTCTCTGCTATGGTGAATGCTGGTGTGGACATGCATTCTGGTGGAAGAGTTTATGTTGCTTTGGGCATATACCCAACAAGGAGATTGCTGGGTTGACTGGATGAAATTATCTACTGAAACAAAAGAGACATAAAAGAAGTGAGGCCATCCCTGAATAACACTAACATTTATGAGTCTGGGAGGCTCTGAGCTTTTCTTACTTTTTCTTTTTAAAAATACTTTTTTTTAGAGCAGTTTTAGTTTACAGTGAAATTAAGTGGAGAGTACAGAGAGTTCCCTTGTATTAATACTGTCCTCCCCAGCCTACCTCATTATCAACATTGTCTGCCAGAGTGGTACATTTCTTACAACTGAGCCTGCATTGCCACATCATTATCACCTGAAGTTTATAATTTTTTTTTTTTTATATTTTAAGTTCTAGGGTACATGTGCACAATGTGCAGGTTTGTTACATATGTATACATATGCCATGTTGGTGTGCTGCACCCATTAACTCGTCATTTACATTAGGTATATCTCCTAATGCTATCCTTCCCCTCTACCTCCTCCCCACAATAGGACCCAGTGTGTGATGCTTCCCTTCCTGTGTCCAAGTGATCTCATTGTTCAATTCCCACCTATGAGTGAGAACATGCGGTATTTGGTTTTCTGTTCTTGTGACAGTTTGCTGAGAATGATGGTTTCCAGCTGCATCCATGTCCCTACAAAGGACACGAACTCATCCTTTTTGATGACTGCATAGTATTCCATGGTGTATATGTGCCACATTTTCTTAATCCAGTCTGTCACTGATGGACATTTGGGTTGATTACAAGTCTTTGCTATTATGAATAGTGCCGCAGTAAACATACATGTGCATGTGTCTTTATAGCAGCATGACTTATAATCCTTTGGGTATATCCCCAGTAATGGGATGATTGGGTCAAATGGTATTTCTAGTTCTAGATCCTTAAGGAATCGCCACACTGTTTTCCACAATGGTTGAACTAGTTTACAGTCCCACCAACAGTGTAAAAGTGTTCCTATTTCTCCACATCCTCTCCAGCACCTGTTGTTTCCTGACTTTTTAATGATTGCCATTCTAACTGGTGTGAGATGGTATCTCATTGTGGTTTTGATTTGCATTTCTCTGATGGCCAGTGATGATGAGCATTTTTTCATGTGTCTGTTGGCTGTATGAATGTCTTCTTTTGAGAAGTATCTGTTCATATCCTTTTCCCACTTTTTGATGGGGTTGTTTTTTTCTTGTAAATTTGATTGAGTTCTTTATAGGTTCTGGATATTAGCCCTTTGTCAGATGAGTAGATTGCAAAAATGTTCTCCCATTCTGTAGGTTGCCTGTTGACTCTGATGGTAGTTTCTCTTGCTGTGCAGAAGCTCTTTAGTTTAATTAGATCCCATTTGTCAATTTTGGCTTTTGTTGCCATTGCTTTTGGTGTTTTAGACATGAAGTCCTTGCCCATGCCTATGTCCTGAATGGTATTACCTAGGTTTTCTTCTAGGGTTTTTGTGGTTTTAGGTCTAACATTTAAGTCTCAAATCCATCTTGAATTAATTTTCATATAAGGAGTAAGGAAAGGATCCAGTTTCAGCTTTCTACTTATGGCTAGCCAATTTTCCCAGCACCATTTATTAAATAGGGAATCCTTTCCCCTAAAGTTTATAATTTATTTTAGGTTTCAGTCTTGATGTTGCACATTCTGTAGGTTTTGACAAAGGTATACTGTAATGATATGTATCCAGTATTATAGCCTCATACAAAAAATTACACTGCTCTAAAATTCCTCTTTACTCTGCCTATTCATCCCACTCTCTCCCCGTAACTCTCAGCAACTACTGATCTTTTTACTGTCTCCATAGTTTTGCCTTTTCCAGAATGACATATAGTTGGAATTCTACAGTAGGCACACTCCATGATTCTATGTATGTGAAACCTAGTAAAGATAAATTTATAATGATAGCAGATCAATGTTTACCAGGGGCTGGAAACAGGGATTTTAGGAGAAGGTGGTTGACTGGGAAGTGACTCAAGGGACTCTTTTGGGATGATTAAAATATTTTATATCTTTCTTGTGGTGATGATTGTACAATTGCATATGTTTGTCGAAACTTTTAAAGTGTATTCTTAAAGTGGCTGCATTTTATTTATGTAAATTATAAAAATAAAGTTGATGTTAAAAAATAATACAGAGTTTTCTGCTCACTTTGCGTTGTTTCCTCCAGTTGTAACATTTGAAAAAACTATAGTATAATATAGTACACATTAATATATACTATATATAATATACTATAATACAGTATAACAGATAGTATGTTATAGCATAGTGTTATGCTGCCAAAGATACAGAGAAACTGGATCACTCAAACATTGCTGCTGGAAATGTAAAATGGTACAACTACACTGAAAAGCAGTTTGTCACTTTCTTAAAAACAAATAAAACATGTAACTACCATGTGACCCACAACTGTACTCCTGGGCATTTATCCCTGCGACATGAAAATTATGTTCATTATACACTATAATATAGTATAATATAGTATCTATTATACCAGGATATTGACATTGATATAATCTACTGACCATAATCCAATTTCCCTAATTTTGCTGTGCTCATCATGTGTGTGGATTAAGTATTATATTATTTTAGAATTTGTATAAGTTCATGTCTTCAACACTACAGTTCATATACTGGTCAGTTCCAGCATCACAAGGATCCCTTATGTTGTAATTTCATAACTACACCCTCCTTCTTCTTGTTCTTATCTACTCCCAACTCTTCCTCCCACTCTGGCTACCAGTAATTAGTCTTGTATTTCTAAAATTTTGTCATTTCAAAAATGTCATATAAATGGAATTGTACAGTATGTAACCTTTTAGAAATGGCTTTTTCACTCAGCAAAATTCACTGGAGAATCACCCAGTTTGTTATGTATATCAATCGTTTGCTCCTCTTAATTGCTGAGTATGGTGTGATGATCAATTTTAAGTGTCAATATGATTAAGCCATAGTACCCTGTTATTTAATTAAACACAATATAGGTGTTGCTGTGAATGTATTTTGTAGACATGGTTAACATCTACAGTCAGTTGATTTTAAGTAAAAGACATTACTCTCAATAATGTAGTGGGCCTCATATAAATAGTTGAAGGCCTTAATAGAAAAGACTGGTTTTTCCAAAGAAAAAGAAATTTTGCCTCAAGACTTCAGCATCCACTCCTACCTGAATTTTCAGTCTGCCTGTTTGGTCTACAAAGTTTAAAAATGCCAGCCCCTACAATTGTGTGAGCCAATTTCTAAAAATTTTCCCCTTCTCTCTCTCTAGAGCTCTCCCTCTCTCTCTGTCTCTCCCCTACCCCCTCATATATAATCTTATATTAATCCTCTCTCTCTGGAGAAGTTTAATTTATACACATGGCTTGAAAGCATCACAATTTGTCTGACAGTTCACCTATTGAAGGATGTCTGGGTTGTTTCCAGTTTGGGGCTATTATGACTAATGTTGTTACAAACATTAGCATACAGGTGATTGTATAAACATAATTTTCATTTCTCAGGGATAAACGCCCAGGAATACAGTGATGTGTCCTATGATACTTACAGGTTTCATATTTTTTAGAAAATGCCAAACTATTTTTCAGAGTGTTTGTACTATTTTACATTTCACCAGCAATGTTCGAGTGATCCAGTTTCTCTGTATCCTTAGAAGCATTATGCTACTTCTATTAATTTTTATTCTAATCATTCTGATATGTGTGTAGTAATATCTTTATTTATTTATTTATTTATTTGAGATACAATCTCGCCGTGTCACCAAGGCTGGAGTGCAGTGGCGCGATCTCTGCTCACTGCAACCTCCGCCTCCTGGGTTTAAGTGATTCTCCTGCCTCAGCCTCCTGAGTAGCTGGGATTACAGGCATGCACCACAATGCCCAGCTAATTTTTTTGTATTTTTATTAGAGATAGGGTTTCCCTCATGTTGGCTAGGCTGGTCTTGAACTCCTGACCTCAGGTGATCCACCAGCCTCGGCCTCCCAAAGTGCTGGGATTACAGGCATAAGCCATCAGGTTTCATTTGTCATTTCCCTTATAGTTAATGAAGTTGAACATTTTTCATGTACTTATTTGGCATCGTTATATTCTCTTCAGTGAAATGTCTATTTGTGTTTTTTGCCTATTTTGTCTTTCATTGTTGTTTTCAGAGTTTTGTGAGTGCTTTATATACTTTAGATAGTTGTCTTTGAGGGGTCACCACTTGGACTTGTCTGAACTCCACGTCTCCCACCCCTGTGTGAGTTGTGGTCATTGTTTAACTCTTGGCTCAGCCCATGCAGTTTCACCCTAGTAACATGTGGCTCAGTATTCAGAATCAGACTAGAGTGGCAACCTTCTAAAGATTTCTCAAGCTCTTTTTGAAATCAGCTCTTTCTCCTGACACTTCTTTTTAAAAATTCCAGCCACTTCTGTCTCTCCAAACTCTGATCTCTCTTTCCCTAACTTGGTGAAATGCTGTGCTCTGTTCAAATTCCCCCTTCCAGTTCTGTAGTCCAGAGGCACCTGCAGACAGAAAGCCAGGGGGATTACAGGACTCACAACTTTTGTTTGTCTTCTCTTAGGGATCACAGCCCTGCTGTGACCATTGTTTAAAAACTGTTGTTTCATATATTTTGTCTGGTTTTCTAGTTGCTTATAGTGGGAAGGTAAATTTAACTTTAGTTCCTCATCATAGCTAGAAGCAGACACACTGACCTGCGTTCTCTCCATAGGCCTGATAAAAACATAAACACTGGGCCATGCAGGGCGGGTGGTGCCTGAGTCTTGGACTGAGAGGGCAGATCATTGGGCATTGGCACTTCTCTTACCTTTCTTAAGAATTTTTCAGTTGTATCCTAGACTAGTTTCCTAGGATACATACATTCAGACATATGCAATTAAACACTTGACCTGCTTATACAGGTTTGCAAAGACTAGAATATGAGCACTAGTTTTACGTGATGTGTACATACAAATCTTATATATAGTGCTTTACAAAGTGTGCAAGATTTATTTTATTTTGAAAGTTTAAGCTGCCCTCTAGTGGAAAATACATGTCAAGATTTGGGCCTGGCTTTTCTTTGGTTTTGTTTTCATCATCTGGGAGCCCAAGATACTCAAATCAGCAGCAGTGAGCTAGTATCTCTTCTCTCCCTGAAGCCGATGGGTGTTGTGGGCTACCTTTCTTTCTTATGGAAAGTGCTCAGGCCCACCCCGGGCCCAAGTGGAGCTCCATACAGCTGCAGATAGAGAGACAAGCCTTACCCCAATGAGACCCCTCCTACAATCAGGGCCCTCTCTCCCTTTCTCTGCTGTTCAGAATATGTGCTCTCTGTCTGGTCCATATCTGCTTTCTGAAATCCATTCACATGAATGTCCAATAATGACTTACAGTGGTACCTGTCTCCCAGGGAATCAAAGCCCTTAGCCATGCTGTTAGTTACCACCTGAAAGGCTGCTTCTGTTCTTAGGAAAGATGTTGAGATGATTCGCAGGCAGAGGGGGGTCACCAACACAATCAGCCTTCACTGACCCTGACTCGGGTAATGACGTCAATGTTGAATCTGCTTCCTAGAAGCATCTGGGCAGAAGCAGCCAGCATGGTCCCAGCCCTGGCTGCTGGACTCTAAACCCAAGTTATTTGGCTAATGACATTGTATTATTATACATAAAAAGAACTGTAGGCAAACCACTATCTGAATGGCCCACTAGGGGTTAGAGACCATGTTGGTGATGAAAAGAGAATGCAAAGGAAGGAAGGAAGGAAGGAAGGAAGGAAGGAAGGAAGGAAGGAAGGAAGGAAGGAAGGGAGGGAGGGAGGGAGGGAGGGAGGGAGGGAGGGAGGAAGGAAGGAGGGAGGGAGGGAGGGAGGGAGGAAGGGAGGGAGGGAGATAAAACAAGCAGTAAATTAGAGAATCTGGTAATGATGAAGATGGCAGATGAGAGACTTTGCACATGCCACAGTCACAGGGAAATAGAAAAACAGTGCTTAAAGATCAACTCTTTGGGAATTCAGACTAGTGAAGGACACACCAGACTCTGGGGAGGGAAAGATGCACAAGCAGCTTCCATGACAGTGCTTGGCTGATCAGTGAGTGAAGCCCTTGTCTGCAAGGGTGGCAGCCTGTCTCCCTCTGTGTCTCACCCTTCTGCTAGGGGTCTGTGCAACCCAGACCAAGACAGAGCACCACTTTTTTTCCCAAGCGCTGGAGGTAGCTTGGGGGAGGCCGAGAGATAGAGGGAGGGAAGACACTGGGAAAAGCTGCTGGCATTTTCCCAGACTTGGGACTGAGAGGGTGACACCATTTTTAATCTGGGCTCATACCAAGGCAGTCACTGTGTGGCAACTTGGCAATAGTGTCTTCTGCAAACATTTTAGTCTCAGGCCAGAGAGTGAAGCATTTGCCCTGGAGCAGGGGAAGGGCCCCCACAGCCAGAATGGAGTGGTGAGTGTGGAGAGCACCCCAGGAGCAGCCAGTGAAATTAGATTCTCTTGTTACAGGGTTGCCACAGAAGGAGAAGTGCTGAAGAAGAGGTTTCTCCTTAGCAGTAGGACTTGCAGCCAAGAACAGTTTTACAATCTGGAACCAGTCAGTGTGTGTCCTTGCTGGGTGCCCCAGCTTGCTCCCTTGATCAGCTGCCGAAGTGTGACTCACCAACTTTGAGGAGTAGAAGGGAGGCACCCCTCCCCCTGCCCGCCTGCACCGCTGTCCTGGAGACCTAACCCTTGGTGAGGACTGCCTTTGAGGGAAGTAAGAACACAGCCTGTCAGAGCTTCCCTTGGGTCAAAGGAAATGCAAGCGCAGTGCCAACCACTGGAGGGGCCAACACCAAAGCCTACAAACAAACATGGAGAGGGGGTCGTTTAATTGCCCCTGTCTCTCCCCAGTGCACTGCTGTGGATGCTGCCACAGATCTTCCTCTTGGGTCCCGTGAAGTGTGGGCTGAAAGAGGCAGTTCTCGAGCTTCTCAAGGGCTTCTACTTCTGCTGAAGAACAGCAGTACTCGGGGAGGGTGCTCTTGTATTCCTCTATTGCCTGCACCCTTGCTGAGGGTGAGCACAGGCAAAGTGAGACCCTCATGCTGGCTCTTACCCTGAGGTGCCATCAACTTTACTGCAGTCTGAATTATAGCACCAAATGAAAACACATTGCTACACCAAGCAGTTTCCGAGAAAGCCACCATACGACTCTGTCTGCAACCAAGGAACCCAGGCTCTCTGAAAGCTCTCAGATATGAAGTCAATTGATCATACACAGCATAAACCACAGTCAAATCCTCAAAGGAAAAAATGATAAGAAATCAAAACGCCCCATCTAAATGATAGCACATTTGAAAAATAAAGCGTCAACTTTCTCAGATGAGAAACAATCAGCACAAGAACTCCAGTAATACAAAAAGCCAGAGTGTTTTGTCACCTCCAAAGTATCTTACTAGCTCCCAAGAAATGGATTCTAACCAGAAAGAAATGTCTGAAATGACAGAAATATAATTCAGAGTATGGGTGGCAAAGAAACTCAACAAGATCTAAGAGAAAATTGAAATCCAACACAAAGGAAACAGAAAAGTGATTCAAGATTTGAAAGACAATGTAGTTATGTTATGAAATAAACAGAACTTCTGGAATTGAAAATTTTAAAAATTCACTACAGGAATTTCAAACTATATTGGAAACCTTAGCAACAGAATAGACCAAGCAGATGAAAGAATCTCAGAGTTCAAAGATTGGTTCTTTGAATCAACACAGATAAAAATAAAGAAAAAAAAATTAATGAACAAAGCTTTTGAGAAACATGAGATTCTGTAAAGCAATAAAAATCTATGACATATTGGCACTCTTGAGAGAGAAGAAGAGAAAGTAAGCAACTTGGAAAATATATTTGAGAATATAATTCAGGAAAGTTTCCCCAACTTTTCTATAGAGGTCAACATGCAGATATTAGAAATCCAGAGAACTCCTGCAAGATACTATAAAAGACACCTATCCCCAAGGCATATAGACTATCCAAGGTCAGTGTGAAAGAAAAAAAATTTTAAAGTCAGCTAAAGAAAAGGGTCATGTTAACTATGAAGGGAAACCCAGCAGATGAACAGCAGACTTCTCAGCAAAAACCTTAAAAGCCAGAATAGATTGAGACCCATATTTAGAATCCTTAAAGAAAAGAAATGCCAGCCAAGAATTTTATATGCCAACAAACTAAGCTTCATAAAGCAGAAATAAAGTCTTTCCCAGACAAGCAATAGCTAAGGGAATCTATGACCACCAGACAAGGCTTACAAGAGATGCTTAAGGAAGTTCTAAACATGGAAATAAAAGAACGATACTCACTACCAAACAAACAAACAACAAAAACAAATAAAAACAGCTTCTCACCAAAAAAAGCCCTGGACTACAGCTGAATTCTACCTGACACATAAAAGACAGTTAGTACCAATCACACTGAAACTATTCAAACAAAATTGAAGAGGAGGGATTCTTTCCTAAAACATTCCATGAAACCAGTATCATCTTGATACCAAAATCTGGCAAAGACACAACCAAAAAATAAAACTACACGCCAATATCCCTGATGAACATACATTCAAAAATCCTCAACAAAATACTAGCAAACTAAATCTAGCAACACATCAGAAACTTAGTTCACACATGATCAAATGGGCTTTACTTCTGGAATGCAAGATTAGTTTAACATATGCAAATTAACAAATGTGATTCAACCTATAAACAGAAATAAAAACAAAAACTACAGGATTATCTAATAGATGCAGGAAAAGCATTCAATAAAATTCAGCATTTGTTTATGATAAAAACCCTCAAATAACTAGGCATAAAAGTAATATGTATCAAAATAATAAGAGCCATCTATGATAAAGCAACAGCCAACATCATATTGAATGGCCAAAAGCTGGGCCATTTCCCCTAGGAACTGGAACACAACAGGGATATTCAGTTTCACCACTTTTATTCAGCACAGTACTTGATGTCCTAGCCAGAGCAATAAGGAAAGAGAAAGAAGTAAAAGGCATTAAAATAGGAAAAGAAGTAGTCATGGTCTCTCTCTTTACTGATGATATAACCCTGTACCTAAAAAAAAACAAAGACTCCACCAAAAGATCTCTAGACTCAATGAATGACTTCAGTAAAGTTTCAGGATACAAAATCAACATACAAACGTCAGTAGCATTTCTATACACTAATAATGTTCAAGCCGATTACCAAGTAAAGACTGAAATCTTATTTACAATAGCCACAAAAAAATAAAATACCTAGGAATATATCTAACCAAGAAAGTGAAAGATCTCTACAAGGAGAATTACGAAACATTGCTGAAAGAAAGTATAAATGACACAAACAAATGGAAAACATTCCATACTCATGGATTGGAAAAATTGGTATCATTAAAATAGCCATACTTCCCAAAGCAGCCTACAAATTCAATGCTATTCCTATCAAATTACCAACTTCACTTTCCACAAAACTAGGAAAAACTATTCTAAATTTCATGTGGAACCAAAGTACCTGAGTACCCAAAGCAATCCTAAGCAAAAAGAACAAGGCCAGAGGCATTGCATCACCTGATTTCAAACTACTGCAAGGCTACAGTAATCAAAAATGTATGTTACTGATACTAAATTGATGCATAGACTAATGAAACAGAATAGAGAATTCAGAAATAAAGATGCACACCTACAATCAACTGATCTTCAACAAAGGTAACAACGACAATAGCAACAACAAAGTAATGGGTAGGGATACCTTATTCAATATATGATGCTGGGAAAACTGTCTGACTATAGGCAGAAGAATGAAACTAGACCTCTATCTATTGCCACATATAACAATGAGCTAAAGATGTATTAAAGACTAAATGTAAGATCTCAAACTATAAAATTCCTAGAGAAAACTTTTGAAAAACACTCTCTGGACATTGGCCTGGGCAAAGAAATTATGACTAAGTCCTCAAAAGCAAATGTAACAAAAACAAAAATGGACAGTTGGGACCTAATTAAACTAAAGAGTTTCTGCACAGCAAAATAAACTATTAACCGAAAATACAGAATGCCAAAAATATTTGTAAACTATGCATCCAACAAATAACTGTATCCAGTATCTATAAGGAACTTAAATGAATCAGCAACAACAAATACCACCCCATTGAAAAGTGAGCAAAGGACGTGAACATGAACAGACACTTCTCAAAAGAAGACATACATGTGGCCAACAAGCCTATGAAAAAAATGCTCAGTATTACTAATCATCAGAAAAATGCAAATCAAAATCACCATGAGAGACCATCTCATTCCAATCAAAATGCTATTAATTAAAAAGTCACAAAATAACAGATGTTGGCATGGTTGCTAAAAAAAAAAAAAAAAAAAAATAACACTTGTCCACTGTTGGTAGGGATGTTTGTTTGGCCACTTTGGGAAACAGTTTAGAGATTTCTCAAAGGACTAAACATAAAACAATCATTCAACCCAGCAGTCCTATTATTGGGTATATACCCAAAGGAGAAGAAATCATTCTACCTAAGACACCTGCACTCGTATGTTCATGCAGCACTGTTCACAATAGGAAAGACATGGAATCAACCGAGGTGCCTATCAGTGGCAAACTGGATGAAGAAAATGTACCACATATATACCATGGAATACTACACAGCAATAAAAAAGAATGAACTCATCCCCTTTGCAGCGGTATGAATGCAACTGGAGGCCATTATCCTACGCAAACTAATGCAGAAATAGAAATGCATATATTGCATGTTCTCACTTGTAAGTGGGAGCTAAACACTGGGTTTACCTGGACATAAAGATGAGAACAGTAGACCCTGGTGACTCCAAAAAGTGGAAGAAAAGGAAGAGGGCAAAGGCTGAAAAACTACCTATTGGGTACTGATATGGTTTGGCTCTGTGTCCCCATCCAAAACCCATATGGAATTGTAATCTCCATGTGTCAAGAGAGGGACCTGGTGGGAGGTGATTGGATCATAGGGGCAGATTTCCCTTTTGCTGTTGTCATGATAGTGTGTCCTCACAAGATCTGGTTGTTTAAAAGTATTTGCTTCTGCTGCTTCTGCTTCTGCTTCTGCTGCTGCTTCTGCTTCTGCTTCTGCTGCTGCTGCTTCTGCTGCTGCTGCTGCTTCTTTCTTCTTTCTTCTTCTTTCTCCTTCTCCTTCTCCTTTTTCCCCCCTCTCTCCTTCTCTCTGTCTCTCCTGCCACCATGTAAGATGTGATTTGCTTCCCCTTCGCCTTCCTCCATGATTGTAAGTTTCCTGAGGCCTCCCCAGTCATACGGAACTGTGAGTCAAGTAAACTTCTTTTCTTTAAAAATTACCCAGTCTCAAGTGGTTATTTATAGCAGTGTGAAAATGGAAAAATACAGGTACTATGTTCACTATTTGGGTGTTAGGATCAATAGAAACCCAAACCTCAGCATCATGTAATATGTCCTTGCAAGTATCCCACATCTGTACCCTTGAATCTAAAATTTAAAAGATAAAGGACACACACACACACAGAAAGAAACAGTATTAATTTAGTTTTTCCCTTTACTAAATTGGTCCTAGTGGTAGGTGCCTGCAACGCAGTGAGGAACATGACACATTTCTTGCCTTCAAAGAGTGCACAGCCTCTGTGACAATGCACCATGCAGACTAGGTCTTAGATGTCTCAAACTAGTGGTCTGCAGATAGGTTTTATTTGGCAGGGATACTGTTTGAATTTTTAAAAACTAGATGTTAACATTTTAATACGGAAATTGTCTGATTACATTTAGCTTTATGGCTTCTCTTGGAAGGCCCACGTGGCAACACTGGCTCATCTCCTGCCCACTGGAGAAACAGCAGCACTCACTTCTCTGCTTTGTGTCTTTGATCTAGACTTTGGATAGTTTGAGACCTCTAGACCAGAAGCAGCAAGAGGGGAGCAGTCAATTCTGAAGGGCTGGGGCAGGTGGAGGCTTGACTGTGACTTCCTATATGCTGCCCCAGCAACCCTAGGGGACATGGTGGCAGCCCACACAGGCTGTGGTTGGGGAGTGGGATGTGGTGAGAGACATCTGAACTGGAAGATGTGCTGTGCTTAGGTGTGGCTTTGCAGCATAGTGGAGGTGGAGGTGGAGGTGAACCACAGGTAAGAACCCCAGGTCACGTTTTCCAGCAGGAATATGAAAATTGAAACAGCCTCAGGAGAGACGTGAGTTCTGAAGGCCCTTGCATCAAATGTGAATGATGTCACTCGGGGACTGTGGATCTTGTCGAACACAGATTCTGATCCAGCAGCTCTGGAGACAGGTCAGGGAGGGAGGGAGGGGCTCTGTATTTCTAACAAGCTCCTGGTCCCTGGACTACACTTTCAGTAGTCGGGGCTTGGAACAGAAATCACAATCTGGTGGGCCATGGGCCAATTTGGCCCGGGAAGTAAAGTTTTTCTGGCTTACATGATATTTAACTTTTAAAAAAAAGTAGTTGCTAACAGTTTAAAGCCAAGTGTTTTGCATAAAATCTGAATTTGTTCCCCTTCATTTTCTGTCACATCATTGAATTTTTTTTTTTTGCATTTTTTATAACTGAAATTTGCTTGTGAATTGATTTTTTTTAAACCTTTTCATCATGTATTTCCACTAGGCTGTAAATTCTGTGCAGACTAGGACATTGGCTGTCTTATTTGCCCTGTTACCCTAGAATGTAGAACAATGTCTGACACACAGTCTATACTATATATATTTATTATTGGACAAATGAATGAGCAAATCTACTTTCTTGCATAAATCACCATAACCTGCACTAGGCCTTCTCTAGTATATGCCCTGGGAATCACCTAGGCTTAGAGAATCTGAGAGGCAGGAAGAAAAACAAGGACAGGAAAGAGTACAGTAGTGCCCCTTTATCCTTGGGGACACTACTGTACTCCCACTATGCTGTTCCAAGACCCCCAGTGAATGCCTGAAGTTACAAGTAGTACCAAACCCTGTATACACTATACTATGCCTTTTTGATCTGATAATTGAGATGGCCACTAAGTGACATTGGGGCCCAGAAACTGATACCCCAAACCACTGTGCTTTGTCATGGTGAGCTGGAGAAGCAGCCTCAAGGTCTCTCTGACCTTCACTATCCCTTCTTCCAATCCTCTGTCTCTCACAAAGCATAGATGAAGTTGTTCTCTGAAGTTCCTTTTTCTGCTTAAAGTCTGACCCACCAAAGAATCTTCTACTTTCTTCACCAAAGAAACCTTGGGTTTCTTCCCTGAATTTTCATTGAATGAATTTATATTGCAGGAAAAAAGACTGGAGTTTTTCAATACCCTTGGACAGACTTTTGTCATAAACCATTGCCTGCTCTGTGGGCTCAACAGATTTCGTCCCAGGTCATTGTATGTTCTTTAAGCCCATGGTACTCTCCCCACAAATAATTTACTACCCCCCAATCATCTATACTTCCTCACCTCCCTTTGCCCTAAGAAGAAGGGTGTACAACCATCTCTACCCCACTGCGTGGTGCGGTCATCCTGTGTAATATCCCCAGCCCTGTGCACGTGAATACATTTGTATGCCTTTTCTCTTATTAATCTGCCTTTTGTTGGTTGATTTTCAGCAAACCTTCAAGGGTGAAGGAGAAGTTTTCCTTCGGCCGTGACAGTGACTACCAGATGGGTAGTGTATATACAGTGTGGGCACTTCTGGACAAAGGAATGAGTCTTGCTACTCAGAACAGCTCACAATTTGAAACTTATAACTTATTTCTGGAATTTTTTATTCAATCATTTCAGACCACAGTTGACCCAGGTACTACTGTGGTCAGAGAACTAGAATGGAGATCAAGCGAGAGGACACAGAGGGCAAGGGAGGAAAGAGCACAGGGGTGGGTGGTCAGCCACGTCAGTGCTGTGGGGTGGAGGTTGGGGGCCTCAGGAGGGGCTGCTGGCCTTCAAGAAAGCAGGAGAGGGAGGCACTGTACTGAAAAGTTTGGGGCTACCAAGAAGGGAAGCAAGAGGACAGTTTCTCAAGGTTGAAATTGGGCTTTGGGAAGGTTTTAGGGGGAGCGCAGGTATTTGTGAGCCCATGTTTAAACAGAGGGTAAGGACCTAGTAGTGATAAAAAGAGCAAAGATATAAAAAAGTCAGAATAGCAGTAGGTGATGTCCACCTTAGGGCAAGTAGAAGGTTGTACTAGGCTACAAGGGAAGAGATTGAAAAGGAGGAAGAAGAAAAATACTTTCTTTAGGATATGGAGGAGCAGGGAAAGAAAACTCCCAAGAAATATGTGCGTTTAACAGGTCACCACTTAGGGAGACACTCTAAAAACCTCTGATAGAATCTGAACAAGTAGTGAATATGTGGTGACACAGGTTTGGAAATGAGAAAGGCTGTGTCTAGGAAATGTATCCCATGTAATCAATAGTTTCTCCTTAATGGAGTTTGCAATAGCATTGGTATTTTGTCTGACCCTGTTGCTTCCTGTTTCTTTCAAATAATTTTCTAGAAGCACTGGTTTGAGTAATACCTCGATGTTTGAAGAAATATTTGGTAATTGAATAAGAAGTGAGCTGTGTTGTCTCCAGTGATAATGAAAATGGGTAAGGAGAAGTGCTGCCACTTGTGAGGTTTATGGGCGGGAGGGTTAAAGGGAAAAATTATGAAAAAGCTACCTTAGTCCTCCAGCCCCGTTGTTAGTCCTCATTTTATTGTTTTCTGTGTTTTCACCTTATGGTGCTCAATAAATATTTGTTCAGTGAACAAATAAATGCAAGGTCAGACTCCGCACACAAGTCAGAGAAATCTTGTTTCCTGGCAAAGCTAGCCGAATTAAGTGCAGGTTTCCACAATCACCTCTCCTGGCTCCGTTTTATTTCAGCTGTAGGGGATCTGAGAGACTGTAGCCCAGGTTTTCCTTCCAAGCAGTAAGTGAAAATGTTTCCCTATGACAAGGCTGCACTGGGTGTCATGTCTAGGCTCCCGGCCTCCTGTGGACTCACCCTGCCTGGTGTCCTGGTGACATGGGCTATCTCAGGCTCCTCTCATCAGCCTGGCAGTGAGGGCCTGGCAGAGACACTAAAGGGTTTCTTCTGTAGTCTGTCAGCTTTCGCCTCCTGGCTTTACCTAGTTAGACTGGAGAAGTCACTTCAATTCTCCAATTAGTTCTCTGTAAAATGGGTATAATAATAGTTCCTCTCTCACGGGATGGTTTTTGAAGATTAAATAAGATAATTCAGATAAAGCATGCAGGAGGGTGTCTCGCACACAGTACTCAGTAAATGTTAGCCATTATTATTGGAAGCTACAGCTGCCTTTGATCAATAATAAAAAAATACTACATTTGACATTCTTTGAAAATACACTGTGCGTGTGCGTGTGTGTGTTGAGAGGAAAGAGAGAGAGAGAGTGAGAGACTGATTTTGGTGGTGGAATTTTCTGGCCATGGGGGCGGGGGGGGGGGCAGCATCCTGGCACAGGTGAGGTGAGCCTGAAAGGGGAAATGATTTGCCCAAGGCAGTGCCCCTAAGAATGGCCAAAGCCCGTCTAAACACCATGTCTTCTGACTCTCAATCCAGTGTATTTCCCACTCTCCCTCATTCCAGGCATGGCTTACTCGTTTTTCAAAAATCATCTCCAATGATGTCCCCGTTCAACTTCCCTCCCGTTGGTCCCGCGCAGCCCCACGCCAGAGCTTGAGCGAGAGCAGCAGTCCGCCTGCCGGGAGGGGGCGCTCGGCGGGGGCGGCGGGGCGGGGCTCTCACGGGTACGAGCTCGGCCGCCCGTCCAATCAGAGGCGCCGCACCGTCGCGTCACTGTCCGGGGGACTGTCCGCGGGAATTTGAAGTGGCTGACTGGGCTGCCGGGAGACGGAGGCTCGGGGTCGCGTGCACCTGGGCGGCCGGGGAGGTGCCAGTGCCCGGGAGGAAGGTGAGCGCCCGCCGGGCTGGGCCAGGAGCCGCTCTCGAGCGAGGCCTGGGCGTCGGGACCCTCGTGGGGCGCCCGGGCCGGGGCCTTGGGACCCGGCGGGCCAGGACGTCGGGGTCGGGAAGGACCCGGGGCGGGGCTTCTCTCTCTGTCTCAGCTTCCCCGAGACTGCAGGGAGCGGGCTGCGTCAGGTACTCCCCACCTGGGTGGGCTTCAAGGAACTGCCGCGAGCTGTGGAGCAATGGCTCCGCTTTTCCAGCTCCATCTCCGCGGAGATCCGAGCCATTCGCTCTCCCGAAGAAAAAGGCAGCTGGAACCCTGAGCCCACGCAGCTGTCCTGATCGGCCAGGGCAGAGCGACCCCAAGTCTGACGAGCAGCCTACGGACAGGGTCCAGAAATGGAACGGGGTCCCCTCGTTCTCGGTCCTTTCTGCCTCTTCCTCAGGCAGATTCCTCCTCCCCCGCCCCGCCCCCCGACATTTTAAACTGGGTCACGTTTTTTACTTTTAACACGTTCAGTTGTATCGTGTAGTGGAAAGAGCCGCCGCGAAGTGAGAAGACGTAAGTGTGATTTAATTCCACCACTGACCCACCTTTCCAACTAGCAAAAGTCTCCGGGCCGCAGTTTTCCCATCTAAAGACGGAGCCAGTGACTGTTCTTGTGGTGAAGACGCAGTGAAACAGTGTGCGAAGCGGAATATTTTTAAAGTGGCTGTAAAGAAAGAAAAATTCTAAATAATATCACCTATGTGGAAAATAAAACAGAACTGAGAGAAAAAGCAGCGCGGTGGTTGCTAGGGCCTGCAAGTGGGTGAAATGGGGAAGATGCGGGTCAAAGGGTACAAAGTTGAGTAAGTTCTGGGGATCTAGTGTGCAGCTTAGTAACTGTAGTTAATGACACTAATGTGTACTTGAAATTTGCCGAGAATGAAACAAGTGTTCTCAGCACACAAATGCAAGGTGATGGAAATGTTAATTTGCTTTATGGTGGCAATCGTTTCATAATGTATATCAAAACATCACATTGTACACCTTAGATTATACAATATTTTTATTCGGTAAAGCTGGAAAAACAAAATGGCTGTAAAGAGTGGTGCTGAAGTAAGGTATATTTAACACATATACATATATACTGTGGAATTGGCACTGTAGTAAATGGTTAATAAGTAATTTATTTAATTCTCTTAATTGAAGTAGGCATACTATTTTTATCTTCTCTTTATAGGCAAGAAAACTTGAGGCACAGACAGATTGTCACACAGCCAGTGAGGTGTTGATGCCCTCTAAGGCTCATGCGCGTCAGTGTTTGTGAACAGTAGTAGACCCTTGCCTGCTTTGATCATCTCATCTGTGGGATCAGGTAATTCTAGAGGCCTGAGCCGGGACAAAGGAATGGAAGGAAGGAGAAAGGGAAAGGAGAAAATCAAAGGTGGTGGGGGAAGAAAGACTGCTGCTAATTACCGTCTCAGACACCTTCCTTGAAACCGCCTTCAGAAACTACTCTGCCAGTCTAAGTGCTACCCTCAGCATTGCTTATTTAATAGTCATTTCGTTCTTTTAAAAACATCTTATTACACAGAATTAGATATGCCACTGGCTGAATCATGCCTTATGAAACATAATTACATACAGCCCAAACCTAATGTGATTTGCATTTTCTGATCTTTTCCTTAGACACAGTCATTGAAATTAATGAGGAGGAACCTAGTAGTAGTCTTAGTGAAGTAAACCTTATGCATTATTAAGAATCTCTCATCCCTGTTTATTGAGGAGCCATTGGCAGACTGATATTGTAGAAAATAAAGAGGTTTCAACCCATTGGAGAGGGAGTATAGGAAATCAGCTCTCTCTTTTAATGCTGCTTTATGGCAGTGTTTGGGAGGGAAAAAAAATAACAGATACTTGACTTTTATAACTTGCTAACTATAGTAAAGATCCCTAGAAGAACTTAGGTGGTTTCCACTGGATTAAAAAACAACGTTATTTCTCTGCTTTCCCCCAAATCCCCACATAACAACAAAAACCTAACTTGTGAAAGGTCTTAAGCTCTTCCTGTTTTTAAGTAGAACTTGGATTTTGAGATATTTTTAAGTTTGTAAAGCTGTTTCTTCTGACAATAATAGAGATAAAAGTAGAGCATTCATACTCAAATCCTTGTTGGTTTGGAATTTCAAGCAAGGACGTGAAGACAGAAGCACTCTACGAGCACTGGAAGTATCTGGGATACTTATGCCTGCTTATTTTTTGTGGTTTTTAAGGTTTCTTTCAAAATGAAGATTCACTCAGTGGTTGTAGCTGTCTTGATAAGCCAGGTTCTAGTTTACGAAGTTTTATTCCAGAAGGAAAAAAGCCACTTCACCTAGAAATCTTCCAAACAAATCAACTTTTGCTCTGTGAGTAATCCAGGCTATCAAGACTACATTTTAGGTGAGTAGGTTCTCTTTTTTGTTTCTTTTCTGGGTTTTTTTTTTTTTTTTTGGTGATAGTCTTGCTCTGTCACCTAGGCTGGAGGGCAGTGGCATGATCTTGGCTCACTGCAACCTCTTGCTTCTCAGCTCAAGCCATCCTCCCACCTCAGCCGCTTGAGCAGCTGGGACTACAGGCATGCACCACTGCACCTGGCTAATTTTTTATTTTTTCTAGAGAGAGGGTTTTGCCATATTGCCCAGGCTGGTCTCGAACTCCTAAGCTCTAGTGATCTGCCCACCTAGGCCTCCCAAAGTGCTGGGATTACAGGCGTGAGCCACTGTGCCTGGCCTTTTTTGCCTCTTTTATCTTTTTAGTTTATAAGTAGATTGCATATCTCAGTCCCTCAGATTGCCAGTTGTTGGTTCTGAGAAAATGGATTTAAGTGGATTTATTAACTTTCCTCTGCTTTCTGCATTCTCACTTCTTACTGTGTTTAATTTGTTTGTAGCTGACGGCAAGGCCTCTGAGGCATGGAAATTCACAGCTGAGTTCTTGGAGAAGGTCCTTGAGCCATCTGGATGGCGTGCAGTCTGGCACATAATGTGCTCAAGGTGCTGCTTGAGGTGAAGTTAATTTTGTTGTTAAGACATTTGTCTCAAGCTATAAGCACTTTACTTCAGACTCTTAGAGCCAAAGTGCTTATTTTTAATTAAAGTTTATGAGCTGATTGAAATAGCATGTTTTTCACATCTAATTGCCATGGTGTAGGAAGTGTTCCGCAAATTTTAAAGGCAATTGAGGAGGAGCTACCAGGGAATTAAAGTGGCTTAAGTTTCAGTGTCCTTTGACAAGGGGAACTGGATTATAAACCTATGAAGTGGAGGAAGTATTTGAGATCGTTTAAAAAATGAGGAGGCCTAATTATGAAGTCAACAGTTTCCATTAATTTTTTACCTTCTGAATTGTAGCCCATTAAGTGGCTCAAACCAAAGAGGCATTTTAAAACTATCCCATTTTTGCCTAGTAAATTTGTAGATATGTGGTTAATCTCTTGATAATGTGTCTCATTGCAGAAAGTGAAAACAATCTTATTTTTTCAACTGACTGGGCCTTTTACATTAAATTTGCACTCCAGTTACAGCTGTGAGTTTTTCACAGTGTTTGTTAACTGAACCACAAAAAGCCCTGTTAAGCTAAAATGTTAAACCAAGGAGTGTGAATACACGATTTTTTTGCAGCTCTTTTAGTAAATGGCATTGCATACTGCAGTGATTATGAACGAGGCAGTGGGTTGCAGCTCTTCCTTGTGAGTTTTTAAATTTTGGATTATGCCAATATCTTCAGTTGAAGTTCAGGCCTTTTCATTGGGTTATGATAGTGCCCGCCCCTCCTGCCCTCGTCACTTCTCTAAAAGCAGTCAAAGTCATTGTTTTAAAAGAAGTGTGCAGTTTCTCTGCTTAAAACTACTAATGCATTGCATTTACCAAGGGCTCCGTGTTGGCTTTATGGCTTCTCATTGTGCTGGAGAACGTGTAAAATCCAAGCGCCTGATGCTCTATGTGTCCTGGTCTTTTTGCCTTTCCCACCTTATCTCCTACTGTTTCTCCCCCGCTCCCAATTTCCTCCCTTTGGCTCTAGCAAGAAGGACTACCTTTCTGCTCTTTCAGTGGCCAAGCCCATCTCTGCCACAGGGCTTTTGCATCTTCCGTGCTCTTTAGATGGCTGCTTCCTTTTCATTCTCAGCTCAGAGGTGACTTCTCCTGGCCATACCAGCAAAACCAGATCACCACCCTGCTAGTTACTCTCTGTCACCTACTCATCACTATCTTGTTTATTTACTCTCTTGATTACAATGTAAGTTCCATGAGACTAAAAGCTAGGCCTCTGTTGTTTATCCTTTATGGAAGGATAGGCTTCCATAATGGAAGAAGAATCCCTGCCCCTATTGCATGCTTTTAAAAAATCACTCTGTTAGTAGTGTTTTATACGTGGAGCTTAATTTTGATTTCCACATGTTAAGTCACATTATTTTACATTTTAGGTGACAGATATGGCCATTTCAGCCTTGAAGGCAGTGGTGCAGCTTGCTGAGCCATACCTCTGTGAATCTTGAGCAAGCACTTTCACCTTGGAGTGTATGAGAGCTCCTCGAGCTGAAGGAACATCAGTTGCCCTTGCAGGAGCTGGGTGGTGTTTGATGATTCTGGAGTGTTTGACTAGACAGCACTTGCAACTGAGCATGTCAGGTATGAAGGTAAGTTGATAAAAATCACTTTGTGGCCAGAAACTTTGGATGAATTGAAGTAATTCTGGTCTGTGTTAGACCCAGCTTTAAAATTCAAACTGTAAACTTGGTCATGGCAGTAGTTTAAAATATTCATTGATAGGATAATCTTTTTTAAGCTAAAAAAAAAAAGTTTTAAATCATTTGGGATAATTTCAAACTCACAGAAAAGTTAACAAAAATAGTACAGTACAAAGCATTCCTGTTTGTCTTTTACCTAGTACCCAAATGTTAACAGAAGGTAGGGGATTTTAATTTGGTTTGTGTAAATTTAGAAACTGACTTAAAAGTTACGGATGCTAAGGCTTATGGTTGGTATATTTGAGTCTAAAAGGACAGAAAGAGGAAAGGAAAGAAAGTGAAGAAGTTTGTATACCATGATGATGATGTATGCACTCATTAAACTAATACACATTTTCTTCAAGGAGGTATCTGGTCAGAGAAGGTGTTTTCTGAGGCTGCTTCCCAGATCCCTAGGGGATATGTTCCTGCCATTCAGCCTTTTTGGCAGTTATTTCCCCTTGTACAAGCAGGCCCTTTGTCCCTTACCTGAGAAAGAAGGCCCACACCTGGATTCATATTAATAGGTATGATTTAAAATTTTTTTCAGATAAATCTTCTATCAGATAGTGCCTGATACAGATAATTCTTTTGGATTTTCTATATATAAGTATATTCACTGAAGAAGCCTACTTTTAGCCATGTAAAAATGGACTTATATTCTTCTAGTAACTGGAAGACTGGCTAATGCAATGATCATAATGTTAATAATGTTGCTTGGTGTTTTGTAGTTTTGAAAGTACTTTCCTGTTTCTATACCATTAGTCAGCTAACCAGGTTTTGCTAAGCTTAGTTTACATACTTGATAAAGAAGCAGAGTGCCTCAGACGCCACTTCCGACATCTTATGGACAATCTCTAATTTCATGCAAGAACATTTAACCCTGGGTGTTCAGTATTAAGCCAAGCAATATAAATCTAAAGAACTGGTTTCTGTCCAGGACCAAAAGAACTCCCTTATGTTTCTCTTGCTTTAAAATAGTCTGTCAGTCGAAGCATTTGAAGGTGAAGGGATAACTGATGAGTTTAGGAAATTAGAGAGGGTGCCAATCTCTATGGGTATAGAAGTTGGTAGAAAGACAAGTACCTGGAACTGGTAAGAGTTCCTGTTAAGGAAGAGGAGCCTGATTTTTTGTTTTGTTTTGTTTTTTGTTTTTTGAGATGGAGTCTTTGCTCTGTCACCCAGGCTGGAGTTCAGTGGCGTGGTCTCAGCTCACTGCAAGCTCTGCCTCCTGGGTTCACGCCATTCTCCTGCCTCAGCCTCCCGAGTAGCTGGGACTACAGGTGCCCGCTACCATGCCCAGCTAATTTTTTGTATTTTTAGTAGAGACGGGGTTTCACCGTGTTAGCCGGGTGGTCTGGATCTCCTGACCTTGTGATCCGCCTGTCTCGGCCTCCCAAAGTGCTGGGATTACAGGCGTGAGCCACCAGGCCTGGCCAAGAGGAGCCTGATTACATTTACTCTCCATGTTGAGGACTCAGATTCTGGTCAGTGACTAGAGAAGGTCAAATTATGAGGGTTTTCATTTGCCCATTGATTCAGTAAGTGTGGAGTGCTGGGGTCTCAGTTGAGGGTGGGTATGACTGGTGCACAAAACCAACACCTTTGTCGGGGAGCTGCCAGTCTACAGGTGGGAGGTGAAGCTGTATAGAATAATCACATAAGAATGCAGATGCGATTGGAAGGAGGCGTGAGCACCATGAAGAATTTCAGAGTGTCCTAAGACTGGGTCAGGTTGCCGTTCTGTGCTTATTTCTGGAGGAAATGACATTCGAATTTGGGTCTAAAAGGTGAAAGAAGTGGCAGGTGAAAGGGGTGGCGGAGATGGGGGAACAGGTTCAGGAACTCAGTGGGTTTAAGGAGCTGCAAGGTCAATGTGGCCAGAACATAGTGCTGGGAGAGGCGTAGGAAGTCAGGGTAGAGAGGTTGGCAGGGCTCAGACAGTGCAGGGCTCTGTCAACCAGTGAATCATTTTGTAAGAGCATGAGAAACCATTGAGGGGTTTTTATTTTGGGGTGAATATGACTTGCTTTGTGTTTTTAAAGGTTCATTCTGGCTGCTGTGTGGAAAACAAATGGAGGGAGATGGAATAGGGAGGTGGGGATACGGAAGGGTCTAGAGTGAGGATATGGAGAAATCTAGAGTGGGGTTATGGAGGGGTCCAGAGTGGGGATGTGGAGGGGTCTAGAGTGGGAATGTGCAGGAGTCTAGAATGGGGATATGGAGGGGTCTAGAGTGGGGATATGGCGGGGTCTAGAGTAGGGATAGGGCGGGATCTAGAGTGGGGATATGGAGGGTTCTAGAGTAAGGATATGGAGGGGTCTAGAGTGGGGGATATAGAGCGGTCTAGAGTGGGGGATATGGAGCGGTCTAGAGTGGGGATATGGAGGGGTCTAGAGTGGAGATATGGGAGGTTGTGGGGAATATGGAGAGGTCCAGAGTGGGGATATGGAGAGGTCTAAAATGGGGATATGGAGAGGTCTAGAATGGGGACACAGAAGGATCTAGAGTGGGGATATGGAGGGATCTAGAGTGGGGATATGGAGGGGTCTAGAGTGGGGCAGAAGCTTATTGAGAAAGTAGAATAGCTGCGCCTTGGTGGTCAAGTGGTTATGGGGGATGAGACATAAGTGGATGTGGAAGTCAAGGCTGATACCCATGTTTCTGGCTTAAAGGAATAAAGACTGGGGAGGTGCAGATATGAATGATGTGTAAGTGCCCGGCATGGTACTGGTGAGGAGGATATCTGAGCTGAGTTGTGGGATGTAAATACAAGCTTACCAGGTGGAGAAGGAAGACACTTCCGGCAGCCTGACCAGCATGTTACATGGAGGTTTGAAAGAGCTTGTGAAATTGAGAGTTTACCCACAAGGGCTCTGAGGCAAGAGAGGTAATTGGAGTTAAATTATGAATCCATGTTATATTACCACGTTTAGGATTTCATTTTAAGGGCAACAAAGAGCTGGCAGAGGTTTTTTTGAATTGAGTAAAGGCATGCTTAGATTCATTAAAAAAAAAAAAAATAGACTCTAGAGGGTGAAGAAACTGACAGCCCAATCCATAAGAATTAAAAGATAGCTGGCTTCATTTTTAGTGCTCCTTTCTTTTCACACAGAACTTTTCAAAAGAGTTATATATAGTCACAGACAGACGGTCTGTACTTCTTGGCATCCCCCTAACACTTCTAGTCTAACTTCACCATGAAAATTGTGCTCAAGATTACCAAAGACTTCCATGTTCTCAAATCCAGTTGACACTTCTCTGATCTCATCCTGCTTGACCTTTTGACTGCATTCTAGGTATTTGATCACTACTTCTATCTTTTTTTTTTTATTTTTAATTTTTGCGGGTACATAGTAGGTTTATATATTTATGGGTTACATGAGATGTTTTGATACAGGCATGCAATGTGAAATAATCACCTCATGGAGAATGGTGTATCCTTCTCTTCAAGTGCTTATCCTTTGTGTTATAAACAATCCAATTAGACTCTTTTTGTTCTTCTAAAATGTACAATTATGTTATTATTGACTGTAGTCACTCTGTTGTGCTGTGAACTAATAGTTTCTATTCATTCTTTCTAATTAACCATCACCACCTTCCCCTCACCCCCCCCACTTCCCTTTTAGCCTGTAGTAACCATCTTTCTACCCTCTATCTCTATAAGCTCAATTGTTTTGATTTTTAGATCCCACAAATAAGTGAGAACATGCAATGTTTATATTTCTGTGCCTGGCTTATTTCACTTAACATAATGATCCCCAGTTTCATCTATGTCGTTGCAAATGATTCATTCTTTTTTATGGCTGAATAGTATTCCATTGTGTATAAGTCTCACATGTTCTTTATCCATTCATGTGTTGATGGACACTTAGGTTCCTCAGCTACTGTAAACAGTCCCGCAAATAAATGTAGGAGTTCAGGTATCTTTTCAATATACTGATTTTCCTTCTTTTGGATATATACCCAGGAGCGGGATTGCTGGATGATATGGTAGCTCCATTTTTAGTTTTTCGAGGAACTTCCAAACTGTTCTCCATAGTTATTTTACTAATTTACGTTCTCACCAACAGTGTAGAATGGTTCCCTTTTCTTTTCTTTTCTTTTTTGTTTTGTTTTGTTTTGTTTTGTTTTGTTTTTTTTGAGATGGAGTTTCTTTCCTGTTGCCCAGGCTGTAGTACAATGGCGCCATCTCAGCTCACCACAACCTCCGCCTTCCGGGTTCAAGCGATTCTCCTGCCTCAGCCTCCTGAATAGCTGGGATTATAGGCATGTGCCACCACACCCAGCTAATTTTGTATTTTTACTAGAGACAGGGTTTCTCCATGTTGGTCAGGCTGGTCTCGAACTCCCAACCTCCAGTGTTCCACCCTCCTTGGCCTCCATAAGTGCTGGGATTACAGGCATGAGCCACCGTGCCTGGTGTGGTTCCTTTTAACATCTTTGCCAGCATTTATTATTGCTTGTCTTTTGGATATAAGCCATTTTAACTGGGGTGAGATGATATCTCATTATAGTTTTGATTTGCGTTGCTCTGGTGATCAATGATGTTGAGCACCTTTTCATATGCCTGTTTGCCATTTGTATGTCTTCTTTTGAGAAATGGCTATTCAAATATTTTACCCATTTTTTGATTATTAGATTTTTTCCTATAGAGTTGTTTGCAGCCCCGTGTATATTCTGGTTATTAATTTCTTGTCAGATGGGTAGTTTGCAAATATTTTCTCCCATTCCATGGGTTGTCTCTTCACTTCGTTGATTGTATCCTTTGCTATGAAGAAGCTTTTTAACTTGACTTGATCCTGTCTGTCCATTTCTGCTTTGGTTGTCTGTGCTTGTAGGGTATTACTCAATAAGTTTTTGCCCAGACCAATGTTCTAGAGAAAACCCTAATTTTTTTTGTAGTAGTTTTATAGTGTAAGGGTTTTTTATAATTTGAGGTTTTAGATTTAAGTCTTCATTTTGATTTGATTTGTGTGTATAGCAAGAGATAGGAATCTAGTTTCCTTCTTCTGCATATAGATATCCAGTTTTCCCAGCACCAGTTACTGAAGAAGCTATAGTTTTCCCAGTGTATGTTCTTGGCACCTGTGTGGAACATGAGTTCACTGTATGTGTGGGATTTGTTTTTTGGTTCTCTATTCTTTATCATTGGTCTATGTGTATGTTTTTATGCCAGTCCATGCAGTTTGGTTACTATAGCTCTGTAATATAATTTTAAAGTCAGATAATGTGATTCTTCCAGTTTTATTCTTTTTCCTTATGATAGCATTGAATCTGTAGATTGCTTTGGGTAGTATGGACATTTTAACAAAATTGCTTATTCCATGAACATGGAATATTTTTCCTTTTTTGGTGTTCTCTTTAACTTTTTTCATCACTGTTTGATAGTTTTCATTATAATCTTTCACTTCTTTGGGTAGTTCCTAGGTATTGAATTTTATGTGTAACTATTTTATTTTATTTTATTTATTTTTTATTTTTTTAATTTTTGAGACGGAGTCTTGCTCTGTCGCCCGGGCTGGAGTGCAGTGGCCGGACCTCAGCTCACTGCAAGCTCCGCCTCCTGGGTTTACGCCATTCTCCTGCCTCAGCCTCCCAAGTAGCTGGGACTACAGGCGCCCGCCACCTCGCCTGGCTAGTTTTTTGTATTTTTTAGTAGAGACGGGGTTTCACCATGTTAGCCAGGATGGTCTCGATCTCCTGACCTCGTGATCCGCCCGTCTCGGCCTCCCAAAGTGCTGGGATTACAGGCTCGAGCCACCGCGCCCGGCCCTATGTGTAACTATTTTAAAAGGGGGTACTTAAATTTTTTTTTTCAGATTGTTCACTGTTGTCATAGAAAAATGCTACTGATTTTTATATATTGATTTTGTATTCTGCAACTTGACTGAATTTATCACTTCTAATAGTTTTTGGGTGGAGTCTTTAGGTTTTTTTCAAATATAAGATCACATCATCTGCAAATAAGGATAACTTGACTTCTTCCATTCCAATTTGGATGCCCTTTATATCATTCTCTTTTCTGATTGTTCTAGCTAGGACTTTTAGTACTGTGGTGAATAACAGTAGTGAAAGTGGGCATCCTTGTGTTCCAAATCTTACAGGAAAGACTTTGAGTTCTCCGCATTCAGTATGGTAAGAGCTATGGGTCTGCTGTATATGACGTTTATTATGTTGAGATATGTTCCTTCTGTACCCAGCTTTTTGAGAGTTTTTATCATGAAGGGATGTTGATGAAATGCCTTTTCAGCACCAATTGAAATGATCACATGGTTTTTATCCTTCATTCTGTTGATATCATATGTCACATTGATTTATGTATGTTGAACCATCCTTGCATCCCAGGGATAAATTACATTTGATCATGATGAATGATCTAATATATTAGTGAATTTGGTTTGGTAATGTTGAGAATTTTTGAATCAATATTCATCAGACATATTGGCCTGTAGTTTTCTTTCTTTTTTTTCTTTTCTTTGTTTTGTTTTGTTTTGATGTATCTTTGTCTGATTTTGATATCAGGGTAATACTGGTCTTGTAGAATGAGTTTGGAAGTATTCCCCCCTTCTCTATTTTTTGGAATAGTTTGGGGAGGATTGGTAAAATTCAGCAGTGAAGCCATCAGTCCCGAGCTTTTCTTTACTGGGAGACTTTTTGTTATAGCTTCAACATTGTTACTTCTTGGTCCGTTCAGGTTTTAGATTTCTTCCTGATTCAATCTTGATTGGTTGTATATATCTAGGAATTTGTGCATTTCTTCTAGATTTTCTGATTTATTGGTATATAGTTGCTTATACTATCCACCAGTGATACTAGGAATCAAATTCTTTGAATTTCTACAATATCAGTTGTAGTGTCTCCTTTTTCATTTTTGATTTTATTTATTCTTATCTTTTGTTTTTTTTTTTAGTTCGGGTATGTCAATTTTGTTTAACTTTTTAAAAAACAACCTTTTGTTTCATTGATGTTTTGTATTTTCATTTCAGTTTTATTTATATCTGTGCTGATCTTTATTATTTATTTTCTTATAATTTTGGGTTTGGTTTGCTCCTGCTTTTCTAGTTCTTTAAGATGCATTGTTAGATTATTTATGTGGAGTTCTTCCTCTTTTTGATGTAGGCACTTATAGCTATAAACTTTCTTTTGAGTACTACTTCTACTGTATCTCATAGGTTTTTCTATGTTGTATTTCCATTATCATTTGTTTCAAGAAATTGTTCAATTTTCTTCTTAATTTCTTCATTGACTCACTGGTCATTTAGGCGCATATTGTTTAATTTCCATGTATTTGCATAGTTTCCAAAATTCCTCTTATTGATTTCTAGTTTTATTCTCTTTTGGTCAGAGAAGGTGCTTGATATTATCTCAGTTTTTTTGAATGTTTGAAGACTTGTTTTGATACCTAACATATGACCTATCCTTAAGGAGGATTTGAATAAACTTGCAACCCCCATTTCTTTCTCTACCTGCTCTTTAAGACCAATAACTCTTAGAATTACCCTTTTGAGGCTATTTTCTACATCCTGTAGACATGCTTCATTGTTTTTTCTTTCTTCTGCTCTGAGTGTGTATTTTCCAATAGCTTGTATTCAAGCTCACTATTCTTTCTTCTGCTTGATCAATTCTGGTATTAATGGACACTGTTGCATTCTTCAGTATGCCAATTACATTTTTCAGCTCCATAATTTCTGCTCGATTCTTTTTATTTCAGTCTCTTTGTTAAATTTATCTGATGGAATTCTGCATTTCTTTTCTGTGTTGCCTTGAATTTTCTTGAGTTTTCTCAAAACAGCTATTTTGAATTCTCTGTCTGAAAGGTCAAGTATCGCTGTTTCTTCAGGAAGAGCCCTGGTGCTTTATCTAGTTCATTTGGTGAGGTATTATTTTCCTGGAATGTCTTGATTCTTGTAGGTGTTCATCTGTGTCTGGGCATTGAAGAGTTACTTACTTGTAGTCTTTACTGTCTGGGTTTGTTTGTACTTGTCTTTCTTAGGAAGGCTTTTCAGATATTTGAAGAGACTTGAGTGTTGTGATCTAAGCTGTACCTGCTTTAGGGGGCACTCCAAGTCCAGTAACACTATGGTTCTTGTAGACTCATAGAGGTACTGCCTTTATGGTCTTGGGCAAGATCCAGGATAATTCTCTGGATTACCAGGCAGAGACTCTTGTTCTCTTCCCTTACTTTCTCCCAAGCAGAGTTTCTCTTCTGAGTTGCCTGAAGTTGGGGGTGGAGTGACACAACCACCCCTGTGGCCACCACCACAGTGACTGTACTGGGTCAGACCTGAAGCCAGCACGCCACTGAGTCTCACTCAAGGCCTACTATAACCACATCCTGGCTACTGCCTATGTTTGCTCAAGAACCTGGTGCTTAACAATCAGCAAGTGGCAAAGCCAGCCAGGCCTGTGTCTTTCCCTTCAGGGTGATGAGGTCCCCCAGGCTCCAGATGGATCCAGAGATGTTGTCCTGAAGTCAGGGACTAGAGTCAAAACCTTAGACGTCTGCCTGGTGTTCTGTTGTATTGTGGATGACCTGACACTCAAACCACAAGATACAGTCCTTCTCACACTTCTGTCCCCTTTCCAAAAGCAGAGGAGCCTCACCCCGTAGCTACCATCATCCCAGGCCACAGGGACTACTGCCAGACTATTGCTGATGTTCCCGTAAGGCCCCAGGTCTCTCGACTGGGTTGGTGGTGAATGCTGCCTGGCCTGGGACTCACCCTTCACGGCAGTGGGCTTCCCTCCCTCTGACCCAGGACGGCTCCAGAAATACCATTCAAGAATCAAGTCCCTGAATTAGGGACACTAATAGCCTGCTGGGTACTCTACCCCGCTGTGGCTGTGCTAGTGTCTAAGGTGCAAGATGAAGTCCCCTTTACTTTTCTCAAGCAGAAGGAGTCTCGGCCTGTGGCCCACCATAGCTGGGAATGTGCTGAGTCTCCCCTGAAGCCAGCAAGTCTCAATGGCTCACCAAGGCCCTTGACATAGTACCTGGGTATCACTGCTGGTTATTCAGGGCCCAAGGGGTCTTCAGTTTGCAGGCGATGAATGCTGGCAGGTCCTTGTTACCCAGGATGTGTCTAGAAATGTCACTGGGGATTGGGAGTTAGGGCCTGGAATGTGGGATGGAGGAGCCTCACAACTCTGGCTGGTGACCTGTCCTGCTGTGGCTACGCTGGTATCCAAGATGGAAGATGAAGACCTCACCATTCTTCCCCTTCTCTTCTCAAGTGGAGGGAAGGGGTCTCCTTTAGAGCTGTGAGCTGTGCAGTCTGGGTTTAGGAGTGGGGTGATGCCAGCACTCCCTTAGCCACCTCAGCTGATGTCTCAGTAGGTTGTGTGCCCCCACCAAGTCCACTGTGCTCTGGGCCTGGTTCAGCCCTAGGATTCACCTAAGAGTCGCAGTCCCTATGGCCTAGTCTGCCTTTCAAGTTTACTTAGAGACACAAAGTGCTTTAGCCCTCAGTGGCGAGGTTTACAGGATCTCAAGTTTGGACTGCTGGGAGGAGTGATTCCGCTCTGGCTGGGCCTGGTTTAAATGCCGCCATGGGTAAGCATCAGCTGAGTTTGGTCCAGTTTTCCTTTCTGCTGTAGCGGGACAGCTGAGTTTAACGCCTCACAATTGCAGTGCTCTCTCTCCTCCAGCGCCCAGATATGCTCTCTGTACCACACAGGAGGGTGGGTGAGGGGTAGCATTGGCAATTCAAGACTGTTTTTTCAATCTCTTCCATGCCTCTTTTCAGTGATACGAACTTAAAACCAGGTACTATAGGTGCTCGTGTGATTTTTAGTTCTGACGAAGTTGTTTTTCTGTGTGGTTAGTTGTTAAATTGGTGTCCTTGCACAGAGGATGATCAGAGGAGCCTTCTTTTCTACCACCTTGCTCCGCCTCCTCCATTCCAATCTTAACACACTGTCCTCTCAGCCTCTGTGACAGCACTGTTCATTTCGTGTCTCACTGGCTTGGTTTTCTAGTCATCTTGCCCAGCTCTTCTCTCATGCTCTAACTTTTTAGAGTGTTCGAGTTACCAAGGGATCAATCCTATTACTCTTCTTTTTCTAATCTACTCTACCTTGGAAGCACATTATAATAACTTGGGGATTTTCCTTATAGACATGTTCCAACCACTACATGAAGAAGGAATGATAGAATATCCATATTTTGTAACCACTAATGAAATAAAGGTTATAGGCAGTGATCCTCCATGACTGCTATAATCTTTAGGTAAAAAATTAATAGAGAACTTTGTAGTGGATGAATCAGGTTGACAACACCTGAATCCATTGATCAGTCTTAACCTCACAAAAAGAGATGGCTAGGCATTATAGAAGTCTTCACTTACTGTTGTTGACAGGTTCTTGGAAACTTCAACTTTAAGTGAAATAACAAAACCAATGGTACTGTAGGCTAATACATATAAACAAAAGTTAAAGTTCCTATGGCATATTTCTGGTCACAAAAACATCACCAAACTTCTAATAAAGACCCAAAACAATTTTAATCTTGAGCATTGAAATAAATGTGAATCCTGTATACATGTAAGAAAACAAAATAATTATTTACCCAATTTTTGGTGAATCAGTGAGTCATGGCAGTCATTCATGGTGGTTGTTGGTCAAATTGAGGAATAAATGTCGGCAAAGTAAATATTGTAAGGAGTACCCTTTACCACCACATGGTTCAAACCAGTCACAAACTTGATGGACTTGCTGAGCGATTTTATACTGCATTGTTTATTGTTGTGCATTTGTGTGATTATTGTCTAATTTAAAATTTTTTATTTGACAGTAATTCATATTCATTTTTTCATTTTCCAACTTGCTTGTTCCAGTTCAGGATTGCAGGTGGCCAAAACCTATCATGGCAGCTTAGGGCGCAAGATAGGAACCAGCATGAGACAGAATGCCATTTCATCCCAGGGTGCACTCACACCCACACTCAGACTGGGAGGATGTTGACACACCAGTTCAGCTAGCATGCACATCTTTCGTATGTGGGAAGCCAGGGTACGTGTAGAAAACCCATGCAGACATGGGAAAACATGAAAACTCCACACAGGCTGTGACTATGGCCAGGAATTGATGTTTATTCCCTTATATAATGAAAGACATTGAATGAAAGGTTGACATGAGAGGACTTGCTGTATGCGCTTCCTGATGCAAGTACATCATGCCTCACTTGAAGTATTCCTGCCAACAAATCTTTCCTGAAGCCCATCAAGCTCTAGATCTTACTATCAGTTTACTAGAAAGAAAGGAAACAGAAAAACATGTTAAATGACCCCCTGGAGAAGTAATCAACAAAATTCAGTGTATGGGAAGCTATTAAATAAATTACAAGGGTAAAAAGAGCAAGGGGTAATGTATAGAATAAAAATGATTTAAGAGACACATCCATTAAGGACCACAGCTGGCCTTATTTGGATCCTGATTTGAATAAGTCAACTGTAAAACAACAACAGCAAGGAGAAAATTAGGAAAATTTAAGTACTCACTGGGTATTTGGTAATATTAGAAATTAAAACTTTTTTGACATAAAGATTTATTTTAGAGCTAAAAATTTGTGAATGATTTTATGTATCTGAGATTTGCTTCAAAATAAGCCAGGGTAAGGATGGTGGGAGGAGAGGAGCAGAGGGTAGGTTGGTGAGGTAGAGATGAAATTAGATTGCTCCTAAGTGGGTAATTATTGGAATTGACTGATGGATACATGATATTCATGATACTATTTTATCTGTTATATGTTTAGAATTTTTTGTCATAAAAATTTGTTAAAGTGCTTAGAGAGCTTTAAAAAACATGTGGATGCTAACCCCCTTCCCTCCACAGATATCTGATTTGTTGGTCTGGGATAGGGAATCAATTTTTTAAAGTGTCCCGGGGGACCCTAATGTGCAACCAGGGTTGAGAACTGCTGCTTTATATTATGTCCCTAGATGATCTCATTTACTGCTTTAAAACTATTAATATGCTGACACCTCCGAGATTTATGTCTCTAGCCCTGACCTTTCCCTGGATCTCTGGGCTTATGTATTCCTCTGCACACTTGACATCATTACTGGGAGGTCAGATAGTCATCTCAACCTGAACATGGTGAAGACAAAACTCTTCATTTTCAACCCCAAATCTGTTTCTCTCCCAGTGTTTTCTATCTCAACAAATGGAACTACTATCTGCCCAGTTATAGGCGGTAAATAAATACTACTTCTGATAAAAAGAAAGTTTTAAAAAAAGAATGTTATAGAAAAACCCCTCTAGCTGATCCAAAGAAGGCCATTATCTTGTATGACTCAACTGATAACCATAGCAAATATGCAGCATTCTCTGAGATATGAGAATTGCTTTGATTTATTCTTTAGCTCTCATCCCTCCAGAATCCTAACATTTGGAGCCAGTGATTAAATTTGAATGATATTAAGTTATTTTTCAGGTTTTCCTACCAAAACATTTGGAAGAGTTGGAGTGAAGAAAAGGATGATGCATATGATTGTTTTGTCAGATGTGTTGAACCTCAGTTGAGATTGTGTTTATTTCTAATCTTGTACATATTGAAAAAATAGTTATCATGGCTTAATTTTACCTTTGTGAGACACACATAGACACGCATGCACAACACACACACATGCACACTCTTACTCCAAGGGCCTATAGACAGACCAATATACAAATAGTGCAACCCCTTTTCAAGTTATTAAATGAAATGAACAAGTGCAGAGAAACCTACTTTTACTGTTTATAAACTGAGTCTAAAATCAGGAGGTTTGTGAACATCTATTCAATGACAATTGTTTTTTTCAAAGAGTGAACTTGTTTGAATTATAGAGACTTTTTTGCTTTAAACTTTTAAAGAATACTTTTTAAGCTATATGGCTTTACTCTTAAGTTCCTATAGTAAAACATACTAGGTTAAACTAACAGATGAATCCAAAATACCTAAACACATTCTTCTAATTTATCATATTTTGACAAGGAAAAGCCCTTCCATACAAAAATACCAAAATTAATCATGCAACCTAAATTAAATAGTTGTTCTATGCTGGTCTTGTTACATGTGACACTTATCTTTCCACTAGATGGTGCCCTAAGACCAGTAATTTTCTCCTATATTCATGAGCAGTAAATTATTAGGCAATGCTGCAATAAAATTAGAACTCACATTAAAAAAAATTGTAGAAGGTAATTTGTTTTTCCTATGTGAAAGATGATTTGACTGTATAAGACAAGGCAGGAAGCCTTTACATTTTCATGCAGTTTGATTTGATTTAGTAAGTTTCTCTTGGTTTAAGTAGTAAATAATAACAAAATTTAAAAAATGAAAATCTGGTTAATGGTTCTACGTGGTTTAGAATTATGTATGTCTGATTTCAGCTTTCATAAGTTGGCTGTGATTTCTATTTAGCCTTTCTAATTTTTCCATTGTGCATTTCCTATTTTTCTATAGTGTGTTCAGTACAATCCCAGAACATCAAAAAGCTTGAGTATTTTCTAGGTTTGATACACTTGCTCTTAAAGAGTAGTCATTGGTTTTGATTGAAGTGGAATGTAATGGTAGGAGAATATAATGCATATCTGGCAAATTTGATCTGTATGTGGACAAAAATTGTACTCTGATTTGAGAACCTTGCATGTGTGAACAAGTAATGATTTCCATACATGCCTTGTACATCACTGGCAGATGGGACAGCATAAGGGAGGAATTGTTTTTAGTTACGGGGAAGAAACTGTGGCACTTGATGGAGGGACTGGAATGTTACCAAATGCAGGCAGACTCTAAAAAGGTCCTTGGGCTAAGATAGGAGTAGAGCTATCAGCCAGCAAGATCAAATCACTGTCTTGATTTTGCACCGTGTGGCAAATACTTTCCTTTCTAATTCAAAACACACTGCTTCAGAACTTAGGGGTCTGAAGATGGTGTTGGTTTATTGGTTCTAGACTATGAAGTTTCAATCTAATGAGAAGAAATAAGCTAACTTGCATGGATATTGGAAATGCTAAGAAACTTATTTTAAAATTTTAGTCTTAATCTTCACGACTTAATAGACCAGTGGTTTGGTTCCTAATTTCTTATCTGCAAAGTAGATTTCTAGAATATCTTCAAATGAGTGTGGGTAGCCAAAGTAGACAAAATCCCTACTTTTTCAAGCTTTACCTAATACATTTACTTGAAAAGCAAGAAAATAAAATCCTCTGTTCATTTTAAATATTGAGTGTTCACCATAATTTGATATAAATTAGGGTTTTGTTCTGCTTTTCCCGAACCCCGTCTTCTTCAGAGCATGACTAAGTTAAAAAAAATAATAGTCATCTAAGACAGTAGTTCTCAACTTTGGCTACACATTACATCCCTAGGGAACTTTAAAAAAATACCTCTCCACTTTCAGAGACCAGTTTTTATTGCTCTGGATGTTGGCCTGAGCATCTGTATTTTTGAAAGATCCTAGCGGATTCTAATATCAGAATTGAGAAGCTGTAACCTAAGGCACAGCTAGTTGATATACATTTAACTGAAAAATAAAGCAATTATTTTAAAACTACAGGTAATGGCAATATTTTAGTGTTAAACCCATTAGTTTAATATCTATTGACTCTGTATTTATAAATTATTTTATTACATTGAGACATAGTTTTTGTTCTGTAATTATATTTGAGAATTTATGTAAATGAATAAATTTCAAGTGCTAGTGAGGTTGTCCAGTATGAGGTTATTTTGTGTTAATCATTCTCTAATAATGACAGCATTTTTTTCCCCTCAGAATCTCAAAGGTTTATTTTTTTGAAATCCCATGGTCTTTCTCAGAATATTCAACACAATTTTGTGCTTATATAGTGCTTTAAGTACAAGGAAGGACTAGACAATTTGAGTCATTTCTAATTTTTGATCCTATAAATATGGTAATCTTTTAAAACATTTTAAAGTTACATTCAGATCTCTGAAAAACGTGGCAGTCTTAACCATTGTGAAACAATTTACTTCGCTCTATACACCTATTCCCCAGTTGGCCCTTGCCACCCACTCCTTATTAAGATTTTGAATCTAATATATGAGAAGAAAATAATTTCTTATTAAATAATGATTACAAATTGTACAATATGAACTTTAGGTAATTCTAAAGCACAAATGTTTGGATCTAAGAAAAAACAATTCCTCAAAAGAAGAAAAGTTAGTGACTTTAATGAAGTGGTGCTTCAAACTTTCAACAGCTACCACTTAGAGTACTATTCAGGGAGACTTAACATGTACCTGAGTTATAAAGCACTTTTCTTAGTGGGTCTTTGAGGACTACATGGGCTTTCTTAATGAGAAAAAATGTGTCTGAAAGGCAATGGATTTCAGTTTGCTTTTAAACTCTCAGGCATTATGACATTCTTGAAAACTGGAGTTCCTTCAGGACGTGACTGCCACAATCTGTTGTCTCAATGTGAGGAGATTTACAGCAAATTTTTTAATCTGAGAAGCAGTTTGTCAAATTGTAGCTTTGAGCAGGAAAATATCTCCATGGTTGAAGGGTTAAAATTGTATTCAGAGATTGAACAGGTGAAGCAAAAGCTAAAACTCATGGAGAATCCTTTGTTGAGGTATGTGTGTCTTTGTAATTCTTAGCTAGTTAGCATCTTTTCTTCCTCGCTGTCTTACTGAGAACTGATACGTCTGTTTGGTTTCTTCATGGTATGTGTTTGATTATCAGAATTCTAACATCTAAGCAAAGGGTGTCCATCCAGTGGTCAGTAGTTCCACCCATGAGATCTCCTTCACCAAGATGACTGGTCTGCTGTGGACCCTATTCACGGACAGGCTTTGCCAGGTACCTGGGGGAAGAGATAGAAATACAGGTAAAAGGAGAGTTTCTTGCTGCAAGTGGCTTTTTTCCTTCTGATTCACCATACGTTTTCATGAATTCTACAAAAAGTTTCCCAGAGATGGTTTTCTGTTATATAGGAAGTAGTGAGAACCCTGCCTTTCATCAGCAGTAGCCATTTACCAGGTGTTCATTTGGTTCAGTCCACTACCAAAGGAGATGCTTCAGTATGCAGTGTTGGCTCCATTTTCAGAGTGAGATATGAAGGCACTTGGAATAATACTCAAGTTGCTTTGTGGGGGTGTATATTTGTCACTTTGCACACTGCCTATAAATACCTAGAACAGGGTAATTTATAAAGAAAAGAGGTTTAATTGGCTCACAGTTCTGCAGGTCATAAGGACACATGGCAGGGGAGGCCTCAGGAAACTTACAATCATGGCGGAAGGTGAAGGGGAAGCAGGCAAGGCTTACATGGCTGGAGCAGGAGGGAGAGAGAGAGGGTAGGTGCTACGTACTTTTAAACAACCAGATCTCGTGAGAACTCTTATCATGAGACAGCACTAGGGGGATGGTATTAAACTGCTAGAAACTGTCCCCATGACCCAGTCACCTCTCACTAGGCCCCACATCCAACATTGGGGATTACAATTGAACATGCGACTTGGGTGGGGACACAGATCCAAACCATGTGAGGGTGTATATTTGCAAGTATGTTGTTTTCTAGTTCTGTAGTGATCCATTGTTATAAATGCCTGCTATGAAGGTGACACTGTTATTGTTTGTCCTGGCCATTTTGTGGTACATGGCATAATGGAGTGCAGTGTTGACTCCATTGAGTTGGAAGGTAGGTATGGAAGACACAACCAAACTCTCATGCATGACATGATTAAGTAAACAATAAACGACTGTTCTTGTCAAAGCTCCAAGAATGTGATTTCAACCTATTTGACTTCAAATGAATTATTGAATTGCCTTGAAACATTAAAGGCATTGGAAGCTTAAAAGGAGTTGACCCAGTTTTTGAGTAAGTGGACTTGTGGTTCTTTGTAGCAGTGTATATGTTGGGAAGTTACTTACAGGCCTATATAGAAAAAGGACCATGAGGAAGAAGCATGCTTTACAGATTGTAGTGATTTATGGAAAGGATGTCAAATTTCTAGAATTAAAAAAAAAAAAATTGCAACAATATATTTTTAAAATTTCAGTAGTTTTTAGTTTGTTGCTTACTCTTATCTCATAGATATTGTGATATCTTAGTGCATGACTTTTTTGTTTTAAATTTAGCTTATTTTTATGAGAGATATGGTGAAGGACATTTTACTTGAAATTGGTATCAAAAATTATCTTAATTTTCTAAAAGTTTGCTGAGTGTCACAAATGCTACACTTTGTCTCTCAACACAGTATGCTTTTGAAAACAATGTTGAAATATTAATATTAAAATAAATATATTAGTTAATAAATAGATAACTATTATTTGCTTTAATAGATATCTTTAATATCTATTAAAAATAACTTTTCAAGTTATAATCTTTTTGTTCATTTGGAGTAATTCCTAAGTTTAGATTACTTTAAAATTGTTCATCTTGGTCCTGTGTATTTCCATAATGTATCAAATTTAATTGTACCTGTTCAACTATTTACCAAAACTGCTACAAGTTAGCGATGAAGCTTGTAATGCAAAAAAATCATATATCATTTTGGGACTTGTGCAGCTGTTCACAAACTGCTTAAGCTGTGCTCTTGATCTTTATCTCGTCAAAATTTCTTAATGGAAGCAAGGCTGGGAGTTTAATTTCCTGCTGTTCACTAGGACATCATCTCACTCCCTTTTTTATGTTTGTTAATTTTGTTCTTTCTCATCTCCAATGCTTGATTTATAATAGATGTGTATGTATAAGTAACACATCTGCAGGATAAATCACTGCAATAAAAACACTTTATTTTTTGGCAGAGTAAAAATAACATCGATATTATAAATTGTATAGTAGATAAGAGTTCTTAGATTGGTGAGGAAATTGCAATGTAATTGCCAGAGTGTCATAAATAACCTATCAAATTCTGATAGTTGAGTGTAAAAATGACTGTAAATTTACTAACAGAGGACATTTCTGAGAACTGAGGAATCAAATGGTATCTCTGGTGTGAATATGTGGAGCACTTGCTTATGAGTAAATTAAAGCTTATCTGATGGTAATCTATAGCTAACACTTAAAACAAGATATATTGAGTACCTACTATGTGCAGGGTATTAATAGTACTTATAGTTGGGCTTCTCTTTCTTCTTCAGAAAATCTGTTCACTTTAGGTAATGGCTTTATGTTTTAAATTGGTAAGAATACATAATTTGTGTAAAAATCTGTTTTTTCTTCAATATGCAATAATTTTCTATTTTTAATTTTTCTAATGGTAAAAAAAAAAACAATGGTTATTATGGAAAATATTCAAAGTACAGGCAGACACATACAGAATCAGAAACAAAATTACTCACTGTTCAGTCATGTCTAGACCACCCTGATAGCATTCTAGTGTATGGAGTCGTCTTGCCTTCTCTAGTGCCCCCAAAGGCTTGTCTGTACCCTTCAAGTACAGATAAGTTCAGTGGCTTTGCCTGTTGACTGCAGTTACTGCTTTCATGTACTCAAGGACTTATCATTAGACAATGAGGTCTTTCTTTCTTACAGCTTTGTCTGTGTGTTTGTCTTCTGTTTTGTAATGAAAATCAAGCGAGATTTTTAGTTTTCTGATATTTCAAGGTTTTGTAAGCCCACTCAGAGGCTTGGCCTATATTATTGATTTGATTAAGATTTATAGAGATCTGATGGTTTTTGGTAATTAATGAGGTAGACTGTTTTTTCCTGTAGCTAAACTGTCCTAAGTCAGTTTGTCAGATTTTAAGTCATTCTTTCTACAAGAATATTAAAATTAGGTAATCCTGAGAACTACTTAGGTTTATTCAAATGTAATTTATATTAGAATCATAGAATCTCAGATACTTAAGGTTCCTTCTACAGCATCCATGCAGTTAGAAAACAGCTTAAGAGTGCTGAATGCTTTAAAGCCCTTTCACTCAGCTGTAGGTCCTTAGGATTATTTTTTAACTTGTATGGCAGCTTTGTATGTGAATTTTGTGCTGGGCTGGTCTGAGATGGCTGATAGAGTAGTCTTGCTAATATGGGGACACATTGGGAAGTTGTTACTGTTAAAAATTTGATGCCCTGGTTTAAATAGGATATGTGGGGAGATCAACTTTATTTAAATGGGTTGGCTGGTCTCATTATCATTTCGAGTCTCTACATTTCATGTAGAGAAATGTGTTCTACATTTTTGTGTTTGAACATTTCCCCTCACCTACCTTAAATGTTTCTGTTCTCCCTTAGGATGTGGTCTACCAATTGATATTGTGATAGAAAATAGGGAAAATGGTGACACTTCTGTGGACTGCATGAATGAGGATATTAACATCTCAGGCTTAAGATTTGTTCAGCATGGTGTTGTAGAAGGAATCTTAAGTAAGTGTCTGACTGTTTGCTGTATTTACTCATTTTAGGCTTTGAAGAAAAACTTTACTTTCTATGGAAGAGAGAATTTAATGAAATGCCACTGTTAAGTACAGGAATACCTTGTTTTATTGTGCTTCGCAGATATTGAAGGTTTTATACATTGAAGGTTTGTGGTAACCCTGCTTCAAGCAAGTCTACTTGGCCTCATTTTTCCAATAATTGGTGCTCACTTTATGCCTTTGTGTGACATTTTGGTAATTCTCACAATATTTCAAACATTTTTATTTTATATTTGTTATGCTGATCTGTGACCAGTGATCTTTGATATTACCACTGTAATTGTTTTGGGTGACATGAACTGCATCACCATAGAAAATGGTGAACTTAGTAAGTGTTATGTGTGTTCTGACTGTTCCTACAATCAGCCATGCTCCCTTCTCTCTCCCTCTTCTTGGACTTCTCTATTCTGAGACAAAGCAATATTGAAAGGAGACCAATTAATAACACTACAATGGCATCTATGTGTTCAAGTGAAAGGAAGAGTGGCATGTCCCTCACATTAAACAAAGTCTAGAAATGATTAATCCTAGTGAGACAGGCCAGTCAAAAGCCAAACACATGAATAAGAAAGCAAAACAGCGTTATTACTAATATGGAGAAAGTTTTAGTGGTCAGGATAGAAGATTAAAGCAGCTATAACATTCCCTTAAGCATAAGCCTACACAGCAAGGTCCTAACTCTTTTTAATTCTATGAAGGCTGAGAGAGGCAAGGGAGCTACAGAAGAAAAAGTTGGCTAGCAGAGGTTGGTTATTGAGATTTAAGGAAAGAAGCCATCTCTGTAACATGAAAGTGCAAGGTGAAGCAGCAGTTTCTATTGTAGAAGCTGCGGCGAGCTATCCAGAAGAGCTAGCTGAAATCACTGATGAAGGTGGCTACACTACAGCAGATTTTCACTGTAGATGAAATGACCTTCTATTGGAAGAAGATGCATCTAGGACTTTCATAACTAGAGAAAAGTCATTAGTTGGCTTCAGAGCTTCAAAAGACTGGCCAACTCTTTTACAGGTGACTTTAAGTTGAATCAGTGCTCATTTACAATTCTGAAAATCTTAGGGCCCTTAAGAATTATGCTGTATCTATTCTGCCTGTGCTCTAGAAATGGAACAACAGAGCCTGGGTGGTAGCACATCCGTTATTTGCATTGTTTGCTGAATATTTCAAGCCCACTGTTGAGATGTACTGCTCAGAAAAAAAAAAAAAAAAAAAAAAAAACAACTTCCAAAATATTGTTACTTACTGAACGATGCACCTGGCCACCTGAGAGCTCTGACAGAAATGTGCCAGGAGATTAATGTTCTTTTTGTGGTAACACAGCATCCATTTTGCAGTCCATGGATCAAGGAGTAATTTTTACTTTCAAGTCATAATATTTAAGAAATAGACTTCATAAACTATAGCTTCAATTGATAGTGATTTCTCTGATGGATCTGGGTAGAGTCAATTGAAAACCTTCTGGGAAGGATTCACCATTTATATGTCACTAAGAGCATTCAAGAATCATGAGAGGAGGTCAGAATGTCAACATTAACATGAGTTTGGGAGAAGTTAATTCCAACACTCCCACACTGTTTCAGGGTCAAGACGTCAGTGGAGGAAGTAACTGCAGATGTAGTAGAAATAGTGAGAGAACCAGAATTAGAAGTGGAGCCTGGAGATGGGACTGAGTTGCTATAATCTTGTGACAAAACTTGAACAGGTGAGGAGTTGCTTTTTATGGATGAGCAAAGAAGATGATTTCTTGAGATGGAATCTACTCCTGGTAAAGAGACTGAATATTGTTGAAATGACAATATGCCTATATGTGGAAGGCTGATTATTTATTTGTGTACACAGCATGACAACTTAGGAATCTTACCCTGAAGTGAAAAATAGTTCAGCCTATTCTTGAAAATGTGTTAGTTTAATATTAATTTCTTCTCGGTGCAGTCATCTTTTTCTTTTAATACTTTCCAATGTGGTGGTCTGTGTTCATTGTTTTCAATTTATCACTAGACTGAAACTAGCTGTCTTCACATTGCGGTAGTATTTGTTTCCTAGGATCTGTGTCTTCTTTCTTGAATAAGATATTTTTTTCCCAGGATATGGGGCAAAGTTGCTCTCTGATATTCTTTTGTGGTAATGAAAAGTGCTTTTGCATTTCTGAGGTCAAGTCATTCTTTTTTAAGAATGTTGCTTTTAGATTTTAGAAAATAACTCAAAATAGTCATGTTTTGTATTGTATGAATTTCTAATTCAAGTTTAAATGGAAGCTATTAAATATTTAGACTATATCTAATGTCAGCTCCAGGCTGTCCCTGATACTGGAAAAGGTACATTACTTCTTAAAGCAGTCAGCTGTATGTTTTCATCACAGGCACTCACCGTAGTGAGACTCCATCAGAAAACTGTGCTGCCGTGTGAAGTAGCATGAGGCACAGCATGCACATTAATAGAATTTTTAATGAAGAACTTGGATTTACACGGTGACAAGATATGATGAGCTTTTTTTGGGAAATAGTTTGAGTTTAAGTTGTAAATAAATATATAAAATATGAGACCAAGATGTAAGTGCATACTCCTATTCTCTTTCTTCAAAGAAGTTCAGACATTTATATCTACTAAGTCATGCAAGCTCAATTGTACAAGGTTCTTATGTAGCATTTTGAAAACATAGATTAGAAGAAAAATAAATCTCACAATTTATGGTAATTTTCAGAGAATTTTAGACCTTAAAATTGTAACTTTGTAAACAATTTTGTAACAGTTAAAGCTCAGTTGCTTTTATTTAATTACTTTTTATTTTGAGGTAATTATAGATTGACTACTGTTGTAAGAGATAACACGGAGAGATCCCGTATGTACGCTCTTTACCAGTTTCGCCCAGTGGTGACACCTCATGAAACCACAGTATCGTAGCACAGCCAGAGTGCTGACATTCAGTTAGGCTGAGGAGCACATCCATCACCACAGGGATTCCTCCAGTTGCCCTTTTATAGCCACATTCACTTACTTCCCTCTCCCACCAGTCTCTTCCTTAACTGTTGGCAAACCTTAATCTGTTTTCCATTTCTATTATTTCATCATTTCAAAAAAGTTTTAAAAATGAAATCACATTCCTTTTGGGATATGACCTTGTGGGACTGGCATTTTTCACTTAGCATAATTCTCTGGAGCCTCATCCTGGTTGCTGTATGTACCCGTAATTTGTTCCTTTTTATTGTTGAGTAGTAGTCCAATGTGTGGTTGTTCTACAGTTTGTTTGTTTACCCATTGGAGGACAGCTAGATTATTTTCAGTTTTTGCCTATTGTCACTAAAGCTGCTATAAGCATTTGTGTACAGATTTTGGTGAGACTATACTTTTTATTTCTTCGGAGTAAATGCCCGGGAATACAATTGTAGGTCCTATGGCAGTTGCATGTTTAGTTTTTTAAGGAAACTGCCAGACTGTTCTCCAGAGTGGTTGTACCATTTTCAATTCCCACTAGCAATGTTTGAGTGATCCAGTTTCTTCATATCCTAAAAGCATTTGATGTTTTCACTATTTTTTGTTTTAGCCATTCTGATAGGTATGTAGTATTGTCTAAGTGTGGTTTTAATTATTTCCGTAGTGGTTAACGATGTTGAACATTTGTCCATAGGCTTATTTGCTATTCTTCTATCCTCTTTAGTGAGATGTCTATTTGTGACTTTTGCCTGTTTTCTAATTGGATTGTTTGTCCTTTTTTACTGTAGTTTTGAGAGTTATATATATATTCTAGAATACTAGTCCTTTGTCAAGTGTGTGTTTTGTGGATACTTTCTGCTGCGTTGTAGCTAGTCTTTTTATCTTCTTTATATGGGCTTTTACAGAGTAAAGTTTTTATTTTGTCCGATTTATCAATTTTTCCTTTTATGGATTGAGCTTTTCAGTGTTAAGTTTAAGAACTCTTTGCCTAGCTGTAGATTTCAAAATATTTTCCCCTATTTTTTTCTGAAATTTTTATGGTTTTACATTCTATATAAAGTTGTGATCCAGTTCTTAGTAATTTTGCTGTAAGATGGGAGGTTTAGGTCAAGGTTCATTTTTTTTGCCTGTGGATATCCAGTTGCTCCTTTACCATTTCTTGAAAAGACTGTCCTTCCTCCAATAAATTGGTTTTACGTTTTTTTAAAATATTGTTTGGGCATATTTGTATAGGTCTATTTCTGTGTTCTCTATTCTGTTTCACTGATCCACTGATCGTATTTCTTCACTAATACCTGTAGCTGGATTTACATCTTGAAATCAAATAGAGTGATTTCTCCCACTTGGTCTCTATGAAAATAGTTTTAGCTACCCAAGTTCTTTGCCTTTCAATATAAATTTTAGAATAATTTTGTATACACAAGAAATCATGCTGAAATTTTGATAGGAATTTTAATAAACTTGTATATAAATTTGGGAAGAATTGACATCTTTATTATGTTGAGTCTTCCAGTCTGTGAACATATTTCTCTGTTTATTTATATCTTTGATTTCCTTCATCAACATTATGTAGTCTTCAGCCTACAATTGTTGTTTGTGGTTTTTTTTTTTTTTTTCAACTTTCATTTTAGATTCATGAGGGACATGCGCAGGTTCATTACATGAGTAACTTGTATGTCACTGGGGGTTGATGTGCAAATGATTTAGCCACTCAAGTAGTGAGCACAGTACCCAATAGGTAGGTTTTTTGATGTTTATCCACCTACCACTCTCCCCACTAAAGTAGGTTCTGTTGTCTGTTGTTCCCATCTTTGTGTCCATGTGTCCTGAGTTTTTAGCTCCCATTTATAAGTGAGAACATGCAGTATTTGGATTTCTGTTCCAGTGTTAATTTGCTTAGAATAATGACCTCCATTTGCATCCATGTTGCTTCAAGGGACACGATTTTTTTATGTCTGTGTAGTGTTCCACGGTATATATTTACCACATTTTCTTTATCCAGTCCACCCTTGATGGGCATCTAAGTTGTTCCCATGTCTTTGCTATTGTGATTAGTGCTGCAATGAACATACGAGTTTGTGTGTCTTTTTGGTAGAATGATTTATATTCCTTTGGGTATATATCCAGTAATAGGATTGTTAGGTCAAATGGTAGTTGTGTTTTAAGGTCACTGAAAAATCTTGAAACTGCTTTCCATAGTGACTGAATTAATTTACAGTACCACCAAGAGTGTTTAAGCATGCCTTTTTCTGTAACTTCACCAACATCTGCTATTTTTTGACTTTAATTACGACCATTCTGACTGGTGTGAGATGGTATCTCATTGTGGCTTTTATTTGCATTTCTCTGATTACTGATATTGAATATTTTTTCATATGCTTGTTGGCCATGTGTATATCTTCTTTTCAGAAGTGTCTGTTTATGTCCTTTACCCATTTTTAAATGGGTTTGTTTGGTTTTTGCCTTTTTTTTTTCTTATAGATTCTAGCCTTTAAGACTTTGTCAGATGCATAGCTTACAAATATTTACGCTCATTCTGTAGGTCGTTTACTCTGCTGATACCCTGCAGGAGCTCTTTAGTTTTTCTTCTAAGGTTTTTATACTTTTAGATCTTACTTTTAAGTCTTTAATCCATTTTCAGTTGGTTTTTTAATACGGTGAAAGAAAGAGGTTCAGTTTCAATCTTCTGCATATGGCTAGCCAGTTATCCCAGCAAAATTTATTGAATAGGGAGTTTTTCTCCATTGCTTGTTACTATTAGATTGTCATACTATATTTTTAAGTTCAATGTTCGTATGTTTATTGCTAGTATATAGAAATATAATTGATTTCTGTATGTTCATTTTGTATTTTGTGACCTTGCCGAATGTTACCTATTAGTTATAGAAGTGTTTTTGTAGATTCCTTGGGATTTTCTATGTAGACAATCATGTTATCTGTAAGTATCAAAAGTTGTTTTTTCTTGTTTTTGTTTTGTTTTCTGATTAGTATGCTTTTTTTTTTTTTTTTAATTTCTTGCCTTATTACACTGGCTAGAACTTCCAGCACTATTTTGAGTAAGAGTAGATAGCTTAACTTTATTTTTCATGTTATGGGGAGTATATTCAATATTTCATCATTAAGAATGAGGTTAACTAGGTGTTCAAGTTAAAGAAGTTCTCCTCTATTTCTCTTTTTCTGAGAACTTTTATCATAAATGAATGTTGACTTTCCTTAATGCTTTTTCTGCATTTCCTGAGATGATCACCTGATTTTTATTATTAGAAAAAAAAAATAATGATGGGTTATACTGGTTGACTTTCAAATTTTGAACCACCCTTGCCTCAATGGCATAAATACCACTTTGCCATAGTGTATAATCTTTTTATATTTTGCTGACTTGTACTTGCTAATGTTTTATGAGGAAATTTTGCATCTATATTCATAAAGAATATTGGTCTGTAGTTTTGTTTTTTTGAACTCCTGTCTTTGGTTTGGGTATCACTAATACTAGCTTCATAAAATGAACTCTGAAGCATTTTTTTTCTCTTATTTTCTAGAAGAAATTTTGTAGAATTACTGTTAATTCTTCAAATGTTTAATAGATTTCTCCAATGAAACCATCTAGGCCAGGAAATTTATCTTTTGGAATTTTTAAAATTATGAATTCAATTTTCTTAATAGGTAAAGAACTATTCAAATGACCTATTTTATATAGAGTAAATTTTGGTAGTTTTTGTTTTAGCAGTATTGAACCGTTTCTTCTAAGTTGTCAAATTTACATATATCAGAATTTTTTATAGTCTTTTCTTTTTCTTTTGATGTTGGCAGGGTCTGTAGTGATAATCTCTGTTTCGTAATCTATATTGGTAGCTCGTTGTTCTCTCTCTTTTAAGAACCAACTCTGTTTCATTGATTTTTAGAAATTGTTCTGTTTTCAATTTCATTGGTTTTTGCTGTTTTTATTATGTCATTCCCTCTGCCTGTTTTGGGTTTGTTTTGCTTTTGATTAATGTGCACACTTAATGTTAACAAACTTCCCTCTCAGCATTACTTTAGCTGTGTTCCACAAATTTTTATATTTTGTATTTTCATTATTTGACCCATGCAGAATTTAGAAGTTTTAGTTTCTAAGTATTGGGAGTATTACTGTTATCTTTTAGTTGATCCCTAGTTTGATTCCATGGTTGTCAGAAAACACAGTGTATGACTTCAGCACCTTGAAATTTGTTGAGGTTTGTTTCATGACCCAAGATGTGGTCTATCTTGTTAAGTGTAAAGCGACCCTATGAAAAGAATACGTATTCTGCTGTTGTTGGGTATTTTATTCTATAAATATCAACTAGATCAAATTGGTTGGTGGTATTATTGAGTTTTTCTGTATTCTTTCTGATTTTCTGTTTAGTAATTCTGTCAGTTTTTGAGATAGGGTTGCTAGCATCTCTAAGCACAAGTATGGATATGTTTGGCTTTTCAGTTCTGTTAGTTTTTGCTTCACGTATCTTGCAGTTCTGTTATTTGTTGTATGCCCATTTAGGATTGCTATGTTGTCATTTTGGTGAAACATATTTCTGATTATATAATGTTATTATCTGTCTCTGGTAATTTTCTTTGCTCCAAAGTCTACCTTATCTGACATTAATATAACCACACTTGCCTTCCCTTGATTAATGTTTGCATGATACATCTTTTTCCACCATTTTACTTTCAACTTGCCTATATTATTTTGTTTAAATTTGGTTGTTGACAGCCTATAGTTGAGTCATGTTTTTAATCCACTCTGTGAATCTGTGTCCTTTAATGTCTTTATATTTAGACCATTTACATTTAATTATTGATGTTTAGTCATTAATCTATTTGTTGTTTTCTGTTTGTTCTGCTTTTTATTTCTTGATTTGCATTTTTCTCCCATCCTGGGGATTACCTGAGCAGTTTTCATAGTTTCATTTGTTTTTGAGTATATCTTTTTGTATAGCTATTTTTTTTAGTGATTGCTTCAGGTAATATATGTACATAGCCTCACAGTTTACTGGTGTCTTCATTCACCAGTTCAAGTGAAGTAGAGAAACTCTGCTTTTCTTTTTATTTTATTTTATTTTATTTTATTTATTATTATTATACTTTAAGTTGTAGGGTACATGTACATAACGTGCGGGTTTGTTACATATGTATACTTGTGCCATGTTGGTGTGCTGCACCCATCAACTTGTCATTTACATCAGGTATAACTCCCAATGCAATCTCTCCCCCCTCCCCCCTCCCCATGATAGACCCCGATGTGTGATGTTCCCCTTCCTGAGTCCAAGTGATCTCATTGTTCAGTTCCCACCTATGAGTGAGAACATGGGGTGTTTGGTTTTCTGTTCTTGTGATAGTTTGCTAAGAATGATGGTTTCCAGCTGCATCCATGTCCCTACAAAGGACACAAACTCATCCTTTTTTATGGCTGCATAGTATTCCATGGTGTATATGTGCCACATTTTCTTAATCCAATCTGTCACGGATGGACATTTGGGTTGATTCCAAGTCTTTGCTATTGTGAATAGTGCTGCAATAAACATACGTGTGCATGTGTCTTTATAGCAGCATAATTTATAATCCTTTGGGTATATACCCACTAATGGGATGGCTGGGTCATATGGTACATCTAGTTCTAGATCCTTGAGGAATCACCATACTGTTTTCCATAATGGTTGAACTAGTTTACAATCCCACCAACAGTGTAAAAGAGTTCCTATTTCTCCACATCCTCTCCAGCACCTGTTGTTTCCTGACTTTTTAATGATCGCCATTCTAACTGGTGTGAGATGGTATCTCATTGTGGTTTTGATTTGCATTTCTCTGATGACCAGTGATGATGAGCATTTTTTCATGTGTCTGTTGGCTGTATGAATGTCTTCTTTTGAGAAATGTCTGTTCATATCCTTTGCCCACTTTTTGATGGGGTTGTTTGTTTTTTTCTTGTAAATTTGTTTGAGTTCTTTGTAGGTTCTGGATATTAGCCCTTTGTCAGATGAGTAGATTGCAAAAATGTTCTCCCATTCTGTAGGCTGCCTGTTCACTCTGATGGCAGTTTCTTTTGCTGTGCAGAAGCTCTTTAGTTTAATGAGATCCCATTTGTCAATTTTGGCTTTTGCTGTCGTTGCTTTTGATGTTTTAGACATGAAGTCTTTGCCCATGCCTATGTCCTGAATGGTACTACCTAGGTTTTCCTCTAGGGTTTTTATGGTATTAGGTCTAACATTTAAGTCTCTAATCCATCTTGAATTAATTTTCGTATAAGGAGTAAGGAAAGGATCCAGTTTCAGCTTTCTACTTCTGGCTAGCCAATTTTTATTTAATAAACTCTGCTTTTCTTTACATCTCTTGTGGAGCACCCGATTCTGTCGCTGATCGTGGCACCACTATATAACCCGCATGAACCTAGGGGGACCAAACAAAGCTGGGCAAATGTGGGAATAAAAGACAAGAGACAAAAGAGTATATTTGGAAGAAGCGGTCGGGGGCACCTTGCCTCTAGTGGACAAGAGCCCTGAGCTTTACACAGTCTTCCATATTTATTAGGCAAAAGAGATAGTGAGAAGGGGAATGGAAGAAGGGATCAGCTGCTTGGTCCAGAGCAGGCTTGCAAGAATGCAGTCTTTGAACAACGGGCTGTAGATGTCACAGTAGATAACCTCAGCACCAGGGAGTGATTGCCTCCAGCAAACCTTCTGCAGGAGCAGTCGTGAGTTTGCCTACATCCTGCATTCATGAAAAACAGTTTGTTGTTTGATCATACAGCCTCCAGTGGAATGCTGAGTTGGTCACATCCCACTAGCCTTTGGCTCCCTGCAATTTCTTTTTATAATTGTCTTAAACATCTCCTTTATGTACATATAAAACCACATTAGACAGTAATAATATTTTCATTTCAAATTTCAAACATAATTTAAACTCAAGAGGAGAAGGAAAGCCTATTTACTGGTATTTTTGCTTACTTTTGCTTCTTTTTCCTTTCTGATATTCTAAGATTCCCTCTTTTATTATTTCTCTTTTATTCAGAGAACTTTCTTTACCCATTCTATTAGAGTAGATCTGCTGGTTGCTAATTATCTTAGTTTCTCTTCTTCTTAGAATGTTTTGATTTCTTCATCATTCCTGAGGAATATCTTTACTGGCTATAGGATTCTGGATTGACAGTTTTTTTCTTTCCACCCTTAAATAATACTGGGCCTCTTTTGTCTGCCATCCATGGTTTCTGATGCTCTCAATCACAATTTCTCTCCAATGGGTAAGGTGTAAATTTTTCACTGATGCTTTCAATACTTTCTTTTTGTTTTTGTCATTAGTTTTCAGTAATATAATTATGATATGTGTTTTCACGGATTTATTTGAGTTTATCCTGTGTGGAGTTTGCTCAGCTTCTTGACTCTATGGGCTTATTGTGTCTTACCAAATGTGGGAGCTTTTAGTCATTATTTCCTCAATTACGTTTTTGGCCTCACCTTCTTTCTCCTCTCCTTCCAGGTCTGTAATGACACAAATATTGGATCTTTTGTTATAGTCCAATTAGGTCCCTGAAGCTCTGTTTATGTTTATTTTTCAGTTTAATTTCTCTCTATTGTTCAGATAGGGTAATTTTTATTGTTCTATCTTTGTATGCACTGTTTCTTTCCTCTGTTCTTTTCATTCTGCTGTTGAACTTATCATTGAGCTATTTATTTCAATTATTCTTCAGTTCTAAAATTTGTGTGTGTGTGTGTGTGTGTGTGTATATATGTATGTATATATACACCATGAAATACTACTCAGAAAATAATGAACTATGAAAAATAAATAATGTCTTTTGCAGCAACTTAGATCAAGCTGGAGACCATTATTCTACAGGAAGTAACTCAGGAGTGGAAAATCAAATACTACATGTTGTCACTTACAAGTGGGAGCTAAGCTTTAAGTGTACAAAGGCTTACAGACTGGTATCACCAACATTGGAGGCTCAGAATACATAAGGTTGGAAGGAGGGTGAAGGATGAAAAACTACCTATTGGGTACAATGTGTACTATTTGGGTGATGTATATTCTAAAATCCCAGACTCTCCACCACTATACAATTCATCCTGTAACCAAAAAGCACATGTACTCTGTATTAGGATGTTCTTGCACTGCTATAAAGAAATATGTGAGGCTGGGTAGTTTATAGGAAAAGGGGTTTAATTGGCTAATGGTTCTGCAGACTATATAGGAAGCATAGTGGCATCTGCTTCTAGGGAGGTCTCAGGAAGCTTACTATTATGGCAGAAGCGAGAGGGGGAGCTGGCACATTGCGGCTCCTGGCTGGACCAGGAGCAAGAGAGAGAGAGAGGGACCGCAGGTATCATATACTTTTAAATGACCAGATCTCACAAGGTCTCACTTACTATCCTGAAGACAGCATCAGGACATGAGAGATCTGCCCCCATGATCCAAAAACCTCCCACCAGGCCCCACCTTCAGCATTGGGGATTACAATTCAACATGAGATGTGGGCAGGGAAAAATGTATATCCAAACTATATCATTCTGCCCCGGACCCTCCCAAATCTCGTGTCTCTCTCACATTGCAAAATACAATCATGCCTTCCCAATAGTCACCCAAAGTCTTAACTTGTTCCAGCATTAACTCAAAGTTTAAGGTTCAAAATCTCATCTGAGTCTCATCTGAACAAGGCAAGTCCAGTCCACAAATGAGCCTGTAAAGTCAAAAGGAAGTTATGTACTTCCAAGATAGAATGGAGCTATAGTCATTGGGTAAACATTCCCATTCCACAAGGGAGGAACCAGCCAAAAGAAAGGGGTTACAGGCCCCATACAGGTTTAAAACCCAGCGGGGCAGTCATGAAATCTTAAAGCTCCAAAAAAATCTCCATTGACTCCATGTCCCACACCCAAGTTACACTGATAGAAGGGGTGAGCTCCTGAGGCCTTGGGCAGCTTTTCCCCTGTGCCTTTCGAGAGTTCAGCTCCTGCAGCTGCTCTCACTGGCTGTTGAGTGCCTGTGGCTTTTCCAGGCTCAGGGTGCAAGCTGATGGCGGATCTACCATTCTCAGATCTGGAGTTTGGCCACCTGCTTCTCAGAGCTTCACTAGGCAGTGCTCCAGTGGGGACTCTAGAGGTTCCATCCCCACATTTCCTCTAGGCACTGCCTTAGTAGAGGTTCTCCATGGGGGCTCTTCCCCTACAGCAGACTTCTATCTGGACACCCAGCAGGCTTTTCTGTACGTCCTCTGAAATCTATGTAGAGGGTACCAAGCCTCATGCACTTTTATGCTCTGTGCACTCACAGGCTTAACACCATGTGGAAGCTGCAAAAGGCTATGGTGGCTTACCCACTCTGGATTGGTGGCACGAGCAGTATCTGCGACTCTTTGAGCCACAGCTGGAGCCAGAACAGCCAGAATGTGGGGAGCATTGTCCTGAGGTTGTGCAGGCTTTGGGAACCTTGCCCTGGCTACCCAAACAATTCTTCCCTCCTAGGCCTTTGGGCTTGTGATAGGAGGGGCTGGTGAGAAGAGCTCTGAAATGCCTTCAAGGCCTTTTCCCCACTGTCTTGGATATTAGCACTTGGATCCCTTTTAGTTAAGCAAATATCTAACAAGTAGTTGTTCCACAGCTTGCTTGAATTCTTCTCCCCCAGAAAGCTTTTTCTTTCTCTGCCATGTGGCCAGGCTGCAAATTTTCTAAACTTTTATGCTCTGCTCCCTCTTTAAAGCTCCAGCTTAAAGTCATTCCTTTGCTCTTGCATCTGGGCATAGATTGTTAGAAGCAGCAGCCAGGCCACTTTTTGAGTGCTTTGTGGCTTAGAAATTTCTTCTGCCAGATACTCTAAGTCATTGCTCTGTAGTGCAAACTTCCACAGATCCCTAGGGCATGAATAGAATGCAGCCAAGCTCTTTGCCAAGGCATAACACACATGACCTTTTCTCCAGTTTCTTGTAAGTTTCTCATGTCCATCTGAGGCTGGACTTCATTGTCCGTATCACTGTCAGCATTTTGGTCATAACCATTTAACCAGTCTGTAAGAAATACCAAACTGTTTCTCATCTTCTTGTCTTTCTTGGAGCCCTCCACACTTTTTCTAACCTCTGCCTGTTACCCAGTTCCAAAGCTGCCTCCACATTTTCAGGTGTTTTTAAAGCAATGCCCCACTCCTCAATACCAGTTTTCTGTATTAGGCTGTTCTTGCATTGCTATAATGAAATGCCTGATACTGGGTAATTTAAAAAGAAAAGAGGTTTAATTGGCTCATGGTTCTGCAGGCTTTAGAGGAAGCATGATGTTGGCATTTGCTTAGCTTCTAGGGAGGCCTCAGGGAGCTTACGATCATGGTGGAAGGCAAAGAGGGAGCAGGTACCTCACATGGCAAAAGCAGGAGCAAGTGAAAGGGGGTGGGGGGGGCACATACTTAAATGACCATATCTCACAAGAACTCACTTATTGAAATGACAGAACCAAGCCAAGAGAGATTTGCCCCCATGACCCAAACACCTCCCACCAAACCCTACCCTCAGCATTGGAGATTACAGTTCCATATGAGATTTGGGTGGGGACAAATATCCAAACTATATTACAGTCCTAAAGCTATTGAAATAAAAAATAAAAATAAAATTTTAATTGGATGCTTTCTATGTTCTATTTCTTTGCTGAGACTCATTTTTCATTTGTCTGAAGTATGTTCGTAATTGCTCGTTGAAGCATTTTTATCCTGGCTGCTTTCAAATTATTGTCAGCTAATTCTGTCATCTCTGACATCTTGGTTTTGGCATCAGTTGATTGTCTTATTCAGTTTGACACCTTCTTGGTTCTTGGTATGACAAGTAATTTTCATTTGAATCCTGGACATTTTTTGTATTACATTATGAAAGTCTGGATCTTCTCTAACTTCTCTGACATTCCTGCAGGAAGATAAAAGATGGGGGTAGGTGGCCATCAACTTGTTAAGGTAGAAGTCATAGTTTCCCCTTGGCCTCTGTTGATATTCAAGCTGGGTGGAGGAGCTCCTTGTTACTGCTGGGTAAGGGTGGGAATTCTAGCTTCCCATTTGGTCTCTGCTGACACTGTGGTATACGGGGCTGGTCTTCTTACCATTGGCTAATTGTGAAAGTTGTAATCGCCACTAGGCTTGCTCTGACACCACCCCAGTGAGGAGGGGGCAAGCATCTTATTGCTGCTAGGTGGGGGTACAAGCCCAGGCTCCTCAGTCTTCACTGATACTGCTGCAGAGAGGGCCTTGTAACCAGTTAGTGGGGATGAAAGTCCTGGCTCCCTGTTTTGCTTTCTCTGATTCCACCCCAGTGGGAGTGTTGGGATACCTGGTTATAGCCTTCAGAGGGCAAAAGTCCAGGTTCTTCTCGACCTTGGCTGGCATGATGGGAATGGGGTTGCTCTTTTATTTTGTGCTGTTTGGCTGGAATGGAGGTGGTATTATCTGTTTTCAGTCTTTCTAGGTTGCCTAGTCGTTTGACTAGACAAAGCAGTATTTTGGGGACTTTTTTTGTCTTTGTCTGTTTGTGTACTGGATTGCCAGCTACATCAGCTCCAAGTCTGGGGATTGTGAAATGAAAAGAAAACCCTGGGAACTTCCCACTGTGTTGGTGTTTTTTCTTGGGTCTTGAGGTCTGTTGCTGGTCTGCCACCTTCTCTCCATTTTTCAGTTATCTTATGTTTATTTTATATATAACGCCCATGGTTTTTGGTTATACCTAGCAGGAAAAATAGAGACATCCCTATTGTTTCACAAGTGGCAGTTACTTTTTAATTGCCAAATTATCTGTTCATCTTTATAACTGAGTTTGAATATGATCGTATCATTTGCCAGATAGCTGCTATTCCCATTCTTTTTAAATTTGATATGATTCCTGATAGTTTGATATTTAACTATTTATATATGTATTTTTAATATAATCACTCCTATGTCTTTTTTGCACATAACCCCAAGCTGACATTTTTTTAGCTTAAGTCCCAGTTAGCAGATTTTTAAAAACATCTCAACAGAAGAGATAAGTTAGTGTGTACATATGTGGTTCAGAGACACTTGAATTAGTTGTTAATTTTAACCTGTGTAGCAGTGAAGGCTATTACTTAATTCATAGAAGCAATTTTTAAGTTGGATTGGGGTATCTTATAACTGGCATTTTTTAAAATGTAGGGCCTTGTTTCTAGTCTCAAATTATACTTCACTAAACTTAAATACTGTTCTTCACTAATTGAGTATATGAGAATGGTCATTTTGAATAAGTGCATCTTTCAACAAAATTGTTAAAGGATTTCTACTTTTGGAAGAATCTGAAAACTGATTTGTCTAAAATGAAAGACAGTGGAACAGGAATTGAATGTTGACAGTCTGTGTGTTGTGGTGGGGTGGGGTGGTTTGAAAATGATGCATGCTAATGACTTGCTAATCTGGAACAAATGAAGTGTTGGTTTAAAATACCTAATAAAGCTTATCTGTAAAACACTTTATCTTTGTGCTTTGCATTTGCACTGTGTAAACGGCTAAAAAGTGATTGTAATAAAACTCTTCCTGCGTTTTTGGAACTGATTGTTATTATCTCAAATTGTAACTTGCAGGGTGCTGGCGTAGAAATATATGGAAGTAAGTGCGGGTTCCCTGAGTGAGAATGGACCTGCTGTTGCAAGGAAGGGCTCCTCATTAAGCTGAACATCAGTTGAGACACTTGCTTTCTAAAGGTCGGAATGGTTTCACCTAAGAAATTATGCTTTATTACATTCCCATGTTGGGTCCTATTGTTTTCTGATTTTGAAAGGCCTAAATAGTATATAAATTCTAATAATATCAGTGGCTAATGATTGAAAGTCTTTTGCAAGAATGCTTTGTTGCCTATAGATCAGCAGAAATGACAGAGGAATGCTGCATCACACTGTGCTACAGCATGTCAATCAGCATAGTTTTTCTGCTTTATTTTTAAAATAGTGTGAAAAAAGCCAAGATTTTTTAAGCAGGCAGTGTTGAAAAGACAGTTCCTTGAAACATTTGTTTCAGTGTCACAGGTCTTCTTAGATGAGCATTATGACATTCCCAAAATATCCGTGGTGAGTAATATCATAAAATGAAGGTTATGGTGTTTTCTTGGTGACAGCTACAATTTTCTCTAACCTGCAAGAAAATGCCCAAGATGAAACTGAAGGTATGCGATATTTAGGAATTTTAGATAGAAAAATCAGACCTAATTTACTTGTTTTTAGCATTAAAATCTGATTAAGGATCTGAGTCTTCCTGCTTTTTTCTTTTTTCTTTTTCTTTTTTCTTTTTTTTTTTTTTTAAGATTGCCAGAATATATTTGGGCATGGAGAAAGAGAAGTTTGGTAAAGCTATAATATTATAGAATCTGAGGGAGAAAGGAACTTTCAAAAGTCAGCTAGTTCAACTGTTCATTCAAAACTTTGACATTGTGGTTTCTGTGGTCCTGCAGTTCCCTTCTTACTATGGTTGGCTTTCTATAAACAGATAGAATGAGGATGGGTGTGTGATAGCAGTGGTGGCTCCGGCTGGCTTCTGTTGAGGTTGGAGGTGGGGAAATCCATGTGCCAGGTTGAGGGCTGTGTTTACTGGAGTGGATAGTGGAGTTTGCCTCCATTTTTTATTGGCAGAAGGAAGTGCCTCCCTGTCATCTGCCTCTCTTGGCAGCAAAGGTGAGCTAACTCACTGGATATTTGTGAACTTCAAAGCGATGACATAGATCTCAGTCTACTAAATCTCAGTCATAGAGAAGAATTAAGCATTGACTGAGTTAAGGGAAGTTTAAAGCAGTTTCAAGAGTACTCCTTGTCATCCTTCAGGGTCCACTCCTGAAGAACTAGTACTTTATTTCTTCACAGGTCTGAAGGGTGAAGTCAAGGTGTCAGCTGGACAGTGCTCTGATTTGAAAGCTCAGTTGGGGCTGGATGCAATGGCTCAGGCCTGTAATCCCAGCACTTTGGGAGGCCAAGGTGGGCAGATCACCTGAGGTCAGGAGTTCGAGACCAGCCTGACCAACATGGAGAAATCCCGTCTCTACTAAAAATACAAAATTAGCCAGGTTTGGTGGTGCATGCCTGTGATCCCAACTGCTCGTGAGGCTGAGACAAGAGAATCGCTTGAACCCGGGAGGCAGAGGTTGCAGTGAGCCGAGATTGCGCCATTGCACTCCAGCCTGGGCAACAAGAATGAAACTCCATCTCAAAAAAAAAAAAAAAAAGCTCAGTTGGAAGAACCTACTTCCGAACACATTCATGTTATTCATCAACAGAATTCATTTCTGTAGGTGGTAGGACTGAGGTCTCTGTTTTCTTGTTGGCTATTGGCTGGGGCTTGCACTTAGCTTCTAGAGGCTGCTCTCGGATTCTTGCCCCGTGGTCCCCTCTATCTCGGCAAAAGAGAACCTCCCTCAAGGCAAACCTTTCATGCTTTGAATCTCTCTGACTTCCTCTTTTCCAACCAGCTGGAGAAAACTGATTAGGAACCTTAATTACATTGCAAATTGCAGTGCAAAGTCCTTTTGCCATTTTATCATCATGAAAATAATACCAGGGGGCTGGGATCATGGAGCTCATCTAGAGTTTGCTTCAAGATTGGGAATTAAAGGAAAATAGCACTGTCTTACCTATCTGCATCCTAGTTCCTAACACAATGCTTAACAGATAGTAAATATCCAATAAATATCTGTTGAGTGGAGAAGATTCTAGGATGAAAAGGGTAGACAAATAGTTCAAAATTTGTGATCCTGTATGAAGATCAGGAAACCGCATAAAAGAGCAAGACAATCGCTCATTGAGATTCTTATGGCAAGGAATTTGTAAACTCCAGTTAGATGACAGGAGGAATGCTTGGCAGAAAAAACTTGAAAGCTCTAACAAACTATGTAGAAATATTCATGTTTTAGTTGGGCTAGCTTGTATACTGAACTTTGTCATAGTTTGTTTCTCCAGAAAATAAAGCACTTAAAATTCAGACGAGTAGAAAGGCAGATGTAGCTGAAAGAGTAGATCCAGAGGAGCTGATGTAATGTGCACCTGCTGCAATGGAGCTTTATGCAAGATCTGACCTTTCTGAGCAAGTTGAGGGAAATTGTAAATGAACTGGTTCCTGCCTTTACACAAAAAGGCCAGATAAAGAAGAAAAGGTTAAGTGAACTGGGGATCATGCAAGCTGATGACAACCTAATGCCACAAGTGATGTTTGTTGGAATTATGGGGATCCAGTTCAAGTGGAATGAGAAAGAGTGTTTTGGCACATTTCTGATCACAATGATATTAGATAGCAAGATAGTATATTTTGCACATGCTGCCCGAAGAATCACTGTTGCCGTTGTAGTTTGCTTTATGTCTGTATTTTATATTTGATTATTCTGCTGGGCTTGAGTATAGATTTATTTCTGTTAGCAGATGTTGCACATCAAACACTCCTTCTTTATAAGAAAGACTGTAAAAACGTATAACAGAAAATATTTGGAGATTTCTTATCCGAAAGCCTCACTTTCTTAAACATATAGTTCTCTTGTAATAAGCCCATTTGTAACTGTCTAGTGTAATTATACTTTAATCTGGCGCTTCAAAGAGGAGGAAGAAGGGAAGAGAATGCGAGACGAGTGCATAAAATGCAATAGGTGTCACATGTACAGCCTTCTTCTCAGAGTGTCTTCTTATCCCAATTACAGTGAGTCTGATTTCCACCCTAGATTTGCATAATAGTTGTCCTAAAATAAAAGCTTTTATGATTGGGAAGTTATCTGCCTAATCAGACTTATTATTGGGAATCTGAATGGGATGCATTTTCATGTTGAACTGTGTAATCATCAAAACAGCAATAGGTAGCACAGCAGGTCTGAAAAAGAGATGAAATGTGTTGTTCAGAGCCACCGTGTACATAGAGCATTTTTACTATTGCTGAATGAGAATGATTAAAAAGAAGGTATTTTTCCTTCATTGTAACAGTATTCTGATCATATTTCTTTCACAGTCAAAATGATTACCTATACAACCTATATCGGTTGTGTGTTTTTGGTATCATATTGTTGAGACACAGCTTTTAATAATATATATTTAAAAAGTGTATATGACATTAATATGCATAATGATTAAGATTATAGTGATGAAATAATAAAATCAAATCTTGTTATTTTTTCAAACCCATTATGGACCATAGTGCCAGTGTAGCCTATGTGATTATCTTAAGAACCCACAGTATTTTATCTTTTTGGTGTTTCAGAAAGAGTATTACTGTTTTTTTTTTCCCTAAGTGTGGTTATGTTTATTTCTTAAATTTGAAAAAAAAAAAAAAAAAACCTCTTATTTTTAAGATGCTACTAAATGTAGAAGGATATATGTTAGATTTATTGTTTGATCACTGAAATTTTTTTTATTTCTTTTTAAAAATCCTGTTGCAAAGAGTTTTAAAATGTAATGCTGATTAATTCTACTTCAGCTTCAGCCAAATATTGATTAAAAACCATTTATTCTTTTTTCTTTTTCCCTCTAGATATGATGTTTTAAGATAAAGCCATTTATTCATCTTAAAAAAAACCATGCTGGTTTTTCAATTGAATTTTCACTTTATCTTGGAGTTTAGATTTTGTATATTCTTTTGTAACTTTCTAGAGTGTCAAGACAATATACAGATAGGTCAGTGAAGTTAATACCATCCTCGTTCCTGATAGTTTTTCAGAGTTTATTTTGATTTTAGTTTAAATCTAAGCTAATATTAATTTTTATTCACGTGATTAGTTATTAGTGAATAGGCCTTATGTGGTCTTGTTTAAGTTACAGAGAGTAGATTTTTTCTCAGTCATAGAGAGTCATACATCTCAGATGGCATAGTGTAGGGAGTATTGAGAGCACCCTGGAGTGGTATGGATTTGGCATTTTAGATGAAAATGCTGATGTGGAAAAAGGATAGTCTTCTGCGTTGATTGAGCTACCCTGTGTTCTGTCTTTCTGGTCTTCCCTTAGTGTAACCTGAATATGGCAGGTAGCAAAATTCTGTACCTTAATTGACTACATTTGAGCTTCACAAGTATCACCTTTCCTAGGTTTCTTGTTCTGTCATTGCACCATAGATGTAAACATGAATGTATTTTTAAAAACTGCCTAGAGATCATTTGACCTCAAGTATATCCCTCTTTCCTAGAGTTGTAGAAGGATGATGAAATATTTATTTTCTGGATTTGGCTTTCCAGATGGAGATGAAGAAAGTTATATATCAAACACTGATGACCTCATGGGAGCAATACTACTTTGTTTCTTTATAATTCAGTTTGCTGCTGCTATTTCTTCTCCTTTCTAGGAAAAATATTCCATGGGCTTCTTTGGAAATTAAGATAAATTTGATGACTGGGCTTTGATGCAAATTTTATGCATGAAGTTTTATTTTATTGTGTGATTTTAAAAAATGTGTATAAATAATATTTTTCAAGGTCTTTTATGTGTTAGTGTTAAAGTGAACGTTCTCCTCTTTTGCCAGCTCTCACTATTAACAGAAAAATACATATCTTAAAAACAACAAACCAGGCATAATATAATAATGCTCTGAAAATTGCTATTGCTGTTTTCCCTTAACACCTTGTGGAAAATTATGTCTGTACATACAAATCCACTGCATCCCTGTGTATTTGTGTTCTACTCCATTGCCAGAGTTCTTTCAGTTGTGAGTGACAGAAACTCAGCTCAAGCAGGCCTTATATGGGTCGATCCTGGAACTAGGAAGTCTGAGGACAAGAGCTGATTTTAGGCATGGTTGGTGGATCCATCTTTTTAGTTCTGCCTTTTCTGGTGGGGCTGTCACTCTCAGGTTGGGTTTGTTCGATGCGGTGCCAAAGATGGCCTCAGCAGCCCCGGTTTTTATGGACTTGGAGAGAGAGACTCCTTTCTTCTAGCATCTGCTTGACTCTGGCCATATTTTCTGCTTGTGTTTTGACCACTCACTATACAACCAGAGAAATGGAGTCATCTGTTCCTATTAAATCATGTTTCTATCCTGATAGAGAGCGGGTAGAGCCTCGTGAATGATGCCTTCCAGGTGATGGAAGGGCAGTTTCTAGGGGAAAGGGGCAGGCTCTGTTGCTAGAAGAAGGTGGAAAGACTGCTTTGCAAGCAAAAACATCAATGTCTGCTGTGGATGGATGAGTCATTACTTAACCTATTCCCCGGTATTGATGGGTATTCAAATTTCCAGTTTTTCATTATTACAAATAGATACATAGAAAGGATTCAAAATGCAACACTTTGTGTCTTCTCTAAGATATTCTATGTTTAGATTGTTGGATGAAGACTTTTTGGGTTGAGGGTTGTGGATTTAAAATTTTGATAGCTTTTGCCAGAATGTCCTGAACAACAGAGCACTGTTTTACACTCCTACCCACAGTATATGGGAGTGACAGTTTGACATGCTTTCATAACACTGAATATTAGCAATTTTAAAAAATGCTTCTCTGATGAATGAAAAAAAAATTGTAATTTGTATTTGATTACTGTTATTTGATTTGATTATCTCATCATTTACTATATTTTCACAGGTTTATTTTTCTGAAAATTGCCAGTGCATCTTTTGCCTGTTCTACTGGATTTGAGTTTTTAAATTGATTTATGGTTATTGTATACAGTATGGCTTTTAATCATTTAGTATTTAAACAAATGCATCATATATATATAAGTATATATGTAGGTAACATACTCGTATCTATAGAAATGTTTATACTTTCAAGTATGAAGTATTCTCTTGGGCTGCCTGAGCTTGTGAACTTGGTTTATGGTATTTTATTTAAGTTTTACTTGTAGTCAGATCTACTCTTCTGAGTCTTGTGACTTGTTTATATAGGCCTTATCTATCACAGGATTTAAAAAATTTAATATTTTCTAATGACTATAATCTTGTTTAAATTTACATTTGTATTCCATCTGTAATTTGATTTTGTGTACTGTATGATATGGAGCTATTTTTCTCTAAATGCCTCAGGAGTTCTCACGATACTGTCTATTGAAGAGTTGATTCTTTCCCCATTTACTGGGAATAATACTAAATTCCCATGTGTGCCTACTGTTAACCCTCTGGCCTAAATACTCCCAACCAATATTTTAGTTAAACGTATATTCTGCTACAAGGACCCAAAGCACTAGCACCCTACCAAATTTGACCAGAAGGACTATTTTCCAGACATCCTGAATGTAGCAAGTTGTTTTTCCTACTAATGACTAGGGGAAAATGTAGTCTTACTCTTACTCCATTCTTATTTCTAAAGGCTTCTTAGCTATTTTTGTTTTAAATCAGCTTATATCATCTTTTTTGCTACAATAAAATAATCACCAATTTTAAGTGATTCTGTGGGTCTTGACAAATATATGCAGTTGTATACCTATCACAATCATAATATTGAATGTTTGTATCACTTCCAGAAGTCCCTCAATTTCTTTTGCAGGCAAATTCCCCTGCCCATACTTGAACCTGGCAACCATTGATGTGCTTTCTGTCACTATAGTTTTGCCTCTTCTTGAATTACATAGAAAAGAAATGAGTCAGTATATAGTCTTTGCTGTTGCTCTTACACTTTGCATAATGCCCTTAAAATGAATTCATCTGTTGTTTCCTGTATCAGTAGTTTGTTTATTTCTATTTATCTGTTCATTCACCAGTTGATGGACCACTTGGGTTGTTCATAGTTTTTGGTTATTATGGATAAAGTTGCTAAGAATATTTGGGCAACAATTTTTGCCTGAACATATATTTCATTTCTCTTGGGGTAAATACCTGTGAGATTGCTGGACTATATAGTAAGTGCATATTTATTTCATTATAAAGTTTCAAATTGTTTTCCGAAGTGGCTGTCCCATTTTGTAGTCTTATCACCCATGCCTGAGAGTTCTAGTTGCTCCTCATCTTTGTCAGCAATTGCTATTGTCCGTCTCTTAAATCTTCAGTGTTCTGTGGATGTGTCATGGTAGTTCATTTTGGTTTTAATTTGAATTTCTCTTATTATTAATGATGTTTAATATATTTTCATGTGCATATTTGCCATTTATATCTCTGGTAAAGTGTCTATTTAAATCTTTGACCTTCTTTTTATATTGTTTCCAAATCAGGTTGTCTTGAGTCATATGTATATTTTTTTTGCGGGGCGGGGCGGGGGGGCGCGGGGCAGAGAAGCTAGTACTTTATCAAATGTGTGTTTTGCAGATATTTTCCTTCTGTCTGTGGCTTGGTTTTCTATTTTTTTTAACAGTGTCTTTCGAGGGGCAGAAGTTTAAATTTTAATCAAGTCTAATTTATCAATATTTTTTCTGTGGTTTATATTTATGCCTTATCTGAAAAATCTTTTTTCTTTTTCTGACTTCTTTTGGAATGAGAGTTTAAAAATGTTTTTTGAGAAATTCATTTTATGTCTACTATTGGCTTATCAGCTCTACCTTTTTTTTTTTTTGAGATGGAGTCTCACTGTGTCACCTAGGCTGGAGTGCAGTGGCACAATCTCAGCTCACTGCAACCTCTACCTCCTGGGATCAAGTGATTCTCCTGCCTCATCCTCCCAAGTAGCTGGGAGTAAAGGCAGGTGCTACCATGCCCAGCTAATTTTTGTATTTTTAGTAGAGACGGAGTTACACCATGTTGACCAGGCTTGTCTTGACCTCCTGACCTCAGGTGATCCACCCTTCTCGGCCTCCCGAAGTTCTGGGATTACAGGTGTGAGCCACCATAACTGGCCAAGCTCTACCACTTTTTTATTAAAAAAAAAAAAAACAAATAGATGTACTCTAGTGCAGTAGTTCGCAACTGCAGTCAGGTTTCTCTCTCACCCCCAGGATGTTTGTCAGTGTCTGGAGACATATTTGATTATCACCACTGGGGGCGGGTGTTCATGGCATCTATTGGATAGAGGCCAGGGATCCCACTGAACACCTTACAGTGCACAGGACAACCCCCACAACAAGGGATTATCTGGCTCAAAATGTCAGTAGCGCCAAGGTAGAGAAATTTTATTCTAGGACAGGGCTTAGCAACTTTTTCTGTAAAGAACCAGGTAGCAAATATTTTAGGTTTTGTGTGACCTCTTCCAAAATGTAAAACCATTCTTAGCTTCTGAACTACACAAAAATAGCAGGCTGGATTTAGTCTGTGCCAGAGTTTGCTGACCCCTGCTTTAGGGTTTACAACATGCATGTACTACCTGTAAATAATATTTTATCCCCTTCTGTGTAAGGTCCATTTCCCACCTATTGTTTGTGCTGTTGTCATACGTTGTACCCTTTACATATGTTTATAAACTTCTGAAGATATTGTTATTTTTGTTTGAAACTTTATCCTTTATAAAGATTTAAAATTTCTTTAATAGTTTTAATATAATGACCACTTCCAGTGCTCTTTATTGTTTTGTAAAGGTTCAAATTTCTATTTAGTGTCTTATTCCATCTGAGTTACTTCATCATTTCTTTGGCTTAAGTTCTGCTGACAACTGAATTCAAACTCTTTTATTTGAAAAATGTCTTTAATTTTGAAAGAGGACTTTCGCTGGGTAGAGAATCCCGAATTGACAGTTTATTTCAATACTTTAAGGACGTTCCTCCGCTGTCATTTGGTACACATAATTTCTGATAATGCTGCTGTCATGTATCTTTTTCTCTTGGATGTTTTTTCAGATTTTCATTGTGTTACTGGTCAACAGTTTCATTATTGTGTCTTTGTGTGGTTTTCTTCATTTTTATTCTGCAAGGAGTTTATTGTACTTCATCATATGAGTTTATTTCTTCATATTTTTCTTCTATTCCACCTTCTCTTTTCTCTTCTTCCTTGACTGTAGTTGCATGCGTGTTACTTCTTTCATTTTGTCCCACAGATCACTGGTGCTTTATTCATTCTTCTGTCATTTTTTTCTTTTTGGATAATTTCTAGTACCATGTTTTCAAGTTTGCTCATCTTTTCCTCTGCACTATTTATGCTGCTGTTAATCCCATTCAGTGAATTTTTTATTTCAGACAGTGTATTTTTCATTTCTAAATGGTTTTTACTCTCTTTCTCTCTTCATCTTGATCAAGTTTTTCTAATAGCCATTTTAGTATATTTATTTGCTCTTTTTATCACCGTTCTTGCCTCTGTCTCTGTTTCTTTTGATTACTTTTTCTCTTGGTTATGGGTCATATTTTTCCATTTCTTTGCTGTCTTATTTCTGACTGGATGATGAATATGAAGAATTTCGTATTATTGCTGTGATTGGTTTTATTTCTTTAAGTAATGTGGCTTTTTTGTGGAGTACACTTATTTGGGATTGGATCCTTTCAGTGCTTGCTTGTAAGCTTCGTTTGGGCACATGCAGAGCAGTCTCGGGCTAATTTAGGCCCTCCTTTCCCTTCTATTCATTTTATTTTTATGTTTAAATTTTATTTTTAATTGTAGTTATAAACCCATAAAGTTAAATTTGCCACCTTAACTATTTTTCTGTGTACAGTTCAGTAATGTTAGTATATTTACATTGTTGTGCAACAGTTTTCCAGAGCTTCAGCTTGCGGAACTGAAACTCTGTGTCCATTAGGCACTAATTCTGTCTTCTCTCAACAACCCTGGCAACCATCTTCCAACTTCTATTTCTGTGATTTTGATTTATTTAGATACCTCATGTGAGTCCCCTTTATTTTAAAGAAATCTGTCTGGTCCCTCATGTATTATGTGATCTTTTCACTCTGGCTGGTAGGAGTGAGATTTTTCCCGCTTATTCCTTTCTGGTGGCTCTTTCCCAGCGCGGAGTATTATCTTCTCACAGCATACAGATTGGAACTCAAATAATCCTTGAGGGGACCCTCTGCAGGTTTCTGGTGCTCTCTGGCTCTGCATTTCCCTCATCTCCTATGCTCTGCCTTACAAATTCTGGCTGCCTTGTCCTCTGAACTCTGACTCTGTCTCCCTGAATTAGTGAATCAGCCAAGCTTCATTTCCTCTCCCTGTACTGAGGCCTGGAAACTGCCTTCCGGTAGGAAGCTGGTATAACTGTAGAGTTCACATTTTCTGTTTCCCTTCTTACGAATCGCAGTCCTGTGTTACCTGATATCTAATGTCCAGAAAACCATTGCTTCATATATTTCATCCACTTTTGTAGTTATTTAAGGCAGTTATTTAAGGCAGTTATTTAAAACACATTTTCTGTTTCCCTTCTTACGAATCTCAGTCCTGTGTTGCCTGATATCTAATGTCCAGAAAACCATTGCTTCATATATTTTGTCCACTTTTGTAGTTATTTAAGGCAGGAGGGTAAATCTGATACCTGTTACTCAATCTTGACTGAAAGCTAAAGTTGTCTCGAATCTTCAAGATTGGAACTATTTCCAAAGGAAGTGGAGGACTCTATTAGTAGCCAATTGGTAACCAGGTCAAATTTCTAAGAGTTTCTCTGACTTATTTCTGTATAGCTCTTAACTAAAATGGTTGTTGTTTGACCGCAGAAACATTTGAGAACATTTAGATAAAGGGGAGTCTGGGTGGAGTGACCTCCCAGGACATTATCTCTTCCAGGTGAACACATTCATATCTCAGATCTCAGCAACCCAGATTCCATTTGCTTACATCAAGTTGTTTTCTGCACTCAGACCTGTTTGTTTGGGTGAGGTCACAGGTAGTTGATATAAAATCCTCCCTTACTAAAAAACATGTGAGCCCCCCATGCCTGTGCACTTGTGGAGTTCAGTTTCTGCTGCCTTCAGGCCAGGAGGGCTGACAACTTTTTCACAGAAATATTGGAAGTATTTTTGGTGTGTAGCTCTTTAAAGGTCATTTTGAATAAAATTGGAACAATTTAGCAAGCAATTAAAAACTAATTAGAATCTTTGCATTATTTTCAGGGGAAGCATAATACATTGTAGTTTCTTGTGAGTGTTACTGCAAAATTAAATATCTCTAATTTATAGCTGGCCCTTAGCTAGAGGCAGCTTCGTAGTTAGCTGCCAATATTTTCCATCAAGGCTTTTAGGAACTCACATGTCGTTTTACTTTAGATTTCTCAAAACTTTTTGGAAGGTGTTAGGCATAATACCATTGATGTGGCTTCCAGTACATTAATAAAGTGCTCCTGCACTTAGCTTTTCTTCAGTGCTCACAAGGTACCAAATGAGCTGACGGAAGATCAGACACTTTAACACTTTGTGAAGTAATATTAAGCTTTACAGCACTAGAAATCTATTTAATTCCCTGTCATTGCTTCTAAAATGCGTTTCAAATCTGTTGTCATTGCCAGAATGCTCAGTCACTGAAGAATTATTTTTGACTTGTTTATATCTAAAATTTTCTAGTAAGACAAATCCTCTCCAGTGCTGGAGGAAATTAACATTTTGGCTTTTCAAGATAGTATTGGTATTAAGTTAGAGCTTACAGTTCCCTGAGGTCTTTCCGTCTTTGGGGCTTAGAAAGGCTAATAACATTTCTTTCTTTTTTGTTTTTTTGTTTTGTTTTGTTTTTTGAGACGGAGGCTTACTCTCTCGCCCAGGTGGGAGTGCAGTGGTGCGATGTCGGCTCACTGCAAGCTCTGCCTCCCAGGTTCACGCTATTCTCCGGCCTCAGCCTCTCTGAGTAGCTGGGACTACAGGCACCTGCCACCACACCGGCTAATTTTTTGTATTTTTAGTAGAGACAGGGTTTCACTGTGATCTCGATCTCCTGACCTCGTGATCTGCCCACCTTGGCCTCCCAAAGTGCTGGGATTACAAGCATGAGCCACCGCGCCCGGCCAAGGCTAACAAAATTTCTTATTCCTTGTTTTTGGAAAGTCATAATGTCTTGGTCACAGTTTTTCTTTAAATCCCATTTTTTTTTCTTTTAAATCACTATTTTATTGAGTCAAGTTACTGTAATTCTATATTACATAGATGTTATCTCTTAATTTGAAAAGCAAAATCAACGGCTGTAATTCTTTTTTTAATCAGTGTAAAATGCATATGTCCAGAATGTAATTGACTACTCAGTAATTGGCAGGAGAGGTTTCTACTAGGCTCTGTGAAATGTAATAACTAATTTGCTGATGGCATTATGCTGTGATGAGGGAAGAACACTATCACCTAAAAGCGTTTCTGGAGGAGGGGCTGACGTGAGCTGTTACTGTTAGATGAGCGCTTATACTGTAAAATTAACTGCATAATGTCATAGGGGAAAATCTCAGAATATTAAAGCAAATATTGACAATATAAAGCTAAATCATTTTCTCAAAATGTAAATGTTGGTCTACAGGTATTTCTCTGCAGTATTTACTACACCTTGGAGGCTTTACAAAAGAGATCAGGTATGAACATTGGCATATTAATCCTGCAGTGAAAAGGTATTTAACCCTTTTAATCCCAGAGTTCCCCAAACATAGTTGAACACAAGCCATTTTTTTTTTCCAGATTAACACCCGCAGAACTACTATTCCTTGAAACACTTTTTGAGGAACACTTGGTCATGAGAAATTTTCTTTTTCTTTTTCTGGGCCTAGTCTATAAAATGGCCAATGTCTACACCTCACAGGATTGTGAGGAAAAAAACGTTTAACACTGTGCTGAGCACATATGCTTAATAAATGGCAGCTTAAAAAAATTTTTTTGAGGAATAATACATGCAATAAAGTGCACAAATTTTAAGTAAACAGCTTGATTAACTTATGTATATGTACACACCCATATAACCACCACCTAGATCATGGCATAGAACCTCTCTAGCACACCAAATCTCCCTTGTGCCACCTTCTAATGAATAGCTCCTAATTCTCTCTTCTGTCATGTGGAAGAAGTCATACAGATTCTGATTTTTGTAAGTCTGGCTTCTTTCACTCAATATTATACCTGAGAAATTCACCCTGTGTGTATTTAACAGTCCAGTCTATAAATGCACAACTCTATATCCCTTCTCCTATTGGTGGACATCTGCTTGGTTGCAGTGGGGCTATTATAAATAATGCTGCCATGAACTTATCTCTCACAGTTATATCGCTAGAATTGCTGAGTCATAGGGTGGGTGTATGTTTGTTTAGTAGAGAGGCAATTTGTGTGTTTCCCACCACCTAAAAATGCCCCTCTGAGACACACTCCAATCACTGCCACACCATCCTTAACCATTGTAGGGTGACCAGCCCTCCTGGTTTGCCCACAACTGAAGGGTTTCCTAGGATAGGGAACTTTCAGTGCTAACACAAGGGAAGTCCCAGACGGACCAGGATGAGCTGATCCCCCTACCACACAGTCTACAGTGCCTTCTCTTTTCTCTGTACATCATAGTTTATCATTTGACTATTAATGTGCAGTAGTACAGACTTTTTTGGTAGGCGTCTCCTCACCTACAAAGGTTCATTGGAACAGGAGCTAGATCTCATATATCTTTCACTCTCCCACACACCCAGTAGAATGCCTTCTACAGACCACTGTCTAGATATGCCACTGGGGAATGCTCAGACATTCTCATAAGAATGTTAGTTAAGAGACTTAGACATTAAGGAACCCTTCTGAAGTGGATTCTAAGCATATAGGCAGAGCTGTATTACTCCCATTTTTTAAATGAGAAAGTATTCACAGATGAGTTTTCACATGTTCAAGATCACATGACTAGTAGGTGGTAGAGGTCAGGAAAAAACATTTCACACAACTCTAAATATTCAGAGTTCTGGGCTTTCTGCAAATATGGCCACCAAGCAATAATGTAACAACTATAAGGAAACTAGATCAAGGATTACCAAGCAACATTTCTTAACTTGACCACAGATTTTTAGGAAGGGGGTTGGGAGGACAGAATTTTAGAGGACTTTAGGAAACACTTCACTCTGCCTTTTAAGCAGAGGTCTTCCCTTGGAGAGCTATCTGGCCACAGAATGGGATGTATAGTGGAACAGTAATAGAGAGAGCCGAGAGGTGGAGATTGGGGTATAGAGAGTGTTGAATACGATGCAAAATACATTGAACACAAGGCAATGACGTTGAAAGTATTCTAAAGAGACTTTATTGGGTGCACAGTGACTTGGCAGGGAGAGAAGAAGAGGTAAAGTCTTAATTAGGAGGTGTCACTGAGGTCTACAGGTGAGTCAGAAAGGACCCCAGCTCGAGAACGCAGCAGCAGTGAGGCCACAGGCCAGCAATTGTACTGGAGAGTCTAAGACATCAAGTCAATCATCATTTTCTAAGAAATGTTTCACTTTTAATCTCAAAAGTCACTCAGGCCCTGTCCTATCTAAGTTACTACACTGGTGTTTTTGTTTTTGTGTTTTTTTTTTCCTTCAGGTGTGGCTTTTTTAAAATTACCATTTAATTTCTTAAGAAGTAGTCCCATGAACTTGTTCCAGAGTTCCCATCCCCTGTGCAGAGCTGGTAGCTTTAAATATAGTAGGGTGGATGGAAAAGGTATCAGGAAATTTTGGGGCATATCTTGTTTCAATGCAAAATAACGAAGAACAGCAGAGTTCTGGTGGCTAGGATATGGAGGCAAGATGAGGGTCACCCATGCGAAGGTTTCTTTGGCATTTCTCAAGTTCTTCATTAGCGAACATGCTTTCAGAACTGGTTGCTTAAAAAGCTAGCCCTCTTGGAAGGTTATAAAGAAAGGAGTTCAGTTTTCCGTGGGAAACAATTTAGCTAAGTGAATTTAGGGACAGAACATCTGGATTCCTTTCCTGGATTCTCTGCCTCCTGGTCATATGGCCTCTGGCAAACCCACCCACATTTTTAGAACTTTTTTTTTTTTTTTTTTTTTTTTGAGGCAGAGTTTAACTCTTATTACCCAGGCTGGAGTACAATGGCACGATCTTGGCTCACTGCAACTTCCCCCTCCTGGGTTCAAGTGGTTCTCCTGCCTCAGCCTCCCAAGTAGCTGGGATTACAGGTGTCCACCACTGCGCCCAGCTAGTTTTTTGTATTTTTAGTAGAGATGGGGTTTCACCATGTTGGCCAGGCTGGTCTCAAACTCCTGACCTCAGGTGATCCACCTGCCTCGGCCTCCCAAAGTGCTGGGATTACAGGCATGAGCCACCGTGCCCGGCCTAGTACACTTTTTCTAGTCTGTGTGTCAGATACAAAAGAAGTTCCTCTTCAAAGGTTTAGCTTGTTCAGCACCCTTGTTCTTTGTTCCCTACTTCAAGCCCAAACCAACTTCCTTATCCCTTATGCCTCCCTGTCTTAGTTTCAGTAAACAACTTTCCCGCCAGTCCTTATCTGCAGAGACCACTCTGTGAATTACCCCTCCTGTCACAACAGCTCTTCCCGCCAAAACTGCCCTTTTCGCTGGTATAACCACATTCCTGCACCTCTCAAGTTAGCCAGTCGGGTGCAGCTTAGATTGTGCAGTCCAACTCCAGCCAATGGATGCAGGACACAGTAGTAGGGACAAACTCCATTAGGGATAAAAGCCTCTTCCCCTGTTTGTTTGGTGTGCTCTCGTGGTGACCAGACTTGAGAGCAGCACCCTTCTGCAGAAGTAAATTTTGCTTTGCTGAGAAATCCTTTGTTTAAGTGTTCGTTTTCTTTGTGACTCCAAGCTTTACTTCCAACCTGTGGAGTGGGAATAGTGGTACCTGCCTCTTTTACATGTTCACCATAATAAAATGAGGCAATGTTTGTGCCAGTCCTTCCTAAACCCAAAAGCAACATGCAAATTCACGTAACTGTTTCCCTGTTGATTGGTTCTGTGCTTTTTCTTTCTTTCCTTTTTGTGGGCATTTGTTGCCCATTAGTTAGTTACTAATTATGGTAATAAAGTCTTAATAAATATTGGCTGGCATTAATTATGTTCCAGGAGCTGAGAGCTTCATTTATGTTCTCTCTCTCTCTCTCTCCCCAAACTATGGCTTGTGAGACAGCTATTAGCTTCTTCATCTATTAAACTGGGCTAGTGAGTCTCAGAGATGTTAGGCCACCTTCTTTGGATCACACAACTGGAAGTCAAACCCAGAGCAGGCTGACTCTAGAGCCTGAACTCCTAACCTCTTTATTGCCTTGCACTTGAGTCAGATCTGGCTGTAGGAGGGCATCTTGGAGTCTGGGAAGGAACTAAAGCACTGTCTCCCTACCTCCATATGGGGACAAAATGGAAGGGCTAATTGCGACTGCCTCTTTACCATACCTCTATCTGTTACAAGTCCAGCTTATCCTCAGGGAGGTCATGTGGGCAGGAGTCTGAGTTTCAGTCTGAGTTTCTGCTATGGGTGAAAGCTCAGATAGTCAAAACATGGGGATTGAAAGTGCAACTGTGACATTATTTTTATAGGATATGGACCTAAGCTTCTAAGGGTTTTTATTTATTTATTTGAGAGTGTGTGTGTGTGTGTGTGTTTTGTTGTTGTGTTTTCGTTTTTGTTTTTCGTTTCGTTTTGTTTTTACCATAAGAAAACCGTACAATCCCTGGTAAGGTAAGGTAGAGTAGGACTTTGGTCCCAGCATAGAGGTTTAGAAGGACAGGTATGGAATGATGAATTGAAAGTTGCAGAGTCTTGCTGGCCATCTCTGGGGACTTTTTGCACACAAGAAACAGTGCAAGAAATATTTCATAGGGGTCCTGGGGCCCACCTCTGCTGCTTAGGGCCTTGTATTGGGGTGACTCTACCCTGTTCCCGTGTATTAAAATCTTCATGGGGAGAAACATTTTCCCAATTTAGATTTTTGTAATTAAAAAGGAAGGCTTTAAATTGGGGCTGCAGATACTAGGACAGTGAATGGACTAATCGAATTCATTTTTTTTTTTTTTTTTTTTTTGAGACAGAGTCTTGCTCAGTCGCCCAGGCTGGAGTGAGTGCAGTGGCGCGATCTCAGCTCACTGCAAGCTCTGCCTCCCGGGTTCACGCCATTCTCCTGCCTCAGCCTTCCAAGTAGCTGGGACTGCAGGCGCCTGTCGCCACGCCCGGCTTATTTTTTGCATTTTTAGTAGAGACAGGGTTTCACCATGTTAGCCAGGATGGTCTCGATCTCCTGACCTCGTAATCCGCCCGCCTCAGCCTCCCAAAGTGCTGGGATTACAGGCGTGAGCCACTGCGCCTGGCCTCTTTTTTTTTTTTTAAAGGCTGCAAAGTTTTTTGATAAAATTAACCCAAATGTCTCGGCTCAATTTTCTTTTTATTTTTTAAAGAGATGAAATATGTAGCTAGATATTATAAAACAAAAACAGAACTAAACCCTGAAATGTACTAAGTTCAAAAGCAAATAGAAGATAAATTAACAATGTTCTCTAGCCTGGAATGATCCAGTCTAGAGGAAGCGAAAAGTGAAATACAGTGGAGGTTATAATCCAAATGCTGAGCTGGGTAGACACCTCAGCCTGCTACCTGCTCACATGTTGCACAGGGTCTTGTATGTCTGTCAGGTATGTTATTATTTGGGAGAAAAGGAGACTGAGTGGAGAATATGCTGATTTAGCAGTTCTCAATTTGATCTTCATAACATTCATATATCTTGATGTTTACAAGTATTCTTTTAAAATTGACACATATCTGTACATATTTATGGCTTGCATTGTGACATTTTAATACCTGTATATAATTTATAATGATCAAATCAGGGTATTTAGCATATCCATTACATCAAACCATTATAATTTCATTATGGGGACATTCAAAGTCCTCCCTTCTAGCTACTGGAAACTAGAAATTATTGTTAATTATGGTCAGCCTACAATGCTGTAGAACACTAGAACTTACTCCTATCAAGCTGTAATTTTTGTGTCCTTTAACTACCGTCTCTCTATCTCTCCTCCCTTCCTAGCTGCTAGTTGCCACTATTCTATTCTCTACTTCTGGGAGATCAACTTGTTTAGCTTCTACATATGAGTGAGAATGTGTGGTATTTATCTTCCTGTGCCTGACTCATTTCACGTAGCATAATGTCTTCCAGGTTCATTCATGTTGCTGCAAATGACAGGCATTCACTCTTTATGGCTAAATGATACATATAGATATTGATATAGTATAGATATCGATATAGATATAGATATCTATAGATATCTATTTGATCTTCATATCTATATATAGATATCTATATCTATATATAATCACATTTTCTTTATCCATTCATTTATTGAGGGACACTTATGTTGCTTCCATATCTTGGCTCTTCTGAATAGTGCTGCAATATACATTGCAGTGCAAATATCTCTTTGACATACTGATTTCCTTTCCTTTGGATATATACCCAGTAGTGGGATTGCTGGATCATATGGTAGTTCTGTTTTTAGTTCTTTGAGCAACTTCCATACTTTTTTTATGATGGCTAATTCACATTCCCACCAAAAGTGTATAAAAGTTCTCTTTTCTCCACATCCTCACCAGCAACTGTTTTTTTTTGTTTGTTTGTTTGTTTTTTGGTTTTTTTTTTTTTTGTCCTTTTGATAATCACCATTCTAACTGGGGTGAGATGATACCTCATTGTGGTTTTGATTTGCATTTCTCTTATTATGATGTTGTACATTTTTTCATATAGTTGACCATTTGTATTGCTACTTTGATTATTTTTATTATTATTATTTTTTGTTTTGCTGTTGAGTAGTTTGAGTTCCTTGTGTATATTCTACATATTAATCCTTTGTTGGACAAATAGTTTGCAAACATTTTCTATTATACTATAGGTTGTTTCTTCACTCTGTTGATTGTTTTCTTTGCTGCACAGAGCTTTTTAGTGTTATATAATCCCATTTATCTTTGCTTTTGTTGCCTCTGCTTTTGAAGTTTTATTTCTGAGGATATAAGCCTGAAGTGTTTCTCTTATGTTTTCTTGTGGTAGTTTTTTAGTTTCAGTTCTTACATTTAGGTCATTAATTCATTTTGAGTTGATTTTGTATATGGTGAGAGATAGTGGTCTAGTTTCCTTTTTCTGGGTATGGATAATCCGGTGCCAATTATTGAAGATACTATTCCTTCCCCACTGAATGTTCTTGGTGTCTTTATTGAAAATCAGATGGCTGTAAATAAATGGATTTATTTCTGGGTTCTCTATTCTGTTCCGTTTGTGTATGTGTTTGTTTTTATGCAAGTACCATGCTGTTTTGGTTAGTACAGCTTTGTAGTACATTTTGAGGTCCAGTAGTATGATGCCTCCAACTTTGCTTTTTGTTTTTGTTTTTGTTTGCCTAATATTGCTTTAGCTGTTTGGGATCTTTTGCAATCCTATGTGGATGTTAGGATTGCTTTTTCTATTTCTGTGAAGAATGTTGTTGGTATTTCAATTGGAATTACATTGAATCTTTGTATCTTTTGGGGTAGTATAGGTATTTTAACAACATTCTTACAATCCATGATCATGGGATATTTTTTCTATTTTTTGTAGGTGTTTGTGAACTCTTCAGTTTCTTTGATCAAAGTTTAAAAATTTTTAAGAAACCAGAAAAACAAGAACAATTCAAACTCAAATCTAGCAAAAGAAAAGAAAGCAAAGAGATCAAGCAGAACTAATTGAGATTAAGATGAAAAAATAATTATTATACAATGAAACAATGAAACAAAAAGTTGGTTTTTGAAGGGTAAGCAAAATTGAAAGACCACTAGGTAGATTAATCAAGAAAAAATGAGAAAAGATTCCAACTACAATCAGAAATTATAAAGGGGACATCACAACTGATAATACAGAAATACAAAAGAGCATCAGAGACTAATATGAATACCTCTATACACACAAACTAGAAAACCCGGAGGAAGAAGATGAATTCTAGGACACAGGCAACCCCCCAAGATTGAACCAAGAAGAAACAGAAATCCTGATCAGACCATTAACAAGTCATGGAATTGCATCTGTAGTTAAAAAAAAATCTTTTATCAGAATAAAATGAAAGGAGGAAAGGAACAAACAATATACAAAACAACCCGAAAATATTTAACAAAATGAAAGAAGTAAGTCCTCACCTATAAATAATAACCTTGACTTCAAACAGATTAAATTTTCCAATTAAAATATATAGACTGGCTGAAAGGATTTAAAAAAGGAAATAACAGGACTCAACAACATGTTGCCTACAGGAAAGTCACTTCACCTTTAATGACATACATAGATTGAATTGAAGGGATAGAAATAAATATGCAAACAGAAACCAAAACAAAGCAGAAGTAGCTATACTTTTATCAGATAAAATGGACTTTAAGTCAGAAACTGTAAAGAGACAAGGAAGATTATTATATAATGATAAAGGAGTCATTTCACCAAGAAGATATATGCAGTCAACACCAGGGCACCCCGATATATAAAACAAATATTAACAGGTGTAAAAAAGAAGATAGACTCTAATACAATAATAGCTAGGGACTGCAACACCCTACTCTGTCCATTGGACAGACCCTCTAGACAGAAAATCAATAGACATTGAATTTAAATTCTACTTTAGACCAAATGGACCTAACAGATATTTACAGAATATTTTATCCAACAGCTACAGAATATACATTTTTCTCATCAGCACATGAAAAATTCTCCACGATAGGCCACATGTTAGACCACAGTACAAGTGTCAACAAATTTTGAAACATCAAAATCATGTCAAGTCTATTCTCAGACCACAATGGAATATAAAAGACATTAATAACAAAAGGTATTTTGGAAACTGTACAAATATATGGAAATTAAACAACATGCTCCTGGACAATCATTGGGTCAATGAAGAAATTAAGGAAATAAAAAAAAAAATTGGAAACAAATGAAAATAGAAACTCAACATACCAAAACCTATAGGATACAGTAAAAGTAACACTAGGAAGGAATTTTATAGCAATTAACACATACATCAAAACAGTAGAAAGTTTTCAAATAATCCAGTGATACACCTCAGGGTACAAAAAAAAAAGTTCCCAGCAAGAAAAGCCCAGGACCTGATAGCTTCACTTCTGAAATCTACCAAACTAATAGAGGAGTTTTTATGGTTTTTTTAGGTATATGATCATGTCATTAAGGGACTGAGATAATTTGACTTCCTCTTTTCTAATTTGGGTTTTATTTGTTTATTTTTTTCCTTGACTGCTCCGGCTATGACTTTCAGTACTGTGTTGAATAGGAGTGGTGAGAGTGGACATCCTGTCTTCCTTCAGTTCTAGTAGGGAATGTTTTCAGCCTCTCTCCATTCAGTATAAAGTTGGCTGTGGATTTTTCACAGATGGTTCTCATTATTTTGAGATATGTTCCTTTGATGTGTAGTTTGTTGAGGATTTATTATTTAGAAGGGATTTTGAATTTTATTGAATGCCTTATCTCCATCTATTGAGATTTTCATATGGTGTTTGTTTTTAGTCCTGTTAATGTAAAGAATCACACTTATTGATTTGCAGGTGTTGAACCATCCTCGCATCTCTGGAATAAAATTCACTTGATCATTATGAATTATCTTTTTGATGTGCTGTTGGATTTGTTTGCTACTATTTTTGTTGAGGATTTTTGCATTTATGTTCATCAGGGATGTTAACCTGTCATGTTTATTGGTGTTGTGTCCTTGCCTAATTTTGGTATCAGAGTGTTACTGGATTCATAGAAGTAGTTCGGGAGGGATCTTTCTTTCTCAATACTTCGGAATAGTTCCGATAAGATTAGTAACAGCTCTCCTTTATATATCTGGTAAAATTTGCTTTGAATCTGTCTGGTTTAGGCCTTTTTGTTGTTGTTATTGGAAGTAATGATTCAGCTTTATTACTCATTAATTGTCAGATCAGGATTTCATTTCTTCTTGGTTCTATCTTGGGAGGTTGTATATTTCCCAGAATCTATCCATTTCCTTTAGGATAGAGGTGTTCATACTAGTCTCTGATGCTCTTTTGTATTTCTGTATTATCAGTTGTAATATTTATTGAAAAATTATTTTATTGATCTCAATCTCATTTAGTTCTGCTTAATCTTTCTTTTCTCTTGCTAGATTTTAGTTTGTATTGTTCTTGTTTTTCTAGTTCCTTGAGGGTCCATATTAGGTTGTTAATTTGCATCTTTCTATTTTTTTGATGTAGGTGTTTAACATTATAAACTTTCTAGTTAGCACTGCTTTTGCTGTGCCCTAGGTTTTGGTATATTGTATCTATTTTCATTTATTTTGAAAAAGATTTCAATTTCTGCCTTAAGTTTGTTGTTTACCCAAAGGTTATTCAGGAGCAAGTTGTTTAGCTTATGTGTACTTGTGTAGTATTGAGCATTTCTCTTGGTATTGATTCCTAATTTTATTTCTCTGTGGTCTGAGAAGATGCTTGATATGATTTTTAGGTTTTTAAAATGTACTGAGACTTGCTTTGTGGTCAGGCATGTGGTCAGTATTAGAACATTGATGCAGAAATGAGAAGAATGGATATTCTACGATCATTGGACATAATGTTCTGTAAGTGACTATTAGGTTCATTTGGTCTGTATTCCAATTTAAATTCATAGCTTCTTTGTTGATTTTCTGCCTCAGTGATCTGTCTTGGCATGTCTGTGGGGTGTTGAATTCCGCCACTATTATTATATTTCTATCAATCTGTTTTCTTAGGTGTAGTAATATTTGTTTTATGCTCCAGTGTTGGATGCATGTGTGTATTAGTCCATTTTCACGCAGCTGATAAAGACATACCCGAGACTGGGTAATTTATGAAGAAAAAGAGTTTTAATGGACTCACAGTTTCACATTGCTGGGGAGGCCTCACAATCATGGTGGAAGGCGAAAGGCTTGTCTTATATGGCAGCAGGCAAGAGAGAAAATGAGAACCAAGCGAAAGGGGTTTTCCCTTATAAAACCATCAGATCTTGTGAGACTTAACCAGTACCACAAGAACAGTATGGGGGAACCACCCCTGTGATTCAGTCTTCTCCCAGTGGGTCCCTCCCAAAACATGTGGGAGTTATGGGAGCTACACAATTCAAGATGAGATTTGGGTGGGCACATAGCCAAATCATATCAACATGTATTTTGGATAGTTATATCTTTTTTATTGCATTAAGCTCTTTATTATTATATAATGCTCTTATTTGTCTTTTTTATAACGGTTATTTAAGGTCCTTTTATTTGATATGAGGATGGCTACTCTTGCTTTCTTTTGTTTTCCTTTTGCATGATATATCTTTGTTTGCCCATTTACTTTTACTTTGGGTCTGTAGCTGTCGTTAGCCAGGAGGTGTTGTCTCTTGTAGGCTGCAGGTGGTTGGATCTTGTTTTTGGTTTTTTTTTTTTAGTCCAGTTTCCCACTCCATATCTTTTAAGTTGAACACTTGGGCCATTTACAATCAAGGTTAATATTAATATATGAAGTTTTATTTCTGTCATAGTATTGTTGCCTAGTTACCCTTGAGTTTAAATTGTGTAATTGCTTTAGAGAATCTGTGAGATTTTTACTTATATGGTCTTTTATGATGGCAAGTATCCTTTTATTTTCATGTCTAGAACTTTTTGAGTATTTCTTGAAAGGCCATTTTAATTTTTACAAATTTCCTCAGTGTTTGGGAAATACTTCTTCATCTGTGAAGGTTAGCTTGGCAGGATGTAAGATTCTTGGCTGGCATTTTTTTTTTTAAGGAAGCTAAAAGGCCCCCAGTTTTTTTGGCTTGTAAAGTTTGTGCTGAATAGTCTGCTTTTAGTCTTATGGCATTTCCTTTATAGCTGATTAGACCTTTCTCTTTTACTACTCTTAGAATTTTTTCCTTCACATTGCCTTTAGATAGTCTTACGACTTTATGTCTTAGTATATTTCTTCTTGCAATGTGTTTTCCAGGAGTTCTCTGATCTTCTTTTACCTGGATGGCATGTATATCTATCTATCTATCTATCTATCTATCTATCTATCTATCTATCTATCTATCTATCTATCTATCTATCTATCTATCTATCTATCTATCTCACAAAACCAGAGAAGTTTTCTTGAATTATTTCTTCAAATATATTTTTTATGTTTTTAGCTTTTTTTCTTCTTCCTCTGTAATACCTACAACTCGTAGCTTTGGCTGGTTTACATAACATATTTCTAGAAGGCTTTGTTGATTTGTTTAAATTCTTTTATTTCCTTCCTTTTCATCTGTGTGGTAAATTTGAAAGACCTATCATACAACTCTGAAATTATTTCTTCTACTTGTTCTAGCCTATTGTTAAAGCTTTCAACTGTATATTGTAACTGCTACAATGAATTTTTTATTTCCAGGAGTTCTGTTTGGTTTTTTCCTTAATGAAGCCTATCTCTTTTTTTTATGTCTTGACTTGCTAATCTGATTTCTTTTATGTTGGTTTTAAGCTTTCTCTTGGATTTCACTGAGCTTCTTTAAAATGAGTAATTTGAGGCCAGGTACAGTAGCTAATGCCTGTAATCCCAGCACTTTGGGAGGCTGAGGCAGGTGGATCACTTGAGGTCGGGAGTTCAAGACCAGCCTGGCCAACATGGTGAAACCTTGTCTCTACTAAAAATACAAAAATTAGCCAGGCGTGGTGGTGTGCACATGTAGTCCCAGCTATTTAGGAGGCTGAGGCAAGAAGATTTCTTTAACCTGGCAGGTGGAGGTTGCAGTGAGCTAAGATTGTGCCACTGCATTCCAGCCTGGGCAACAGAGTGAGACTCCGTCTCAGAAAAGTACAAAATAAAATAAATAATTTGAATTATTTACCTAGTATTTAGATTTTATCTTGGTTAGGTTCTGTTTCTGGAGAGTTACTGTTTCACTCTGTGGGTGTTGTAATACTTTTTTATTTCATACTTTTAGAATTGTTTCTCTGGTTCTTTCTCATGTGGATAAACTATCTTTCCTTTTTTGGGTTTGCTTTTGTTTGGATGGCATCTTTTTTCCACCCCTGAAGAAGGTATCTATAATATATGTTGTTATGTAGGGTCCTATGGCTTTGGTTCCGGGTGTTTTTAGTACCAAATAGTCTACATTAAGTTCCATGGTTTTAGATAGCTTTTATTTGGCAACTTTACTAAATGCTGGTTGCAGTAACTATATACTGGGCATATGAGCAGGCTCATTGACCCCTTCTCTGGCCAGGGTAGTAGAGGTCTTAGGAAGCTTACCTTGTTCCCCAGTACTGTGCACTTGTTTCACATTTCTTGTTATGTTTTATCTTTCAACCTCCAGACCAGTAGGTGATGCTTATGGGTAACAGCTGGCTGCATCCAAACTTGACAGGTATATACTTGATCCTTATTTAGTGGAGGAAACTCTCTCTTGCCTCAAACAAGGGCCTGATCTGTGGAATGCACAATCATCTGAGTTCCCTGCTCAGTCCCAGGTAAGGGCACCAATATGGGCAGGGCCAAACTAGGCAGACGAACCTTCAGGTCCCCTAATGGCAGTTACAAGCACGAGCTCTGAGGAGGTGCAGTGGAAGCTGCCAGGGACTCAGAGATATGTCTAGACATGGAATTGGAAAACCTTCCCTGCCCTAAGTTTCTGGAAGGGTGAGAGGAATGCCCTAAACTCCTAATCTAGACGAGTGGGTGCTCCAAATGCCTGAAGGTATGTCTGAGCATCAAGATGAAAGAGTACCATTGTACTAAGGTCTCTGCACCTGAAGGGAAGGGCAGCTCAGGCTCCTCATTAAGGCAAGCAGATGTGCCACATGCTCTGGGAGGGAGTCGAGAAACTGCTGTTCAAACAAGGTCTTTGCAGGGGATGGGAGGAGTGGGTCAAGCTCCTCCCATCCCAGGTATGCCTAGTGTCAGATGATATGCCTGGGGAAGGAGCAGAGAAACTGCTGCCGCTACAAAGTCTTTACATGTGACAAAGGGGTAGCTGAAACTCCTTATCCATGGGAGCAGGTGTGACAAATACCTGGAGTTATATCTGAATGTGAAGTGAAGGGAGTAATGCTATACTAATTTCTTTGTGTGGGAAGGTGTAACAGTTCATACTTCTATTCCAGGAGACAGGTGCACTGAAGGCCTGGAGACATGTCCAGTCATGGGGCATAGAATGTGCCACTGTACCAAGATCTCAGCATGGGAAGGGAGGGGTGGCTCAGGCTCCTATCCAGGGGAGCAAGCATGCTGCATACTTGAAAGTTTGCCTTGGAAAAACTGTAGCTGCAACAAGGTCTTTGCAGGGGAAGGGAGAGACAGCTCAGGCTACTAATCTAGGTGAGTGGGTATTTGATTGCCTGGATATATATCTACTGGTGAAGAGTGGAGTAATTAGTTGTACAATAAGGTCTTTGTAGGAAAGTGGGGTGGGCAGCTCAAGCAAATCAGGTGAGTGGGTTCTCTGAGTGCCTGGAGATCTCTGACTGTGGAGCAGAGACAGCCTCGCTGCACCATGGTCTCTGCAGAAGAAGGTTGGGGTGGCTCAGGCTGCTGATCCAGCCAAGTGGATGCTCCATATGCCTGGAGATCTGCCTGGGCAAGGAGTGGAGTTGACCCTGCTCCACCATGGTCTCTGCATAGAAGGGATGAAGTAGCTTAGGCTACTAATCCAGGAAGATGGGTGCTCCTTATGCCTGGAGATCTGCCTGGGTGTGAAACAGAGCCCCACTGTACCAAATTATCTGCTTAGCAAGCGTGGGGCAGCTTAGGCTGCTAATGTAGGGAAGTGAGTGCTTCAAATGCCTGGAGATCGGCCTGGGCATAGAGTATAGAGGGCCCTGCTACACCATGGTCTCAGGGGAGAATGCTTGAACTCCAAGCAATGACACGCAGACCAGTTCCAGGTTACAAAGCTGCTCTTGGCTGCAAGTCTCACCTCTCAGAGGAAACCACAGTTTCAGCAACCCTCCTCCCACTCTAGTCCCGTAGTGGGAAGTTGCCCAATTCCAGTACTTACTGCTGGGGCACTTTCCGCACTAGCTGCTCCATTTCGGCTGGAAGGCTTCTACCCCACTCCAAAGCAAGGGCGCCAGTCTCTAGTCTGAGACTAAAATGCCTGCATGGCTGCATTGTTAGGTCACCAAACAATGACTGACTTTGTATTAGTGTGGATTAAAAGTGACATCTTCCCCTTGGTCCAAGGTTGGGAAAATACATGCAACTTTTTCCAGTATCTTTCCCTCTCGGTGTCTCCCAGCCTCTCCTCATGGTAGTTCCAGGGCTTGGGAGAATGAGGGTGCTCTTTCTTGGCATGGGTTGCACAGATCCCAAGTGGAAAGGTGAGTCATAGAGGAAAACTCTTTGCCCCTTTCATGTACAGGGGCTTCACTCATGTTTATCAGCCAAACGCTATCACAAAGGCTGCTTGCCTACCTTTTTCTCAAAGGGATTTGGGGTATTCTTCACTATTCTGGTGAATTAACATTTTCCTTCTTAAATTAAAACTTCAGAATTGGTCTTTACTCACTATTTTGCTATTTCCAAGTGGCTGAGGCATGTTAAAAGCCTCCAATCTACCATCCTGAGGGAACAAAAAAGTTTAGCTATTATTTTATTGAATAGTTTTTTAAATCTCTTTTACTTCTGGAACTCCTAAATTTTGAATATTTACTCAGTTGATGGTGTGCCATATGTCATGTAGGCTTTCTTCACTGTCTTCATTCTTTTAATTCTCTTCCCACCCTGTTTATTCTTTGGTCTGACTAGGTTATTTCAGAATACTCGTCTTCAAGTTCAGAAATTTTTTTTCTTTTGCTCAGTCTATTGTTGAAGCTCTTGATTATCTCATTCATTTAGTTATTTAGCTCCAGGATTTCTGCTTGGTTCTTTTTTATATCTTTTTGTTGAATGTTTTATTTGGATTGCAAATTGTTTTTCTGATTTTGTGTTCCCTTATATCTCACTGAGTTTCCTTGATATTATTTTAATCCCTTTTCAGTCATTTTATAGATTTCTTTTTCTATGGTGTCTATTACTGGAGAGTTGTACTCTTTGGATGTGTTATGTTTACTTGTTTTTTCATGTTTCTTTGGTTCCTACACTGATATCTGCACATCTGGTGGAGTATAGTCACGTCTTCCAAATATGTGGAGTCACTTTTGTGGAGAAATACCTTTTCCTATAGACGTTTCCTATGGTGTCTGTTGGGTAGGGTGCTTTGGCTTTTGTTCTAGGTGGGCATCATAATGTAGTCCCTGTCTGATTTCTTTGACTGTAATTAATGCCAGCAGTGTCTGAGATTTCCTCAGAATCTTAAATTGCAGGTGTTTGTAAAGGCAGTGGTGCAGCATTGCTTGTGATTGAGGGGGGTTGCAGGACAAGGTGGTTCTCAGGCCCTGGGGGGATGCACCTGGCACAGTGGCTCCACTGGTTTTGGGAGTGGGGATGCTGGCAGTGCTGGACAGGTCACTCCTTGGTTTCTGGGGGATGTGCATGGCATGGGGTGGCTCTGGTCCTGGAGTGGGTGGGGTTACTTGCATTGGTAGGCACCAGATGGGCCGCTCCTTGTGGACACATGGCATCCAGCAGCTCCACCTCTGGAGGAGGTGTGGCCGTCTGTGATGGGAATCACTGCACTGGCTGCACTTTAGTTCCTGGAGGATGTGCACACATGCGCAGCACCTCCGCCACTGGAGGGGTTGTTGATGGTGGCAGATGCGAGGTGATCAGCTCTAGGTCTCTGCTCAACATGTACACTGGCTCCCCTAGTTCTGGGGCATCCTCTCCTCTGTGTGCTCTGCCTGCTCCCTGGAGTGTAGAGCACTGCATGGGCTTGGGGGCAGGGATGATGACTGCACCATCGGGTCTAGCTGGGATCACAGCACTCAGCCTTTTTTGTGGGCACAGTGGAATGATGGCAGGGACCCAGGGACATGGAGATGTATATATAGCGGCTAATGGCCTCCAGGGCACAATGCGCTCCCGCAGTGACTCTGTCCCACTGTGGAACTGTGCTTGACTTCTTGGAGGTGGGGGTGACTCAGCATGCATCCCTTCTCTGGAGCAATGTGACCTTGTGGACTCCAGGTATTTTCCTCCACTGCACTCAAGGACCTATGGGGACTGTGGGGCTAGCCTGTAGCTGGGATTGCAGGCAGCCTCAGTGACTGTGGAGACCATGGGGGATCCCCTGCTTACCTTTCCCTTGGCCCCGAGCAGATCCTGGCCAGGTGTTTTGCTTCCCTCCCTATGCTAGCTTTCCAAGTTTTCATGCTTCAGAGAGTTGTCACTTCCAGTGTTTTCCTTTAGTCACTTTACTCAAAGTGCAGTTATTTATGTTGTTTTTGTCGGTTGTTTGAAGGAGATGAGTGGTAGATTCCTCTAATTGGCCATCTTGATCTATCTACAGATGTTCTTTGTAGCAAAAATATATAAAATAATTTATTTAATTCAGTGTTTCTCAAAGTTAAACTTGTCTTTAACACATTAAAAGTCCTGAGAAAGTACCACAGAAATGTGCCTTATGAAACTCACAGAGGAGGATGTAGGCAGCTTTTCCTGAAAATTCTGACCACTAGCTCTTTTTCAGAGTTCCTCTCAACATTTTCCAGCACGTCGGTATTACTAACAGCAGCAGAAGGCATATCATTAGCCAGCATTTATTGAATGCTTACTGTACACCTGTTACTGTGCTAAATAGTTTTCTTTCTTCCTAAGGCTTTGAGATATTGAGAGGATTTTTTTCCTTTTTTTTTTTTGAAGACAGTCTTCTCGCTGTCACCTGGGCTGGAGTGCAGTGTTATGATCTCGGCTCATTGTAATTTCTGCCTCCTGAGTTCATACAATCCTCCCACCTCAGCCTCCTGAGTACCTAAGGTTACAGATGTGCACCACCATACCCTGCTGATTTTTTTGTATTCTTTATAGAGATGGGGTTTCACTCTGTTGGCCAGATCTTGTACTCCTGACCTCAAGTGATCCGCCCACCTCGGCCTTTGTTTCCTTTATAAACCAGGGATGACAATAGCACCTAGCTGCAGGATTGTTAAGTAATCTTTGCAAGATTGCACAGCTGATAGGTAGTTAGTGCCAAGATCTGAACCCAGAAAACAGTGCTTGGCGTTTGGGCCATGTTTCCTGTTCTGCCTCACTTCCCCGGCTCTTATACTCTTAACACCTCATTACCTGAGGTCTCCTGGGAAGGAGTCTGTTCCTTGCAGATTGAAGAAGCAGCTGACTTCCTGCAGGTGGCTGTGATGACCTGGGCACTGCTATACCCCAGGGCCTTTCAGACCAGTGGCCAAGGCACAGGTCTTCACTGAGTTGCCCTCAGTGTTCTGATGGAGGTGCTGGGGTGTGCAAGAGGAGAAATGTGGCTCTGAACTGAAATAAGGAGTTTTTCACCTCTTCTGGCTTGCAAAAGACATCCAGGATGGTGGGAAGTTTGCTGGTCCAGTTACAGAGTTGTCTAGAACAGCCCTTGTAGCCAGCCAGCTCCCAAGGTCGAGCCGCTCAAAATGGCTGAGTGGGATAAGCCAGCAAGAAAATAGCAACACCTTTGAAGTGTGCTGAACTTGCTCTAATTGAGCTCTTCCTATTGACTAGAATCTATTTGCATTCATTTTCCAGCAGAAGGGTTTCTCCTGTTTTTCAAATGGCACAGAGCATTGCAGCAGGGCCACATGTGCCGCTGATGATACTGTTAGTGAAAAATTAGCCAGGGTGCATTAGGCAAAGGAAGACAGGATCAGAGGCCACATTCTGTGTGAGCTGTTCCCTTTCCTTTTGTCTTGGAGAGCGTGAACTTGCTGAGGTTGGTTAGGCTTAGCTGGATAGAGGGGGTAGAAAGAGAGTCTATTTCAGTCCTGGAGATGAAAGGCTGCTTTATAGTGGCACAGCTGCTCCCATTAAAGAGCTCAGAAAACATTTGAAAACATTAACTCATTAAGCCTACCTGCTCTTGTCAAAGGTGGAAAGTCCCTCTCTCAGGTGCTTTTAGGCAGTACAGATGCATGGTAGGGACGATCTTTTATTACAGTGGGCCATGGCTGTAGCGCATGGGGGGTGCCAGCAGGATTCCTGCCTCCTAAGATTTTTTGGAATCCCTCATTCATAAGGGGTATATTTTGAAGTTTTCCTAGAGTATTTTGAGTTCATGGTTGGTTGTTGCTTGTTCACTTGGCAACGAGTTGTTTGTGCATTGCACTGAACTTTGAGCATGGCCCCACCCAACACATCCCCTAAGCATTTGCTCTACACTTGACCTTCCCTTGTCTCTACATGGATTTGAGAAAACGGAAAGGAGAAGGCAGTCTGAGTTCTGTGGCATCATCTGCTGAGAAAGCTTTCTTGAATAAGTAGTCACAGGTAAGCTCACACATAATACCCTGGCCCCCAAATCAGTGTAGCTGTCTCTGTATGAGTGGTTAAGATCACGTGGTAAAGCACCCTGACTTTAATAAGAGGAAATATCTTTCCTCTCTCATTGGATGCAATGTTGGGAAGGATGGTCACTGAAGGTTTTCTTTTCTCTTCTGGCCAAGAGGTAGATAGGTGATGCAAACTTAGGCTATCAAACATACCCTGGCATCTGTTTTCTTGGGGTTTTCCAAACATTTTTATCTATTATTATTATCTTAAAGATAGGGCTATGGCTACATTCTAAATCATATCAAGGTTGTTAAATTGGATAAAATTTTGGCTGATGGGCATAATTCACAGTGTCTGACTTCTTGGACCAAATGAAATATTAGATTAATGTGTAGAAGGATATCAGTAACAATAAAATTAAATTGCAACAATGTGAAATGAAGATGTAAAATAAATGAGTGTTTTCACAGCATGCGAAGTTATGTAATGTTTGTTTAGACAAAAATCATAGCACTTCTAGCCCTGTAACACAAAGCCTTTCTGCAGCCTGTGGTGGTGTCCCAAGGGCCCAGGCCAGGAAGCATGCACTGCCCTTGACCTGCTTCTCAGCAGTGGAACCTGGGAACCAGATTTGTTAGCCCTGGTCTTGCCAAGTCATCTGGGTCTGACCATTTAATTTTCTTGGGTAAAATGGGACAGTCATTGGCCACTTTCCTGTGATCTAAGGAAGCACTTCTGGTGACATATCTGTAGATCACCGCAGCCACCCAGCCAAACACCTTGGAAACTTGTTCCTGAGCAGAGTGACTGAAGAATAAAAATGATGGGGGTTTGGTTCTCCTAAAGGCAGTGGTTATTTGTGATTTCTGCTTTGAGGTCTCCACCGCTGCTCTGGTCCTGTCCTTTCAGACCGCTTTGCCTTCGTTAACAAGCAGAAAGGAGTTTACCGGAAAGGTACTCAGTAGGAGATTCCCGGACTCAGTCTCTGTTTCTGCTGCTGGCATCATTCATTGCTTTTGTCCCACTCTCCTCTATACCCCCTTTCTTGCTGATTACATCTATATATACAACTTCAAATATAATTCTTATGCAGAAAATTCTCAGAGCAGTGTCTCCAGCGCTGACATTTCATCAAGCTCCAAACCCTTACTTTTGATGGAGATGCTTGTGGGTCAGATAGCCACACGAAGGGCAAACTAGATGTCTAAACACGACACAGGAAGAACAGCTCTGTAGGGGTGTGCTGTTATTAAACAAGAGTCAATTCTCCCTCTCCTGACAGCCTCCCCTCAATCTCCACCTGCAACTTTCTGGGTTGCTGAATCCCACATATTCTTCCCTGAGCAATTTCCTGCAGGCCTCTCTCCCAGGCCCTCTGCTGCACTTCATTCAAGTCTCCCTTATTTCTTGCCTGCTGCAAGAAATATGTGTGAGTGTGTGTGTACGTGCGTGTACACATGTGTGCATGCATCTGCGTGCATGTGTGTGTGAAGTAACTGGGACAGGAGCAGTAGGGCTAATGGACTCTTTTAGGCAGGGCCTGTGTTCATTAAACACCTGTGGGCTGTTTTGGTTTTCAGGCTGTCATCTCCAACTGTCTGCTATGGGGCTGACCGTGTTCTCTCATCATGCCTTTCATCCGGCTCTGAAGTCTTTGATTGTGTTATAAGGAGCCTATCCTCTGTGCTGAAGCTCCCTAAAGCTTCCCATGGTAGCCCATGTGGCTGGAGTGTTGAGGACTTGGTGGGCTCTAGTAGGGGTGCTTTGGGAAAGCTAAGTTTGGGGAAACTCACTGTTCTCCCAGTGTGCCCCTCATGTTCTTGCCAGGACTTCTGATCCTGCTTGGAAGTTCACCTTCTCTAAGAAGGCTTCTCTATTATTAAAGTAACCTCTCTAAGCTTCCATCTCCTTTGTGAAAATGACATGAAACTTCTCTCAGAGCTTTTATGAGGACTACAGGGAAGATGGCACATGTGCATGGACTTCATTTCTACCAAATCCAGTACAGATGGGCAGTGTGGACCCATTCTGTCCCGTCCTTCTAGCTTAGAGGGAGATTTGTGTTTGCTCCATAGTGCCCTGGGAGCCTGGTGGGCTGGCCAGAGAGGGAGTCTGGATTGCCTCCAAGCCCTTTGCACGAGAACATTTGGAGTAGAGAGAAATGCAGGAGTGGCAGGGCAGCAGACTGAGGGGTAGGCATGTAGGGGAAGGACACGAAGGTTTCCAGTAGGGTAAGAGCCAGCCTCTGCAGTGGCTGTTGGGGCCAAGGCATCATTCCTCTTTGCCAGGTTTTTGGGCCACTGAAGGGAAGTCATTCACTTCCCACTCTAGCAAGCCTGGTTTCAGAGCTGCCCTGGCTCCCCTGTCTTTGTTGGAATCCAGGATAGTGTGGAGTAAGGGAATTCAGGTCGTGAACATCTGCTAATGGTTTTCTAAGCACACTTTCTAGGAATAGGGCCTATAATCCTATTTTGCAGTTGACTAGAGGGGAAAATTGATTGTGGATTGTAATCGATGTGATTTCCAAACAACAGCATAGTCTTAGGAGGGACATCTCCCCCAGAGTTTTATGAGGAAACTCACGAAATAAAGATGAAAAGGGAATTCAAGTCCAAAGGTCCTGAGATAATGAACTGTCCTCTGTGTAGGTGACTTGCCAGGAGTAGAAAGGCCTGGAGTCAGTATCAAACTCAAGGTCAAATGCTCAGGTGTCGCATACTGGTGGCCCATAGATGTTCTTGGTTTGGACTGCATAGTGTTTAAAAAATCTAATTAGTGGCTAAGAGAACAAAAAACAGGCATTTACATAAAAATCAGAATTTCTATATTCTGCTTAAAGCCTGGAGGATGTGGCTCCTGGACCCTGAGTCGGGCATGTCAGGAGCTGACAGGCAGCGGGACCCTTCAGTCTGGCACAGGTTAACCACCCGCACCCCTCGCCTCATGTCCCTTCGATGAGTGAGGTCGCCAGGTTTGAGCCACGCTGGCCTCTGCAGGAGTTGGGATTGAGACTCCCCACTTCACAGACTCCCTGCCCACCTGAGGCTTGTCCTGCCGGGAAGATTTTATGTATGACCAGTTCAGGATCCTGGAGGAAATGACATTTAATTACTCCCAAAGTAAGAGTCACAGAAAACAGAAGTGACACCGAAATGAGAACAGTATACAAGAAACTCTGTTGTGTCATTGTACTCTGGTTTAGTATTTTGTTCCCAAGGTGAGAGTCAAGGAAAGCAATTTTTGTCATTGTCGTTTTTGTTAAGAGTTCTGAAGAGCATAGCAGCTTTCTGGTCTTTGGGAATAGCAAGCTGGTGGAGTGTTCTTTCATTAACCTCTGGTTATTGACTGACTGGACGGTTTCTCCCATCTAATGACACTCTGGGGGCTTTGGCCAGTTAATGTCAGTAGCAGGTACTATTGGTGCCTGATAAGTACTGAGTGAGCCTATTGCTTATTGCACCCAAAACAGAAAGATTCTTAATAATTGGACCAACAGTGGCCCACCAGTACGTGTGGCTGGACATTACTACTGTTGGCATTTCCTGAACGGGTTTGTATTTCTTTGAGTAAGTTGTTTATTTTAGAGAACTAAATGGATTTAGCACCTCAGAACAACCAAAGCAGTTCAGTGAAAGCATCTAGCACGCCCAATTAACAGTCTTCAGAATTGAATTATAGATAATAAGGTGAATTTATTTTCTACATGGAAATGGCTTTATTGCTTTTTCAATTTTTTCCTGATTAGAAAAGTTGTCTATGCTTATTGTTAAGAGAAAAATTCAGACAACATGCAAAGGAAAATTTTTAAATCATTTGTAATATCACCACGTAAAGATAATCACTGTTAACTTTTTAATGTATATGTCTCCAGACTTACTTCTTGGCACATATTACATATGTATATGTCTATATTTCTCAGAATGGCAGCTTTCCAGATACATTGTTTGTAATCTTCTTTCTACTTATTGACAAAGTGCGGTGTCTGTGATATATGACCTGCAGAACTTCCTCTTAAAACTTAACTGACAGGCGGCAAGTACTCAGGTGTGTGGTATCATTTTTACTGGCCAACAGTTACATTTTTAATAGCACTTAGGAATTTAATGTGCTTCTAAGTGAAGGGACTTTTTTGTGTGGATCTACCTAATTATTTTTATTGTTTGTTTAGTATTCCAATATATAGATGAACCCTGGTTTATTTATCTACTCTTTGATGAACATTAGGCAAATTTTCACTATTATAAAACATTTTAACCGTATGCATGCTAAAACAAACACTTTTACCCATGTGTGACTGTACATTTAGCTGATTATTTTCTTAGAACCTGTGTGGGAAGAGGTATCCTGCTATACTAGTAGGAGTATGATTTTTTAAATGAGGTGAAATTCACGTAACATACAATTACCATTTCAAAGTGTACAATTCAGTGTCGTTTAGGATATTCACTAAATGTTGTGTAAGCACCAGTTTTCTCAGTTTCAGAACTTTTTTATTAATTCCAGAGAAACACCCTGTATCCATTAAGTAACCACTCCTTATTTCTGCCTTCTTCACTTCCTGGTAACCACTAATCTACTTTCTGTCTCTGGATTTGCCTGTTCTTGATAGAGCATCTAAATGGAATAATGCAGTATGTACCCTTTTGTCGCTGGCTTCTTTCACTTAGCATAATGGGTTTGAAGTTCTTCCAGGTTGTAGCAACCCACATTGATACCACAGGAAAGTATCTATTAGTGCTTTATTTCTTTTTGTGGCTGAGTAATACTCTACTCCGTGTGTGTGTGTGTGTGTGTGTGTGTGTGTGTAATTCATATATCATAAAATTCTTTTAAAGTGTGCATACACACATACACACACACACACACACACGTATATACATACACACACACACAAAAGTATTTCATTTTCTAAAAAGAATTTTAGGCCAGGTATAGTGGCTCATGTCTGTAATACCAGCACTTTGTGAGGAGAAGGCAGGAGGATCAGTTGAAGTCACAAGTTTAAGACCAGCCTGGGCAACATAGCAAGACTGTGTCTCCACAGAAAAAAAGTAAAAAGAATTAGAAGGGCATGGTGGTATGTACCTGTAGTCCCAGCTACTGGGGAAGCTGAGACAGGATGATCACTTGAACTCAGGAGTTCGAGGCTGCAGTGGGCTGTTGTGATTGCACCACTGCACTCCAGGCTGGGTGACAGAGTGAAACCCTGTCTCTAAAAAAAAAAACAAAAAAATTGTTTTGCTTTGGCGGTGGACCCTTATAGTTAAATGCTTAATGATGGCTTTTAGGAACTGGAATAGCTCTTGTAGCGGTTAGTTCACTCTTTATTAGTTCACTCTCATATGCTTCAGCATATAATAAATACAGAGTTAAATCTGAATTTAACACATGAACGCCTTCTGTATTAGTTTCCTAGGGTTGTCATGACAAAGTACCACAGACTGGGTGGCTTAAACCACAGAGGTTTATTTTCTCACAGTTGTGGAGGCTGGCAATGTGAGATCAACGTGTTGACAGGGTGGTTTCTCCCAAGGCCTCTCTTACTGGCTTGTAGATGCCATCTTTTCCCTGTTCCTTTACGTAGTCTTTCCCCTGTTCCTGTTTGCATCCTAATCTCTTCTTATAAGGGCACCACTCATATTGGATTAGGGCCCAACCACAGGACCTCATTTTACCTTAGTTACCTCTTTATTAAAGGCCCTATCTCCAAACACAGTCACATTCTAAGGTACTGGGAGTTATGACTTCAACATAAGAATTCTGTGGGATACACAGTTCAGCCCATAATGCCTTCCTAATGTACATAACTATTGGAAGCCAAATAGAATTTGTTAAAAAATTGGTACTACAAAATGTTTCAAAAGTAATATTTTTACCATTTTCAGGGCCATAATAGTTAACCTCAAACCATCTACTTCAAGGTGTTGCTAAATTGGGCATGATTTAGAAACAATAAGATTGGGCATATTTAGAAACAATAAGATCTCTAAATAAGATCTCTTTTTATTTTTTTCTTTTTATTAAAATGTAATTCATATATCATAAAAATATTTTAACATGTGCAATTCAGTGGTTTTTAGTATATTCACAAAGGAGTGCAACCATCAGCGCTGTTTAATCCCAGAACATGTCGATCTCCCCAAAAGAAACCTGTACTTCTAGCAGTCACTCTCATTCCACTCTCCTTCCTCCAGTCCTGACAGTGACTAAGCCAACTCCTGTATCCATGGATTTACCTGTTCTAGACATTTCATATAAGTGGAATGATACAATATGTTGTCTTTTGTGTCTGGCTACTGTCTCAGCATTTTTTAAGGTTCCTGCATATTGTAGCATGTATCAGTGCATTATTCCTTTTTATATGTGAATATTCCATTGGTGCATGTACCACATTTGGTTTATCCATTCATCTGTTGATGGATATTTGGTTTATTTCCACTTTTTGGCTATTATGAATAATGCTGCTATGAATATATATGTACAAGTTTTTCTCTGGCCATATGTTCTCAGTTCTCTTGGATTTATACCCAGGCATGGAATTGCTGGGATCATATGGGAATTCCCTGTTTAGCTTTTGGAAGAACTGCCAGACTGTTTCCCAAAGAGATTGCACCAGTTTAGGTTCCCACTGATTTCTTCCCATCTTTGCCAACACCTGGCAATTGTCCATATTTCTTACTGTAGCCATCCCAGTGTACCTACATTTATTTTTAATTTGAATGGCAAAACATTAAGCAGCTTGGTGGGGTGGCTCATGACTGTCATCCCAGCGCTTGATAGACTGAAGTGGGAGCATACCTTGAGGCCAGGAGTTTAAGTTGAGTCTGGGCAACATAGCAATACACTGTACAAAAATTAAAGAGCCAGGTGTGGTTGCTCATGCCAGTAATATCAGTGCTTTGGGAAGCTGAGTTGGGGGAATCACTTTAGGCCCTGAGTTTGAGACCACCCTGAGCAACATAGAGAGAGCCTGCCCTCTACAAAAAATTAAAACATTAACCTAGTACGATGGTACTAGGTTAACATTAACCTAGTAGGTAAACTAGGTACTAGGTTAACATTAACCTAGTACGCCTATAGTCCAGCTACTCAGGAGGCTGAAGCAGGAGGATTGCTTGAGCCCAGGAGTTGCAGGGTGCAGTGAGCTATGATTATACCACTGCACTCCAGTCTGGGTGACAGAACAAGACCCTGTCTCAAAATTAAATAAATAAAAACTTAAAAAAAAAAAAAAGTTGTTTACAGGTAGTGTGGAGATGAGCATGTGACTTCCAATTTGGAAAGCTGGCTGCTCTGTCTTCTCTGTTTCTCTAGAGGACCTACACTATCCTTGTTTCCTCTTTTCCCACTTCTCCTTTGTGAGTTTTTGGTTTTCAGCAAACAGCTCAGCTCCTGCCCTTAGAGGCTGATGAGAGTCATTTTCAGGGATCCCAGCTGTCATGTGGGGTCCAACAAGTTAATACTTCCTTCTTCTATATCTTCCTGGCGCTGTCACTCTGCCTTGTGCAGCCTTAAGTGAGGCATTAAATGAGGGTGTTTTGACTCTTTGTTGCGTTTTTCTCTGAGTCAATAAGGAATGTACCCTTTTCTACTTCCTCACCTCTCCCCCCAGTTACATGGTTTACCATTGATTTTTTTCCCTCCCCCTTCTAGGCATTGTTAGTACTTGCAACTCTCCTTTTAATGACAAATCAATTCCAGCATCTTAATGTTATAGAGCTGGGAGCACAGTTGAGTTTAAAGCTTTTTTCACTCCCTCCACTCCCTCAGTCTCTCTGTTTAAAAAGCTCGAGTCATCCATGATTGATGGAGGACATTAGGGAGAGAAGTTAGCACCATTTTGATTTATTTTGTTTACTTTGAAAATAGTTTGCTCACTTGTCAAATGGTTTAATTATGAGGAACAAATTGTGCGACTGGGTGCAGAGGAAGGTGAAGGAAAGCCAGACTTCAGAGTCTTCTGGGTGAAGAGTCCCTGCCCTTGCCGGCCCTCCATCGTGCCTGGTGCCCTGTGCTGTGGTGTGAGCTGCTGGTCGTGGAACCCTGCCTTGTGGAGAGTGCTTCCTGTCAGGAGGTGGTGGGGCTGGGAAGGAAAACTGCCTAAGTTTACGGTAGCGCTTCAGTTGTAGTGGCCTCACCTCAGGTCCAGCATGTTCTGTTTTCTCATAGCTCAGTGTGCTGTTTCTTTCTAGCATTTAAACACCACATGCTATCATACGATATTTGTTTTGTCTTGTTAATTATGTCTTCCCCTTTAGATGGCAAGCTCCAAGAAGACATGGACTGTTTGTTTCTTTCTTGGTCATGGTAGAATCCCCAGTGTTTAGCTCTGTGCCTATGACTAGTAGATGCACAATAAATATTTGCTGAGTGAATGAAGAAAGGAATAAATGTCCCAAAGGTAAAATAAAGTGCTCAACTGGGCCTCTGATGTAATGGGAGAGGAGGGGTGGTATGCAAGGTGGTCTCTGAAGAAGAGCAGGAGTAGCAGGAGTTACGTGGGTGAAGGTTGTTGGGAAGGGAATTATAGGAAGAATGGAAACACAGAGAATGATGAAGTCACAAGATGATGTTTTGATATTTAGGACCTAAGAAGCTGGAGCTCCAGGGAGTTCTAGGTGCTTGATGGGCCTTTCTGTTTGTTGTTGTTTTTTAATTTAAGTCATTGGGATTTCGTGCAGGATAATAAACCAGGCTGTACCTTAACCTATGAGCTTATAAGACAGAAGAGGATTCTGGAAATTGGGTGCTAGAGTCTGCAACCCAAAATCAGGGAACTGCTGGACAGCTGCGGAGGCTGGGCTCTGGATAGCCCTTTGAGTGGCCAACTCTGCAGGTGAGCTAGGTGAGCCAACCTGCAGAAGGCAGCTCCCCTTCCTGCCAGCTAAGCCCGGTTGTCAGAGCCCCTGCTCCTGTCTAACATAGGTCCTGTCTAACGTAATCCCTTCACTGTGATTCCAGGGCTTGCTCTTACTCAGGCAGAAATGAGGCAAGGCTGCTTTACAGCTGGTGCGCTCCAGGGTTGAATTCTTTGTCACTGTCCTGCAGCCCTCCTTGTCTCATCTGCCCTTCCTGGTGGGCTATGAATGTAGACAGCTGACTTTGCTCCCCAGAGGAGGAGGCCCCCAAGGCTGACGCTGGCTCCTCCTGGTGTTTGAGAGCTGCTGGCTGTCACCTCCTGTTGCCGTCTTCAACACTTGGCTTCACATTTGGCTGTCCTCTGTGCCTTTCTCAATTTGTCATTATTATTTTAGTGATAATGGAGAGGCCACTGGGAGTGGAGCAGCAGGCACCAGCTTTTCTAGCTGATTAAATGCCTAAAGAACTAAAAGAGATGTGGGTGGCTTGCCTTCTGCTTCCTCGTACCTCGTGACACATCATCTTGCCTTTGGTTCCCTCTCTGCTCTTGTGGCTCTTGGTAGCCAGAATCCATATTCTTGCATTACATGGACACTTGTTCTAATTCGGACACCTGCTTTAACATTTCCTTTGGCATAAACATTTCCAAAACAGATAATCAAATGTATATGATATCTTGAACTTGGGTTGGCTCGTGGTGCTTGTTAACCCTTTCTGTCTCCAACAGAATAGGGTTTAAAAGCACCCATGACTAGAATGAAGGTGAGATGTGGGCAAGAAAGAGGGAGGATGCTGTGCTTGAGATATGGCAAGTTTTTGGTGAGTGAAAGTTTATCTTAAGTTTTGTTATCTCACACACGAGACAATAACACACATTTAAATTTGCCTAGTGGAAAATCACTGCTCTGACCAGGGTGGGGTTTATAGCCAACATCTCACATGGGCACAGGGGAGAGGCCTCCCTCCAGTAGTGTATTTCCACCTTACCCTAACAGGGGAGCTGATTTGCAGGGTGCTTTCTGATTTACTCCAAGGTGGGTTCCTTGTGTCCTCTGCTGCAGCGCGAGGCTGATTGTCCTGTAGCAGAAATGGGAAGCTCTGAAATCTCACTTCTTTCCTTACGCACACCCTGCTTTTTTGTAAAGCCGCTTCACTCATTCAAAATTTGGTCATGTTCCCCTAGTGCATCTGAATAATTGAAGTTTTACTGTAGTTGCCATAATTCATAATTTTACAGCAATTTAGAAGGAAAAACATTCTGAGGTTATGCCTTTCTTTTTATATGGCACGGACCAGATGACAAAGCTAAGATTGCAGTAAATTTTAATTATGGGGTAGGACAGGTGCATAGTATCTGGGAAGGTTGAGGCATGGCCAGGCAGATTGCAACAGTCAGTGTGGGCAAGGGGGACATTAAGGCATTTATTTCACAACAACTGGAATAAAAATGAGACTGTTTAGAAATATTGACATGCAGGCAGAACTGAGAAGAACTTTCTAACAGGCTTTTCATGCCTGTGGATGAAAGAAAAGTCCTCATGGAAAAGAATGAAACTTCTAAAAGAATCTGAGATTAAAGAAATTGCAGCAAAGGGCACCCCGCATAACTCAGGCAGGGGAGCTCTTGTTTTACACAGCCACAGCTGTGTACAGTGCCACCACTGATGGAGGGAATGCTGAAAGCAATGGAATGATGTGGTTCTTGGTGCTTATGTTGGCAGTGGGACAAGGATGGCCTGAGTAACAGGGGCGGCCTAGGAAGAACAGAGACAGCAGGAAAAATCTGGATCTGGATACAGGAATGATGTGGCGATCTGGCTCACCCCAGGTCTGGGCTTGGAAGTTAGGCTGATGTGACTTCAGAGCTGTCTACACTGCGGAGGCAGACAGAGATGAAGAGGATGGGGCCATATAAGCTGGCCTGCTGCATTCAGGGGCCCAGGACCCCAAGATGACATGGCAGATGCAAGCACAGCGCTAGCTGGCACATCAGTGATGCTGAAGGCCCAGATGTGCAATGTAGACAGCTGAATGTTCATCTTTTGGGAGTAGGCCCTGGAGAGAGAAATGGAAAAACTGTAGGCTGTCCTCTCAGAGAGCTCAGAGCTGGGGAGAAGGATACACACAATACAAGATCAGAGCTTAAATAAAGATCCATTTGCTGATAGTAATGGACTGCATAGAGATTTAAGATCTAACCCACGAGGACAGAGCCTGATCGCTGTCTGAGTTCCCGGACTAGCTGGGTGTCTGTGCTGTTGCTGAGCTCAACAAGCTCAAAAGCATCCTTCCTGGACCCCATAGTGCATCCATTTGGGTAACCTTGTCTTTAAGAACTGAGTCATCTCCTCCGTGGTTGCCCTTGATTTCTAAAATGGGTAGAAGCATAATTTGGTGAGATTTTTCATTTTCAGGTTTTATTTTTTTATTTTAAGGCTGAAGAGTTCAAATCTTTCATTCATCCTTGAAGACATGCCACAAACAGGCTAGTGACTCCAAACCTTCAGGTGTGATGGAACCTCTTTAAGATTCTGCCTGACTCACAGAATTGTGTGTATATTTGCACTTTGCAGGGAACCTGAAACTCTGCTGGAAGCTATGGAGTAAATGTGGGCTGGGGAGGGGGAGCCTCAAAGGGATCAATGAGACAAGGCAGGGGAGAGGGAAGCATGCAGAAAACATGAAGGTGAGTCATGAAGTTTGCGAGGCTTGTTTTTCTGCTCAGAAGTACACTCATGACAAACATGAGAAAGGCTAGTCTTGGAAGCAGAAGCAATTTTCCTTCTTTCTCAGGCCCACTCCCAGCGTTCACATGGGCAGAGGACCAAGGGGGTGGATCAGGGAGGGAGGAACCTCCATGCCACTGACAGGCAATGTGAGAGCAGGTCCAGCAGCCTCGGTGACACCCCTTCCTCCCTCATGGCCTGTGGATAGTGATTGTGTGATGGTCAGGGGACTCTCAGTGAATGCACTGAGGGTGGGTGCTTGGACACATTGAGCAGGGAAAGGACTGACTAACCAGGAGCTGAGTAGAATGGCTGGTTCTCCCATGAGTCCTGGCAGGGTGGGCACTGCATGGTCGAGTGTGTCTGCACTCTGGGAGGGCCTGCTCCTTCTCAAGGACTTCACTGCAATGCACAGACTCAAGTTAATACGCAGGTAGCCTCTGACCCTAAGTACAGGGCAGCAAGCTTAGACAAGATCACCCATGGGTGCCAGGCAAGCCAGTTACTGCCCACTTTGGGGTAGGAGGTATACTTAGAAGACAGGGTTACTCTGGGTAACTGTTTTGTTCTCTTGTGAACATTAACTTTAAAAGATAAGTCATATATGTGATGTTTGTAAAATAATAAAATTTTGCTGAGAAAATAAAAATCTTCCACAATGTCACTCCTCTGAACATTTTGGGATTTAACTGGATTTCTTTGAGCTTATGGATATACAGTTAAAAATCAATGACAGTGCGATCATACTGGTCCATACCATTTCACTCAACGGCACCTTCTAGATTTCTTGTAAATCACGTCACCTTCTCGTGGGATGGTGCCCCATGCCGCAGTAGATGAATGCATCATTATCCCCTGTGGCTGGATAGTTAGGTTGTTGCAAGCCTTTCATCTTTGCAAATGGCACTATAATGAACCTCACTGCAGATAAATTCCATTTCCAGAGATTAAGGAAATAATTAAAGACAAGTGCAAAAAAAAAAAAAAAAAAGATACATTTTTAAGTCTTTGAATACATCTCACCAGATTACCTGAAAAAGTTTTTGACAGTCCCTCCACCCCAGCAGATGTCTGTGAGTGAGAGTGTGACTGAGGACTTCAGAGGAGCATGCCTAGGGATCTTGCTTTCTAGGACATATGTTCATATGTTTTGTAAGAGATTGCAGCCTTCTGGTCCTCTATCTGGCACAAATGGAAACAAAAACACAACAATAGCAATAAAACCAACTTAAAATTGGATATTTAATTAAAAGAAGTTCTTTTTTTGTTGGGGATGAAGATCTGCTTTATCCATTGTTAACATCTTTACTAGAAGAAGAGAGGTTTTAATTAGATTTTGACAGTGGTGTCAGTTTAGTCTCTGTGATCTTGAAAATGCTGTTTTCAGAAGAGGATGGGGTAGAGGTGGCCAGGCCCAGCAAGTGAGAGCAGGCCCTCCCATGTATGCCTTCAAGGGCTTCCTCAGAGAGCCTGCCCTGATTAACCAAACTGAACCAGCACCGCCCCAGTCACTCTAGATTAGATTTCTGTTTAATTGTCTCGTTAGTGCTTCCCAGTCAGCAGAATTTGACTCATGTATTGAAAAGATAAATTCAGATTAAATAGAGGCCCTAGTGCCTTCATCTAGAACCTTGCCTGATGCAGAGTAATCAACCAATAAATTGTTGAAAGAATAAATGAAAACCCATTCATCCAGATATATTTTTAGTCTTTGTTGACTTTCTTTGCTATGGTTGATGCAAGGATGGAGTAGGCCTCTTTTCCAAAATAGGTGTGAAAGCAATCTGACCTAGAAATTTCCAAGATCATGGAAAATTGTCTTTCTTTTTAAAACATTTATGCAAAATTCTTGAGGTTTTCTTGTATCTGGTCTTTCCTCAACCTCAGCACCTTAGAAGTCCTGTGCAATCTTGGGCAGCAAAGTGAAGAAGTGACTGCAAGTTGGGCTTTGGACCTATCTGCAGTGCAGCACCACTCAGGAGAACGACCACACAGTGCTGTTGTGATAAGACCATCTCTGAAGAGGAAAACCTTCAAGTACTGACTGTTTTTAGCTGCAAGGATATACTTAAAATGTTGATGAAGTGTTTTGTGCTGTGAATGCTGTCGTGCCTTGTAGTCATGAACAGAGACCTTCGCAGGTGTGAGGAGAGACCTGACAAAAGGCCCCGCTTGTTTTCACCAGGTGCTCACACACTCTGAGGAACCGGGTTAATCTTGTAGGGGTCAAACTTCAAGGGCAGAGGGCTAATTGCCCTCTCTTACCTGGTGGGATCAGATGATAAAACCAAATTGGAGTGGAGATGGATGGAAGAGGTGGGAATGGCTCAACATCATGATGGAGAGTTGCATGTTGGTCACATGGAGGCAAATAGATTTTTAATAAGGAAAAATAATTACCAGTGAGTGAAGTGTCTGACTTTCCTGAAGATTTAAGCCACCTTGAGACCAGAATGAGAAACATCTGGCAAACATTTTAATCAAGGGAAGGAAGCCATTCTGCCCTCCAAAGAAGGAACTCTTTAATCAAAACCCTGTTGCCTTGTTTATTAGGGGAAGTAAGAAATGATTTGGCCACTGGGAGTAACTGCATCAGCTTCAGAGAAGCCCAGACATGTGTGAAGAGACTGGTGCACCTGAGGAGCGAGGCAGAAGCCTGGGAACATTTTAGAACCAGATGCCACCCAAACCACACGGTGCGGTGATGATAAAGACTGAAGGGGCCTGGGGCAAGTCTGGCTGGGGGTGGTAGGGTTCTGTGCCCCAAAAGGCAGGGACCGGAGGCCCTTTGGTGGAGGGCCAACCCCAGGCAGAACCTGTCATGGCTGCAGACTTCCCATGAACCTGGATGCAGGACTAGCAAGTGGGCATCATAGGTGGCTGATTAAGGACTTTGTCCAGATGGCCACCAAGGGTCCATTTCTGGGTCTTTCCTTGGCTCAAGAAACCTTTTCACTACAGAACTGCACTGGTAAGTACAGAACATGGCACACAGAACATGAATGCAAGTGTCTTGTTAAGGCAGTAGAAATTATTATCACAATTTATTTTCGCATTTGTTTTCTCCTTTTGAATTCTGGCATTGTAATGGGACACAGCTCAATCAAGGTTCGGCAGCTGAGAAAATGAGAGAAGGTATGGTGTGGCCTGGAGGAATTTCCTGCAGAGGGGTATATGGCAGGCCAACCCCATCTGGATCTTTCCCATGACCAAGAAACCCTTTCACCAAAGCCTGCTCGTTTCCTACAAGATCTTCCCTGCCCTGATAATCTCTCCATCCTTCCCTCCTTTCTAAAACCAGTATTTTCATTCATTCATTCATTCAAGATGTATTTTCCTGTTTGGGAATTTTCATCCATGTATTGTCTATCTTTCCACCCATCCCACAAGCATCAGAACAGAACCACTTTTGTGGGGGGTTCTGTACCCAGCACTGGGATCACACCTTGAATAAAACATTGAATTTGTTTCTTCCCTCAAGGAGCTTAACGTTATCTGGTTGAATACATTCTCATTTAAAACCTCTACCATTCCCAGAAAACTTATTAAAGATGTGATTAAAGAGATAATCATATAACCTACCTTAGTTATTGAATAAGCCTTTTTCCTGGTCCTGAATGCAGGAGTGACGAAGGCTTCTTGAAGACGGTTTGCTTGGCTGTGAACAGTGCTGCAATGCTCAGGAACAAGGCTCAATGCTCAAGGGTGGGAGCTGTCACCACATAGGTAACACCTGCTGTTTTTGTTCCTTGATAGCTTGGCTCAGGAAGGATGATGGTCTGTGAAAGTGAAAACCCCCGGATGAGGGAAAAATCAACATGATCCAATGCTGAACTAGTTTAGGCCTGTGCTATTTCTGGGATGCCACTACTGACCACAACCCTGTCTCCAGAAACATCCAGTTATTACCCCTCTCAATCTCTACATACAAGATGAAGACTTTTGACCTGGTCTGTGTCCACTCCAAGCTGATGACTTATAAAAGTGGCTGTGGCTCAAGAACCAGCCAACCACAGGAGACAGCAGGTGCACAAGCTTGTAAGAGTAGAAATGAAAAGGAATCTCTTAACTCAATTTGGAGAAGTGAATACTTGAGCCCTGAGCATCTTTGCAATGACGCCAGCTCAAATCAGGTCAGGCACTTTCTGTGGGAGGCTAACCCCTGATTGCCATCTTGCTTTCCACTTCCATATGAAAGTAACATGCACTGGGGTAGACGGCATGGGGACAAGGGACTTGCTACATTTGTTCTGACAGCAGTGTGATATAATCACCTATCTCATCTGAGACACAGTCATATTTTATATGAAAGACAAGTTCTTTCTCTTTATAAAATGCAATTATATATAAATAGTTCATGTCATCTGCTCTTAAAATTTTAGCAGCAGGACTTAATGCTGCTGGTTACCATGGTAACAGGCAAAGTTGGCGATATTGAATATTACTGTATTAACTTCCTCTGTCTCTGTGTGTGTGTGTGTGTGTGTGTGTGTGTGTATGTCTGTGTGTTTTAATGGCTGTGTTGCATATAGGGGATAGTTTTTTCCAGACTACAGTGTCAGAAAAGTTAGAACATAAGACTGTCACCAATGTGACAAGTGAATACACTGGAAAAGTCAAGCCCAGCACAGATGCCTTTCGTTTCTTGGTCATATCCCTTATTTCTTGCACCCATCCCTCCCTGCCAATTTTATTAAGGTGTAATTGACAAATGAAATTATATATCTTTACAGTGTACAATGTGATGTTTTTATACAGTGTACATTGTGAAAAGATTAAATCAAGCTGACAAACAGATTTATTTTTTGCAGTGAGAACATTTAAGATCTATTCTCTTAGCAATTTTCAAGTATACGTTATTATTGTACATTCAGTGCAATAGATCTGCAGAACTTACTCATGCTGTCTACCAAACTTTGTTCACTTTGACCAACATCTCATTTTGCTCCCCCATCCCCAGTACCTGGCAAACACTATTCTTTGCTTTTGTGAGTTTGAAATTTTATTTCATTTAAAAAATTTTAATTTTTGACGCTGGTGGTATATGTGTTTGTTTGTTACAAGGGTATTGCCTGCATAATGGTAGAAATTGGGCTTCTAGTGTTTCCATCACCCAAATATTGAACACTGTACCTAACAGGTAATTTTTTAGCCCTCACTCCCCTTCCACGCTCCTCCCTTTAAGGAGTTCCTAGTGTCTATTTGCATGATATTTGCATGATTTCTTTTTCTACCCTTTTACTTTGAGTCTGAATGTGTCTTTAGCCAGTAGGTGGGTCTTTTTTAGACAGCATGTGGTTGCGTCTTATTTTTTTTATAACTGAATTTGCCACTCTGTATCTTTTAAGTGTATAATTTAGGTCATTTACATTGAAAGTTAATATTGATATGTGAAGTCTTGTTCCTATCATTGTGTTATTAACTAGTTGCTTTGGAGTTTCAATTGTGTAATTGCTTTATAGGATTTGTGAGCTTTGTATTTTGGTATCTTTTTCTGATAGTGAGTATAGTATTTTCATTTCCATATTTAGAACTCCTTTGAGCATTTATTGTAGGATCTGTCTAGTGGTGACAAATTCTCTTAGTATTTGCTTATCTGGGGAAGACTTTATTTCTCTTGCATTTATGAAGCTTAGTATGGCAGGATGTAAAATTCTTGGTTTGCATTTATTAAGGAGGCTAAAAATAGGCCTCCAATCTATTCTTGCTTGTAGTGTTTCTGCTGAGAAGTCCAATGTTTGATCAATTTTCCTTTCTAGGTGATTTGAATTTTTGCTCTAGCTGCATTTAATATTTTTTATTTCTTCAGCATTCACTTTGCATAGTCTGAAGACTGTATGCCTTGGTGATGTTCATCTTGTATAGAATCCCAAAGATGTTCTCTGAATTTTTTGTATCTGGATGTCCAACTCTCCAACAAAATTAAGAAAATTTTCTTGAGTTATTTTCAAATATGTTTTCCAGTGGCTTACTTTTTCTCTTTCAGGAATGCTAATAAGTCATAGGTTTTATTGCTTTAGATAATTCATATTTCTCACAGGCTTTGTTTGGTTTTCAAAATTCTTTTTACTTTTGACAAATTAGTTTCAATGATCAGTCTTCAAGCTCTGAAATTCTTTCTTCTGCTGGTGTAATCCATTGTTAAAGCTTTCAACTATATTTTCAGATGTCTTAAGTGGACTTTTTATTTCAAGAAGTCGTTTTGCATTTTTTAAAAGATACTTATCTTTCCCATCATTTCCTGGATTGTTTTTATAGTTTCTTGTGTTGGTTTTCAACCTTGTCTTCAATCTCATTTAATTACCTTGCAATTTATACTTTGAATTCTTTGTCATTTCTCAGTTTCTATTTTGGTTAGGGTTTATTTCTAGAGAGCTAATATGATCCTTTAGTCATGTCACAACACTCAGATTTTTTCATGATGCCAGATTTCTTACGCTGATTCCTTCTCATCTGGAGCAGCTGCTCATAGAAAGCCACTTTTATTTTTGAATTTATTTTTATTTAGATGGGTTGTTTTTCTTATTATTTATTTTTCTTTCTCCATCCTTCCCTTTCCCTAGGGAGTGACTGTAGAGTATATTGTGTAGGGTCTTTTAGCTTTGCTTCTATAGCCCATGCCCTTCCGTTGGCCAGGCTTTATGTTTGGCTGTGCAGTTCAGCCTGCAGGCTAGTAGATGGCGCTGATGGGTAAGAGCCAGCTTGTAGCACAGCAGATAGGTAGGTACTTGGTCTTTATTTACCTGGAGGTGCTCTCTGTTGCTTCGGGTGATGGGCTGGACAGTGAGGTGCTTGGTGCCCTGAGTTTTCTGTTCAGCAGGGGGTGGGTAGAACTGGGCAGAGCTGGCCTCCCTGGCTTGCCCACAAATACTCCAGTGCCAAGTATAGGGACCAACCCTTATGGGGATCGGCTTTGGGAGCTCCCAGTGACATGTGCTGAGGTCTCTACATGGGGTGAGGGGGCTGCACCAGCTCCATGTGCTAGATAGGCAGGAATGTGATCTATTCCCAATCACACCAGTCCTGGGACTCATTATTCTTAGTTCAGATCCTCACTGTTGTCTACATCCAGGCCACAGTGGGTTGAGAGCTATGGAACACACCTGTCTTGAGACTCTCCACAAGAGTGGTTTTGGGGCAGAACATTTTCAGCCCAGTATGAACAGTGTATGGCTCTCTTTCCTTTGATGTGGTAATGCTGTTGCATTGTGAGGGACAGGGGATATACCCTGCCTTTCAGCCCCTGTGGATGGGTGTCTGTTGTGGTGGTGTCAACTGGTTGGGCTGGCCTGACCTCAGGCCCTGGGAAAAGTGGTCAGGTGCCAGCACTGTTGGATTGGTCTACATAGTGCCACAGTTCCCAAGCCCTTAGATGGCCTACTGGACAGAGAGCATGGGTCCTTAAAACCCATTTATGCCTAGTGTTCCATTATTGGAATGCTAAGCATATGGGACTTATTTATATCCTACTGCTCAAGATCATCGCTAAGGTCTGATTGGAAAAATTTTTAAAAATTGCAACCTCAGGCATAAATGGGTTAAGGGGCTGGACTGGGGTTGGGGCACCCTAGGCTTCAGGCATTGGCTGTGATGGGGAGGGGGCTGCCTGGTCCCTGAGAGGCTGATAGAACCCTCAGGCGGGGGACAGGCAGAAGGCCCAGGTGGTGGGAGCCTGAGGGCAGATCACAGGCCTGTGGGGACTGGGCTCTCAGAAGAGCTGTGGTTACAGCGGAAATGTTCAGGCAGGAGCCAGGTGGCCTTTCACGGGGGAAGGGAGGGCCCCTCAGGGCACTGGAGATTGGCACCCGGGGGGCACATGGCCGACTCACACTTTGCTCCTGCAGAATCAGTTCTGGATTTTGTTCTTGGGGGCATGCAGAGGTGCCAGGCCTCCTCTCTCCCTGGCCTGGGGTCAGCAGAAAGTGGCAGATGTCTGTGGCTTGTCGGTGGCCTCTGGGAGTCTGGGTCTCAGAGAAACACCTAGCCAAGGCCAGTGTTTCTGCAGGGGTGGGTCAACTGCACGGGGGACCTGTAGCAGGTAAGCCCCATTTTGCAGGAAGTAGCCGAGGCCAGGAGTGGTGTAGTGTGTGGTCTGGCAGCTCCTCTGCACAGCAGCTGTGCTGTCTTTCCTGGGGGTGTGCAAAGAGCCTGGCCTCCCTCCTTGGCATGGCAGCTGGCACCAGGCTGACTGTGGGATTCCAGGTGGGCTTGAGCGGTGCCTCTGCAAAGTCTCTGGGTAGCTCTGTGTTCAGCTGGAGGCCTAAGGAGGATTATGGGGGCCCTCCTGTGGCTAGGATTGTAAAACTCTGTGATGGAGGTGTGAGTCCCGGAGCCATGTCACTTGTGAGAACAAGTGACAGAATTATCCTTTTTTCAAAGCTGAATTGTATTCCATTATACATATATGTATGTGTGTGTGTGTGTGTGTGTGTGTATATATCAATCTCACATTTGCTGTATCCACTCATCCATTGATGGACACTTAGGTTGATGTTGTATCATGATTATTGTGAATACTGCTGCAAAGAACATGGGAGTGCACATGTTTTATTGACATACCGATTTCATTTCCTTTTGATATATACTGTTGAAGTCAAATAAACTATAGAGACGAATCTCTGACATGAAAATGTTTTGTTTAGGAAAAATTGCAATTGGGAAGATATACACAGACTGCGTGGTCTTCAGTGTGTCCAAAGAACAAAGAGAAGGTTGGAAGTTTTATAACAAGGAGAAATGTTACGTATTTGTTCTTTAAGAAAGTTCGTGGCACTTGTAAAGTTCTGGGGAGTGAGCAAGCTCTGATTGGTGAGTGGTGGTGATGGTAAAACTAGTCCTAGATTTGCACCAGGTTGTGTCAGTAGCTATTAGATATAACTGACTTCAGGTTACTACAGGCAATTTCACAGCCAGGCTTGCAAATAATTACATTCTTGGAGTGGTGTTACGTACCCTGAGTGTTTTTCCCCTCTGGCTTCTCAACTCTGTTTTCATTCAGTTAGAATGACCCAATTTGTAGAATCAACTTTCACAATACTTGGAAGCGAGACAACTAGATCCTATGGTAATTCCATTCTCAATTTTTTTAGGAATGTCAATACTGTTTTACAAAGTGGCTGTATTAATTTACATTTCTACGAGCAATGTACAGGGGTTCCTTTTTCTCAGCATTCTCATCAACGCTTACTTTTGTCTTTTTGATAATAGCCATTCTAACAAGTGTGAGGTAATGTCTCATTGTGGTCTTAATTTTCATTTTCCTGAAGACTAGTGATGATGAACATTTTTTCATATAACTGTTGGCTATTTTTATGTCTATTGGGTCCTTTGCCGATTTTTGTTTGTTTTATGTTGAGACATATATCCATATGTTTACATATGAGACAGAGTATTGTTCTGTCAACCAGGCTGCACTGCCGTGGCACAGTCGTGGCTCACTGCAGTCTTGACCTCCCAGGCTCAAGTAATCCTTCCACCTCAGCTTCCTGAGAAGCTGTGACCACAGTCATGCTCCATCACACCCAGCTAATTTTTTTTTCTTTCTTTTTTTGTAAAGACGGTGTCTCATTTTGCTCAGTCTGGTGTCAGATTCCTGGGCTCAACAGATCCTGCTGCTTTGCCCTCCTAAAGTGCTGGGATTACAGGTGTGAGCCACCGCACCTGGTCCCTTTGCTTGTGTTTTAATAAAGTTATTTGGTTGTTTTTTGTTTGTTTGTTTTTTGCTATTGAGTTGAGTTCTTCATATATTTTGGAAATTAACCCTTTATCAAATATTCAGCTTGCAAATATTTTCTCCCATTCTGTAGGTTGTCTCTTCTGTTAACTGTTTCCTTTGCTGTGAAGAAGCTTTGTAGCTTGATATAATCCTATTTGTCTATTTTTGCTTCTGCTGCCTATGCTTTTGGTGCCATATCCAAAATATCATTACCCAGACCAATGTCAAGAAGCTTTTCTCCTATGTTTTCTTCTAGTCATTTTGCATTTCCAGGTCTTATATTTGAGTAATTTATTTTGAGTTTATTATTGTATATGGTATAATCTAATTTAATTCTTTTCCATGTTGATACATAGTTTTACCAATACCATTTATTGAAGAAGAGACTGTTTTCCCCATTGTGTATTCTTAATACCTTTGTTGAAGATAGGCTGTATATATATGTGTGCATATATATATATATATATATATATATATATATATGGATATATTTCTGGACTGTCTATTCTGTTCCATTGTTCTATGTGTCTGTTTTTCTGCCAGTACCATGTTGTTTTAATTGCTGTAGCTTTGTAATATATTTTGAGATCAGGTAGTGTGATGCCTTCAGCTTTGTTTTTTGTTTTGTTTCATTTCTAACTTCTAAACAATATGGAAGCTTCTGGCTTTTTTCTTCTCACTCATGATTGCTTTGGCTATTTGGTGTTATTTTGTGGCTTCATACCAATTGTAAGATTATTTTTACTTTTTCTGTGAAGAATGACATTGGAATTTTGATAGGAGTTGCATTCAAACTGTAGATTACTTTTGATTATGTGGCCATTTTAACAATATTGATTCTTCCAATTCATAAATATATTTTTTCATTTACTTATATCATCTTCAATTTTTTGTCAGTGTTTTCACTTCCTTGGTTAAATTTATTATTATTTTATTTTTTGATGGTATTATAAATTGAATTGTTTATTTCTGTTTTCAGGTACTTTGTTGTTAGTATATATAGTTGCTACTGATTTTTGTATGTAGTTTTATATCCTGCAACTTCACTGAATTTGTTAGTTTTAACAGTTTTTTGGTGGCATCTTTAGGGTTTTCTAGATATAAGATCATGTCATCAACAAACATAGACAATTTCTTTTTTCTCTCCTCTTTGGATGCCACTTATTTCTTTTTCTTGCCTAATTGCTCTGAGTAGGATTTCCAGTATTAGATTGAATGGAAGTGACACAAATGGGCACCCCTGTCTTGTTCCTGATCTTAGAGGAAAAACTTTCTACTTTTCACAGTTAAGTGTCATGTTAGCTGTGGGTTTGTCATATGTAGTTGTTACTTGTTGAGAGTTTTTATCATGAAAGCATGTTGAATTTTGTCAGATTTTTTTTTCCAGCATCTGTTGTGATAATCATGTTTTATGTCCTCCATTCTGCTAATGTGGGTTCCCATTTATTGGTTTGTGTATGTTGAATCATCCTTTCATTCAAAGAATAAATCCTGCTCAATCATAATGTATGATCCTTTTAATGTACTGGTAAATTCGATTTGCTAGTATTTTGTGGAAGATTTTTATGTCTGTGTTCATTAGGGATATTGATTAGTAGTCATCTTATAATGTCTGGCTTTAATATCAGGGTATTGTTGGCCTAATAAAATGAATTTGGAAGTACTTCCTCCTATTCAGTTTTTCAGATAAAAATTTGATAAGGACTGGTGTTAATCCTTCCTTAAATGTTTGGTAGAGTTCACTAATAAAACTGTCAGGTACTGGTCTTGGCTTTATTGGGAGTTTTTGATTACTGATATAATTTCCTTACTCATTATTGGTCTGTTTGGCTTTTCTTTTCTTTTCCTTTCTTTTTCTTTTTGAGATGGAGTCTGGCTCTGTAGCCCAGGCTGTAGTGAAGTGGTGCGATCTCGGCTCACTGCAAGCTCCACCTCCTGGGTTCACGCCATTCTCCTGCCCCAGCCTCCCGAGTAGCTGGGACTACAGGCACCCACCACCACGCCCAGCTAATTTTTGTGTTTTTAGTAGAGACGGGGTTTCGCCATGTTAGCCAGGATGGCCTCGATCTCCTGACCTTATGATCCACCCGCCTCAGCCTCCCAAACTGCTGGGACTGCAGGCGTGAGCCTCCACACCCGGCCTGGATTTTCTATTTCTTCATGATTCAGTCTTGGTAGGTTGTATGTTTTTAGGAATTTATCTGTTTCTCTAGGCTATCCAATTTGTTGACATATGATTGTTCCTAGTATCTCTAGAAATCTTTTATATTTCTGTTATGTCAGTTGTAATGTTTGCTCTTTCATTTATAATTTTATTAATTTTAAAGATTTTTTATCTGAAAGTTTTCTTTTTTTAGTCTATCTAATGGTTTGTCAATTTTGCTTATCTCTTAAAAAAAAAAAAACACAAGTCTTAATTTCCTGATGTTTTCTATTATTTTCCTAGTCTGTATTTCAGTTATTTGTTTCTGTTTTTTTTTTTTGAGACGGAGTCTCGCTCTGTCGCCGGGGCTGGAGTGTAGTGGCCGGATCTCAGCTCACTGCAAGCTCCGCCTCCCGGGTTCCCGCCATTCTCCTGCCTCAGGCTCCCGAGTAGCTGGGACTACAGGCGCCCGCCACCTCGCCCGGCTAATTTTTTGTATTTTTTAGTAGAGACGGGGTTTCACTGTGCTAGCCAGGATGGTCTCGATCTCCTGACCTCGTGATCCGCCCGTCTCGGCCTCCCAAAGTGCTGGGATTACAGGCTTGAGCCACCGCGCCCGGCCCTGTTTGTTTCTGTTTTGATTTTTATTTCCTTCCTTCTGCTGACTTGGGCCTTAGTTTGCTCTTTTTTTTTTTCTAATTCCTTAAAGTGTGAAGTTAGGTTGCTTATTTGAGATGTTTTCTCTTTATGTAGGTGTTGGTCACTATAAACTGAACTCTTAGAACTGTTTTAGCTGCATGCCATATAGTTTTGATATGCTATTTTTTCATTTTCATTCATCTCAAGGTTTTTTTTTTTTTTTTTTTTCTCCCTTTTGACATCTTCTTTGACCTGTTGATTGTTGAGATGTGTATTGTTTAATTTCTACATATTTGTGAATTTTCCAACTATCCCCTTGTTCTTGAGTTCCAGTTTTATGCCATTTTGTTGGAAAAGAAAATGGATATGATTTCAGTCTTTTCTAATATGTTAAAACTTGTTTTGTAGCCTAACATATGATTTGTCCTGGGTGTTTTTTCATGTGCACTTCAAAAGAATTTGTATTTTGCCACTGTTGGGTGGAGTGTTCGGTATATGTCTGTTAGGGCCATTAGCCCCAAGTCCACTGTTTCCTTATTTATTTTCTGCCTGGATTATCTATAAATTATTGAAAGTGGGATTACTGGCTTGGTGCAGTGGCTCACGCCTGTAATTCCAGCACTTTGGGAGGCCGAGGCAGGTGGTTTACTTGAGGCTAGGAGTTCACGACCAGCCTAGCCAACATAGAGAAACGCTGTCTCTACTAAAAATACAAAAATTAGCTGGGCATCGTGGTGCATGCCTGTCATCCCAGCTACTCGGGAGGCTGAAGCATGAGAATCCTTTGAACCCGGAACGCAGAGGTTGCAGTAAGCTGAGATCATACCACTGTACTCCTACCTGGGTGGAAGAGCAAGACTCTCTCTCTCAAAAAAGAAAAGAAAGGAAAAAAGAAAGACAGAAAGAAAGAAAGAGAAAGAAAGAAAGAAAATGGGAGTCCTCTACTATTACTGTATTGTCTATTTCTCCCTCCCATTAATATTTGCTTTATTTAATAGGTGCTCCAGTGTGCAACCAACATGCATTATATATTTGCAATTCTTATATCCTCTTGATGAATTAACCACTTTATCATTATATAATGACCTTCTTTGTCTCTTGTGACATTTTCTTTTACTTAAAGTCTATTTTGTCTGATATAAAAATAGCCACGCTGGCTCTTTTTTGTTTATCATTTTCTTCTTCTTTTTTTTTTTAATTATACACTAAGTTCTAGGGTACATGTGCACAATGTGCAGGTTTGTTACATAGTTATACATGTGCCATGTTGGTTTGCTGCACCCATTAACTCGTCATTTACATTAGGTATTTCTCCTAAATCTGTCCCTCCCCTAGCCTTCTACCCTAGGACAGACTCCAGTGTGTGATGCTCCCCACTCTGTGTCCAAGTGTTCTCATTGTTCAATTCCCACTATGAGTGAGAACATGCGGTGTTTGGTTTTCTGTCCTTGTAATAGTTTGCTCAGAACGATGGTTTCCAGATTCATCTATGTCCCTGCAAAGGACATGAACTCATCCTTTTTTATGGCTGCATGGTATTCCATGGTGTATATGTGCCACATTTTCTTAATCCAGTCTATCATTGGTGGACATTTGGGTTGCTTCCTAGTCTTTGCTATTGTGAATAGTGCCTCAATAAACATATGTGCGCATGTGTCTTTATAGTAGCATGATTTATAGTCGTTTGGGTATATACCTAGTAATGGGATGGCTGGGTCAAATGGTATTTCTAGTTCTAGATCCTTGAGGAATCGCCACACTGTCTTCCACAATGGTTGAACTAGTTTACACTCCTGCCAACAGTGTAAAAGCGTTCCTATTTCTCCACATTCTCTCCAGTATCTGTTGTTTGCTGACTTTTTAATGATCACCATTCTAACTGGTGTGAGATGGTATCTCATTGTGGTTTTGATTTGCATTTCTCTGATGACCAGTGATGATGAGCATTTTTTCATGTGTCTGTTGGCTGCATAAATGTCTTCTTTTGAGAAATGTCTCTTCATATCCTCTGCCCACTTTTTGATGAGGTTGTTTTTTTCTTGTAAATTTGTTTGAGTTCTTTGTAGATTGTGGATATTAGCCCTTTGTCAGATGGATAGATTGCAAAAATTTTCTCCCATTCTATAGGTTGCCTGTTCACTCTGATGGTAGTTTCTTTTGCTCTGCAGAGGCTCTTTAGTTTAATTAGGTCCCATTTGTCTATTTTGGTTTTTGTTGCCATTGCGTTTGGTGTTTTAGTCATGAAGTCCTTGCACCAAGCGGACCTAATAGATATCTCCAGAACTCTCCGCCCCAAATCAACAGAATATACATTCTTCTTAGCACCACATCACACTTATTCCAAAATTGACCACATAGTTGGAAGTAAAGGACTCCTCAGCAAATGTAAAAGAACAGAAATCACAACAAACTGTCTCTCATACCACAGTGCAATCAAATTAGAACTCAGATTAAGAAACTCACTCAAAACCACACAACTACATGGAAACCAAACAACCTGCTCCTGAATGACTACTGGGTAAACAATTAAATGGAGGCAGAAATAAAGATGTTCTTTGAAACCAATGAGAACAAAGACACAACGTACCAGAATTGCAGGGACACATTTAAAGCAGTGTGTAGAGGGAAATTTGTAGCGCGAAATGCCCACAAGAGAAAGTGGGAAAGATCTAAAATCGACAGCCTAACATCGGTGAATCCAGGAGCTGGTTTTTTGAAAACATCAGCAAAGTTGATAGACCACTAGTAAGACTAATAAAGGAGAAAAGAGAGAAAAATCAAATAGACACAATAAAAAATGGTAAAAGTGATATCACCACCAATCCCACAGAAATACAAACTACCCTCAGAGAATACTATAAACACCTCTACACAAATAAACTAGAAAATCCAGAAGAAATGGATCAATTCCTGTACACATACATCCTCCCAAGACTAAACCAGGAAAAATTTGAATCTCTGAATAGACCAATAACAGGCTCTGAAATTGAGGCAATAATCAATAGCCTACCAACCAAGAAAAGTCCAGGACTAGACGGATTCACAGCCAAATTCTACCAGAGATACAGAGAGGAGCTGGTACCATTCCTTCTGAAACTATTCCAATCAATGGAAAACGTGGGAATCCTAACTAACTCATTTTATGAGGCCAGCATCATCCTGATACGAAAGCCTGGCAGAGACACAACAAAAAAAGAAAATTTTAGACCAATATCCCTGATGACCATCCATGCTAAAATCCTTGATAAAATACTGGCAGACAGAATTTAGAAGCACATCAAAAAGCTCATCCACCACGATCAAGTTGGCTTCATCTCTGGGATGCAAGGCTGGTTCAACATACGCAAATCAATAAATGTAATCCATCACATAAACAGAACCAATGACAAAAACCACATGATTATCTCAATAGATGCAGAAAAGGCCTTTGAGAAAATTCAACAGCCCTTTATGCTAAAACCTCTCAGTAAACTAGGCATTGATGGAACGTACCTCAAAATAGTAAGAGCTATTTATGACAAACCCACAGCCAATATCATATTGAATGGGCAAAAACTGGAAGCATTCCCTTTGAAAACCGGCACAAGACAAGGATGCCCTTTCTTGCTACTCCTATTCAACATAGTGTTGGAAGTTCTGGCCAGGGCAATCAGGCAAGAGAAGGAAATAAAGGGTATTCAGTTAGGAAATGAGTAAATCAAATTGTCTCTGTTTGCAGATGACATGATTGCATATTTAGAAAACCCCATCGTCTCAGCCCAAAATCTCCTTAAGCTGATAAGCAACTTCAGCAAAGTCTCAGGATACAAAATCAATGTGCAGGAAATCACAAGCATTCCTATACACCAATAACAGACAAACAGAGAGCCAAATCATGAGTGAATTCCCATTCACAGTTGCTACAAAGAGGATAAAATACCTAGGAATCCAGCTTACAAGGGATGTGAAGGACCTCTTCAAGGAGAACTACAAACCACTGCTCAGTGAAATAAAAGAGGACACAAACAAATGGAAGAACATTTCATGCTCATGGGTAGGAAGAATCAATGTCGTGAAAATGGCCATACTGCCCAAGGTAAGTTATAGATTCAATGCCATCCTCATCAAGCTACCAATGACTTTCTTCACAGAATTGGAAAAAACTACTTTAAAGTTCATATGGAACCAAAAAAGAGCCCGCATTGCCAAGACAATCCTAAGCCAAAAGAATAAAGCTAGAGGCATCATGCTACTTGACTTCAAACTATACTACAAGGCTACAGTAAACAAAACAGCATGGTACTGCTACCAAAATAGAGATATAGACCAATGGAACGTAACAGAGCCCTCAGAAATGACACCACACATCTACAACCATCTGATCTTTGACAAACCTGAGAAAAACAAGAAATGGGGAAAGGATTCCCTGTTTAATAAATAGTACTGGGAAAACTGGCTAGCTGTATGTAGAAAGCTGTAACTGGATCCCTTCCTTACAGCTTATACAAAAATTAATTAAAGGTGGATTAAAGACTTAAATGTCAGACCTAAAAACCATAAAACCCTAGAAGAAAACCTAGGCAGTCCCATTCAGGATGTAGGCATGGACAAGGATTTCATGACTATCATCATGAAATATATTTTTCTGTCCCTTTCAGTCATGGACTGAAAGCCTAAGTCAGGTCTTTGAGTCCTTAAAGCTAAACTGTGTCTCTTTTAAGCAGAATTTATCTGAATGTTGTTTTTCAATTCATTCAGCCACTCTGTATTTTTAAATCGGAGAACTTAATCCATTTACATATAAATTAATTTTTGATAGGTAAGAATTTAATATTGCCATTTTATTGTTTTCTTACTATTTTGTACTTCCTTTGTTTCATTCTTTCTCTCTCACTGTCTTCCTATGTGATATAACTTTTTTGTAGGGGCAATCCTTTCTCTTTATCTTTTGTGTATCTGTGTCAGATTGTGTGTGTGTGTGTGTGTGTGTGATTACAAGGCTTACCTACATCATAGTTAAGTCATTATATTTTAAGCTGATAACAATTTAACTTTCATTTCATACAAAAGCTTTACACTTTTAACTTCTCTTCCCCCAACATTTTATATTAACGTCACAATTTACATCTGTTACAGGTCACATACCCATTGACAAATTATTACAGCTATAGTTATTTTATTACTTTGTGTTTAAATTTTTACACTAGAGTTAAAAATGATGTGTCCACCACCGTTGCAGTATTAGACTATTCTGAATTTGACTCATTTTTATCTTTACAGTGAGTTTTATACTTTCATCTATTTTCATGTTGTTAGTTTTGTACTTCTTCCCTGTTTCCCATTCTAAAAACTCTGTTTCCAGTCTCCATGTCCATAGTACAAAATTCTTTTCATCTTATTCCAGATCTCCTTCCCTTTCTGTTTTTCCTGTTTGCATGCTGTCAGCATTCTCTGTGCCTCTCTTTTGGACTCACTTTCTCTCTCACACATCTCTGCTTGGCTTTATTTTTTCCTCATTATAAACAGGTGTTTTCTGTGTGTTGAAAAGATAGCCCCTGGCAGCCCCAAATTAACAACTTTTCATCTTAGAAACTCTTTTTCTATTGCAGTTGCTCTTCCCAACATCTGTATATTTGTCCCAGGAAAGGATGCTGATCGGTCTTGGTTGAATCGTATGTCTACTCCTGAGCCCATCACTGCCCTGGGTAATGAGATGCTATGATTGGTTATTTGTGGATTATATGCCCAACCACAGAAAGGGAATGGGGCTGGGCAGTCCCAAACAATAGCTATTATCATCTACTACAGCCCAGAGTGAGAGATTGTGGGACCTTTTCTCTCTTTCATAGTTCCATAGGAAGAGTATTTGGTTGTTCTTAGGAAACTAAAAGGGAAGTAGGGATTTCTTTGGTGGTTGAAAGCCAGCTTAGGTTCTAGGTATAGATGGCTGATTGAATGTATACATCAACTAGTGTATTAGTGCAGTTCTGAGTAAACAGAAAGTAAGAAGATTTAAAATATGGATATTTATAAACTCAAAAAAAAGGAGAGGAAACAAAAACATGGAAATTTGGGGAGTTGAAAAGCACATGGGCAAGTGGGAACTGATTTGCTTCTCCCCCCTCTGGCTTAGGAGTCAGCTTTCTCTGGTCTACTGAGAAGCAGCCTGATTTACACTGAAGAACCACTAAAGGCTCGGGAATTGGCACTTCCTGGTACTTCTGGGAGTGGAGGTAAAGATGAGGCTTGAAAAAACAGAAAGTATATCTTCTCAGAGAGGGTGAAACACCAGGCATGAAAGACAGCAGGGGCGCTGTACTGAAAATGGGGTTTTATGAACATTTCTATATTGAATGACCCCTGGTTTTCTTCTCACACTCAGCTTCCAGGATGCTGACTGCCAGGCCTGTACTCTATAGGCAGGGGTTTAGAGAAATCTTTAGGTCTCTCTTCTTGGTCAGTTTCCCCAGTGATACTGATATTGGAGGTTCTTTAAGGGAATGCCCCATGACTCCTCTCTGGTAAAGCCCATAGTTGATAGATCTCATCATGTGATTGAGCCTCCCATCAGTGTGTTAGTGTCCTCACCTTAAATTACACAGACAGCTCAGGATCTCCAGACAGCTGAGGAAAGCCTGTTACATGAAAGAAGCCAGCGCAACCAGAAGTATCCTCAGATTGCCTTTCCTCTCTATTTTATTTTTTGTTGTTGTTGTTGTTTTTGAGACAGAGTCTTGCTCTGTTGCCCAGGCGAGTGCAATGGCGCGATCTCGGCTCACTGCAACCTCCACCTCCTGGGTTCAAGCTATTCTCATGTCTCAGCCTCCCGAGTAGCTGGGATCACAGGTGCCCGCCACTGTGCCCAGCTAATACTTGTACTTTTAGTAGAGATGGGGTTTCACCATGTTGGTCAGGTTGGTCTTGAACTCCTGATCTCAGGCGATCCACCTGCCTCGGTCTCCCAAAGTGCTAGGATTACAGATGTGAGCCACTGTGCCTGGCCTTTATTGTAGATTTTTAAATATGTGTCTTCCAACACTTCTGTAGGAATTTTTGTTCATGTTCTACAATTTTTAGCGTTCAATACTTGTTCTCTGAATGTTTCTTTTTATAGCTTTTATGTTGTATTATAAAATTTTATTATACTAAGGTCAAAGGGAAGATAATAGAAGCTTCCAGGAAGGAAAAAAAAAAAATTGTGTCATATACAAAGGATCAGGAAACAGAATGGCTTGAAACATTTCAGCAGCAATACTGGAATCTAGAAGCCAGTGTTGGTTTAATGCCTTGGAAGATTGGAAGGACAATACTTTTCAACCTAGAAATCTTCATCCAGACAAGCTATCAAGCAAATGTAAGGACTGAATAATAGCTTTCTTAGACATTATAGTCTCCTATACTCTGTTATCAAATTATTAGGAGATGTGCTCCACCAAAAGTAGGGTTTAAATCAGGGGAGCGAGAAAAACAGAGAATGGAAATGCAGGATATCTAACTGAAAAGAGTTGTGAAGGAAATTCTCAGACACAGAATGAAGGGAGACCCCAGGGCAACAGCTGTGCACCAGATATGAGGGTGATTCATGCAGACTGGAGCAAGTCGGAATGGTCTGGAGAGATTCCTTCAAGAAGACCTATGTGGGAAAGTTGGCAGGAAGGAAGGTAAGGTATGGTGGAGGCAGGGGAGCTGTGAAAGAGGAATGTTCTAACTATGGAAGATCAGAGATTAATACCTAAAACTAAAAGCACACTATATTGGTCCTTTTTTATATTTCAGAGATATCAAGGTAATATCAAATGAATCAGCTAAATGTTGAAAGTGGTTGTCTCTGGGAGTTGGGGATGGGAGGAATAGAGAGAGGCAGAAGGCTGCTATTTTTGTAGCAAGTCTTGTAAATGTACTTGATTCTTAAATTATGAGTATGTATATCTTTTTGATCAAAGCCAGTTTAGATATCATGCCTACCTCCCTCTGCAGCTGCCCACTCAGTAGTTGGCCGTGTGTTCCTTCCCAGAGAGTCAGTAGCCCCATGGCTGGTGTGTGGTATATACTACACACAGAGCACCTCTTTGTGGTAACTGCAGCTGGCAGGCACCCCTGTCTTCTTGCCTACCACATCTCATCTCCAAGGCCAGTTGCTTCCTTGTTGAATTAAACATAATTTCTCCTGTCTCATTTTGACATTGAACATGGCTTTGAGCATTTCCCTGAGTCTGGAGCTACCTGGTTCTTGACAGGAGCTGTTATGAATGCTGATGGGAGTATGGGAGGATAAGGGATTTGGTGAGTGCATGGGTGGGAGAAGCAGGGAGATGGAGGGCGTAGCCCCTGGCTGGGTGTTTTAGGTTGTAGCTTGATGTCCAGCAGTCTGGCCCCGAAGTGGAGATGTTGTGCTGCTTGTCCTGACCAGCTTGGTGCCTACCCAAGTCATGATTCTGGTAGCTGGAAGAAAGCCTGACTCACCTATTTGTCTGAGGGTCTTGGGTGGGCTTTTGGGGCTTAGGTTTCACTTCTCTGCCAATGGTGATGGTGATGCCCTGCAGACACTCCTGGCAGGAACTTGACTCTACTTTTCTCAAGGCTTGATCCCAACACCACCCTCTCCAGGAACCTCACTGATTGCCTTGTGGAGGAGAGTTCCTTCCGTTTTTGTGCTGCCATGTGTTCATATCTTGGTCATTTTAAGTTGGTCTATCTTTCAAACTTACGTGGCTTTTGTAGGTTCCTGTCATGTCTCCCAAATTACTCCTAACTCAGTGGCTTAAAACAATAGCCATGAGTCTAGCTCACAAGTCTGGGGAGCAGATGGGCAGTTCTGCTTATCTAGGCAAAGCTTAACTGATCTCAGATGGGCTCACTTACATGTTGTAGTCGACTAGTTGAGGGTCATCTGGGGACTGACTGGTCTAGAAGGCCTTCACTCCCAGGTCTGGAAGTTGGCTACTTGTCACCAGGTGTCCAGAGTTCTCAACCATAAAGTCATTCATCCTCTAGGAGCTAGCTTGAGTTTTTTCACATGGCAACATCAGGTCCAAGAGACAGAAAAACCCTCAGTGTCCCTTGAGGCCTAGGTTTGGAATTGGCACAACATCACATCTGCCACATTCTGTTGGCTGAAGCCAGCCCTGATTCAAGAATTAAGGAGATAGATGCCATCTCTTGATGGGAATTGCTGCAGTGACATTACAAAATCACAAAGTCAGGGAGAGAGCGGGGGATTGGGGCGAATTTTGTAACCTACAGCAGAGTAACAAAAAAAATCTAATGTTTTTGAACACTTAAAACAGTGCCTGTTATACAGGGAGTGTTTTATGTGTTCCAATCACATTGTGCCTAAGGTTTCTCGTCTTTGAAACTGGGATGGTCATAGTACTCACTTCATGGGATTGCTATGACAATGACATGAGATAGGGAGCATGCCCAGGGTCATGTGGCTATTAAGTGTAGAGGCTCTGGGACTCAGTGCAGTGCAGTGATTGTCTTACTCTTTCCTGTCATCCACATAGGGATTTGCCCAGGACCTGGCACAGAGCAGGCCCTTCTAAACAGGAATCTAACTAGAAGAATAAATGCATATGTGCCACAACTGAAAAGGGAACATCTGAGAACCTGCAGAATATCTTCCCACCCCAAATGTTTTGTTATTTAATAGCAACAAACAATTTATCAGTGACAATCTCTGGCAGACAAATTGTCTCAGAGAAATAGGAGGTGAGGAATTCTTCATCCTGAGGAGGAAAAGGTGGGGCCCTCAGCTCCCTTCAGCGCCATGTTTTCTTCACTTTGGTGAATATGCCAGCCTCCCTATAAAGTCTTCCTGTGTCACTGCAGCCCAAATGAAAATCTGCTTTCAAGGTTTTACAGAGCTAATTACCTCAGATGCCTTCTGAGACATTCAGACCCCAAAGAGTTGAAAGCAGTATTAGGCCAAGCTATAACATAACACTTTGTGTTCCACATTCTAGTATATCACTTTAAATACAGTATCTTCTCATATATGCTCATATGCCCACATGTTTATTGAATCTTCATTCACCAATTCATCATCCATTCATCTATCCACTCATCCAGTTATTCATGCAATCCACTCATAAATTCATGTACTCATGAATCTACCTTTCCCTGTACGTGACCAAATGAAACTCTGTCTATTTCTACCTATGTTACTTTGGCCACTCATTATTATCCATTCAGTCATCAGTGTATGTATCTTGCATCACCCTCCTATTCATCTGTATATCTGCCCTTCCAAACATCAATTCGACCTTCCCTACATCTATCCCTTCTTACTGAATTACTTGATTCTTCCATCTGCCCATTTAGTAACCCATCACTATGTTCATTTATCTAATTGTCCATCTATTCATCCATTAACTCATTTCACCCTTATGTTCGTGCTTACTGAATTCTCTATAATTTTTTAAATAATATATTTACACATCCCTTCATTCTCTTTTTCCTCAAATCAATTCTTGCTTTCTCCTTCCATCTACCCATTTATTTATCCCTACTGTCAAAATTCTATATGTATATTAATTTATCCATCTTTCTATCTATTCATTTTTTCTTTCATTTTCTTTTTCTTCTTTTATGTATTTATTTATGTAGACATCCACTCCTCAATCTCCCTATTCATCTTCTTTCATCCTTGTTATTTCTTCCCTCCACCCATCCGTATCTTATTCATCTATTCAGTCTATTATTCATCCGTCCGTCTGTCCATCCATCCATCCATCCATCCATCCCAGTTTGTTTGACCTGCTGTAACAAAAGTACCTTATAGATTGGGTGGCTTAAACAAACATTTCACAGTTCTGGAGTCTAAGATTAGTGTGCCAGCAGGGTCCAGGTTTTCTTACATTGTGGAGAGGAAGCTGTTGTGTGTCTCCTCTTATAGGGCACTGCCTCATCGTGAAAGTTCCACCCTCATGACCTAATTACTTCCTAAAGACCCATTGTCTTAATACCATCCATTTGGGGGGTAGGGTCTTAACATATTAATTTAACACCATCCATTCATCCATTCTTTCCTCTGTTCTTGCAGGGTCCCAATGAGAAGTCTGTATTCTGGACTTGTTTGAATAAGGGTTCTTATTGGGGGACTTCATGGGGGTAGTTAGGATAGGCATTTTGGGGAAAAGTTACAGAAGAAGAGGCAACGTATTTGTCTGAACTCTGTGCATGTGTGTGTGTGTGTGTGAATGTCAAGTACAGAGTGTAGGTTATATATGCTATGATCAGCATAAATGTAGAAAATCTTAGACATGGATATATATTCCCCTATTAACTAAGTAATTACAGCCCAGTAAGATAAGCACATTGATTACATGCTTCCACAATTTGACTTTAATCCCTATAAGCACAAAAACTAAGCCTATCTTGGCCAATTTTGTCCCAGTATTTTGCAGAGTGTCTGCATGTGTAATACTAAATACTTAATTAATATCTATTGAATAAAGAATGCAGGATTTGTAATCTGTCACAGAAATAGAGTTTTTAAAAAAGGAAAGAATGCAGAATTTGTGAATAACTTTAGATCCCATTTCTGAGAAAAGCACTGGGGATGATTCAGCAAGGTCCCATGTGAGCTGGAGGAAGATCGTTGGTCAGGAATGGGAGTAAAGTTAGCCCTTGCACTCCTGTACAGAGCATACAAATTCCATGGTAGTGGGGGTAACTTGGGGCTACATTATGACTTTTGTGGTTAAGTTTTGCAGCTGCTTTGGTATAAAGACAAATACATAACATTATGCATTTTCTTCAACTTAAACATTCATTTTTTTCTTCTAATTAAAAAAAAAACTTTTGTGTGCCCCTAAGTGTATGCCCATTGTGCCTATTGGTTACATGGTCCTTTGTGTGGCAGGGCAGTGACCCACAGGCTGCAGCAGGAATCCAGGCTCTCCAGAAGCAGGTACCAACAATAACCAGTTTTCTCACTTCTGTATTTTTGCTCTCTTTTTTTAGACTGAGTTTCAGTGTGTTGCCCAGGCTGGAGTGGAGTGGCACAATCTTGGCTTACTGCAACCTCTTGATCCCCTCCTGGGCTCAAGTGGTCCACCCACTTCAGCCCCATGAGTAGCTGGGACTACGGGCACAAGCCATCACACCAAGCTAATTTGTATATTTTTTTTGTAAAAATGGGGTTTTGACATGTTGTCCAGGCTGATCTCAAACTCCTGCGCTCAAGTGATCCACTCTCTGGCTTCCCAAAGTACTGGGATTACAGGCATGAGCCACCACTCTCGGCCACCCTTTTTTATTTCTTCTATTGAGATAAAAAGCCATTTCAAGACAGCCTTCACTTTCCCACAGTAAACACCTCACCTTTATTAATACTTGGCCAGATTTTCCAAATAATAACATTAGCTGATAATGGTGAAGATGATAATGATAAGATTTTGTGTGTTGTATCCGTGCAAAGTGCATTTTCCAAACCTTCCGTTGTTGGAAAACTTCAAAACTTCAGCATGCATAAAAGTGTGGATTTGACTTGAGAAGAATTGGTTCTGTAGCAGGATAAGCCACAGACAAAACCCTTCAGACACCGGGTTAAAGAAGGAAGAGGCTTTATTCGGATGGGAGCATTGGCAGACTTGTATCTCAAGAACTGAGCTCCCTGAAGAAAGAGTTCCTGGCCCTTTTAAGGGCTTACAACTTTAAGGGGTCCATGTGAAAAGGTTGTGATAGATTGAGCAAGCATGGGGTATGTGACTAGGTGGGGGTGGTGAGCAAGGCAAGTATTTCTCCATACCATTGTCTGTGATCTATAGATAGCACAAGCGGTTGGGGTGAGGGTTAATCTTTAAACCTACAGGCCTGGCCAGTGGTGCCAATCAGTCTGTTATTTTTCAGTTTTGACTTCCTTCTTTTCTTTGGAGACAGGGGACAGTAGGAGAAATGGCTTCTCTCCTCATTCCCTCCTTTGAGAACCTCATTCGCTAGTGGGAGTTCTCAATCTCATCCTCACTATCTAGATCTTCCTGTGAGACAGATCGATAGTGATTCATGTATACTTGTGCTGAGGTCTTTTGATGAACTAAGGTGGTTACGAAACCTCTTAGTAACTGGAGAAATACGTGTAACATACAGGGGAGTAACATGCAGGTTCCTAACACTATTATTATTCCTATTATAAGAGTTTTAAATCCTCCTAGAGCTGGAAACCATTTTCCAAACAAGGATCCAGGATCAAACCTATGCCAAACCTGCATGGGCACATATGCCAGCTTTGTCATGTCTCTAACTATATTTTCAACTACTTGTCCTTGATCATTTGCAGACAGCAGTTGGTCAATTTGAATTTTCCACAGACAACTCCTTCATTTGCCAGAAAATAATCTAAGGCCAATCTATTCTGATAGATGGCATTTCTCATTTGGGTTTCCTGCCAGGCTAAAAGAGTCAAAGCTCTGCCAGTTTCATTAGCGATTATTTCTAAGACGGCCTGTAACCATATGATCTGGTTGAGCATGTAGATGGAGGTTCAGTATCCCCACAAGCTGCCTTGTGCTCATGTGGCAGGCCTATAGTACTGTATGATCCTTTTGGGGGGCCACTCATCATCTTTCCAATTTCCTATAGATATGCTCCTCTTTTCTCAGGAGGCATAGACAGGGAAATCTAGGAGCTTACCTCTTTACGGGCAGTAGGAAAAAGGATGGCTTAATGGTGCCAATGACACAACTCCTTACCCACTGATTGGGTAACTGAGTGTAGGCTCTGTGCCTACATATCCAGTATAGTCCAGAGGGAGCCGTCCGGTCTTGATGAGATTCTCAATGGGCCTAAGCAGTCTATAATGTAGGAAATTTACTGAAGGGATTCTTTTCAGTATGGTTTAGACCCCACCAGGTGACTGTCCCTGTTGTGCTGTTATACAGCTTCTGTCCTCGACAATTGAGCCTTCCTACAAGGATGGTGAAGTCTTTTCCTTCTCTAGCTATGCAGTATTATCCAATAATCGAGGTTTTCAGGACCCAGAAGTTGCTAGTTTGGGCTTTCTGGACTGGAATTATGTCAGTAACTGGATCAGTAGGCACCAATTCTCGGGCTTCCCAAGACCACTGGTCTCCCATAGTGGTTCCCCCACATACATAACAGGAAGTAACATTGAGGGAATGAGCTACATTTCCTGATAACTGGAGAAACAAGTTGTCTTTTTTTTTTTTTTTTTTTTTTTTTCATGGAAGCTCTGGTGTTGGCAGATTCAGTTCATCTTAAAGGTCTGAAACACTGGTTTGGGAGAACACCTGTGGACCTCCCCTTGGATGAAAATATTTACTCGGAGATCCAGTCCAGTTCCATCAATTCCTAGAGTTACATACTCTTCTGTTTTCCAACGGGGATCAAGGGGATTGGTAATTAGTAGTTCTAATGGGTTACAGTGACCACTGGTGCAGGAAGAGTTACTGTTTCCTTTTTGAAGGCGGACAGGGTCCTTCTCATCTTTTTTTCCAGATGGCCTAAATGACACAGGATCGGTAACTACATTCATCACTACACAATCCTAATTCGTGACAAACAAACTTATTTTCTACTGTATAGCCCCTTTCCCAATCTAGAGAGCCACATCTTATCCTATTTCCATACAGGTCACTGTTGATTGCTGCACAGGCATCAAATTTTAAGATAATTTGTTTGGGGACTCCTTTCTCTTCTGTTCCAGTTATTTATTCGGGTCAGCTTTTCCCCAGCTGCCAGTCCTCAATCTTATTTCAAAAATGGTAGTCATTGGGGGCTCAGATGGGTTATAGCACACATCAGGCTGGTCACTTCCTGGGCTACATACCTTGTATAGAGTAGCATTATACAAACAAATTCCTTTTAGAATCCCGGTACACTCATAATAACTATAAAATAATAGGACTGCAGCAACCTTTTGTCCTACCTCAGTGACTTAATGTATACACTGGGAACAGTCCTCAATCTGAGGAAGGTCAGTTGAAGTACTACTGTACAAGTTCAAAATTTAAGGATAATGAGTCCCACGATGAGTTTCCTTATGCTTTGGCCATGCATGGACCAGTCAGCTTCGGGTGTGACTTTGCAGGAGTTGTCCAGGCTTGGTCTCACTTCCCAGGTCTCAGGTGCTGCAGGTTTTACACGACTGTGGTGAATCCAGGCTGGGATTCCCTCTACCTTTATGGCTGTGGGAGTGATCAAGATGAAGGTGTGGGGTCCTTTCCACCATGGCCGCAAGGGGCTACGTTCCAATCCTTGATCCATACCCAATCACCAGGAGAGAAAGGGTGAACTGGAGAGAATAAGCTGATGGGGCACCTCTCATTTACCCAGGCCGAAATTGTGTGTATAATTTTCCCTAAAACCTGTAGCTGTCTCTGTAACTCAATTTCACCTAGCCCTCGAGGAGTGCCTGGGAGTCCCTGTAGTATGGGAGGGGGCCTATGATATAATATTTCATAAGGGGACTATCTTGTTCTTTTAGAAGGGGTACATCTAATCTTAATACCTTAGGGAGATCTTGTACCCACTTTAATCCTGTTTCTTGACACACTTTCCCTAAACTATTTTTTATAGTCCGATTCATCCGCTCCATCTTTCTGGAACTTTGTGGTCAGTAGGTGGTATGTAGTTTCCATGTGATCCCAGTACCTTTGCTGTCTTCTGTACCAAGTCAGCCACAAATGCCAGCCGGTTGTCTGAGACGTTTTGTAAGGGCAGTCCAAACCTAGGGATAAGATCTCGGAGAAGCACACGGGTTACTTCACGAGCCTTCTTGGTCTGTTTTGGATAGGCCTCCACCCACCCAGAGTATGTATGCACTAGAACTAGCAAATACTTGTTACCTCCACATTTGGATATCTCAGTGAAGTCTACTTGGAGATCTTCAAAGGCGGCTGCTCCATAAGCTTGTATGCTGGGTGGGACAGTTGGACCTTGCTTATTGTGCTGCCGGCAGGTGACACACAGCTGCACCACTGTTTTGGCAAGGGCCAACAAATGCAAGATCTAGGAGTACCGGCCTACCAACTTTTCAAGTGACTCTTGGCCTAGGTGAGTGGTCTCATGCACAGCCAGTACGACTGTGGCTCCTAGCAGTTGTGGCACAGCTATTCTTCCATCCGATAACCGGATCCATCCCTCTTCTATCACCTGCCCTCCCTCTGCCTAGAGAACGTCCTTCTCTTCTTTAGAATAAGTAGGTACAAGGTCACCTGAGGGAGCAGGGGGGCTGTGACTGATGCCCTGGAGTGGGGTGGATGCTGCCTTTCGAGCCCCTGAGTCAGCTCGTGAGTTCCCCAAGGCAATCAAGGTGGAAGCTCGCCTGTGTCCTCTGCAGTCATGACTGCCACCTTTTGGGGCTTCCAAACTGCCTCTAATAATTGCAGGATCCCTTGCTAATATTTTATGTATTTTCCCCCAGAGTTCAACAGACCTTTTTCCTTGTGTAATGCCCCATGCACTTGGAGAGTTAAAAAGGCATACTGAGAGTCAGTGTAAACGTACAGTCTTACCTTCGCTTAGCTCTAAGGCCCGAATTAAAGCAATGAGTTCGACCTTCTGGGCTGAAGTGCCCTGGGGCAACAATCTGGCTTCAGTGACAGCATCCAGGGTTACCACTGCATATCCCACACACCTCTCTCCTTGTGGGTTGACGAAGTTGCTCCCATCCACGTACAGCTCCCAGTCTACTGATGTCCAAGGATGGTCTCGGAAGTCGGGCCTGCTAGGATAAACTGAGTCCAACACCTCTATACAGTTGTGTTCAACTGGGCTCTCTGATACTGGGAGCAAGGTGGTGGGGTTCAGGGTGTTGCAAACTTCAGTGGTTATGCAGGGATTCTCACAGAGCAAGCTTTGGTACCTAGCTAGTCTAGCATTTGTTAGCCAATGATGTCCTTTGGTGTTCATTAGTGTTACCACAGCATCGGGAGGCGTTTATGTTTAGGTTTTGCCCAAGAGTTAGCTTATCTGCTCTTGTGCTAGCAGGGCAGTTGCTGCCAAGGCTCTTAAGCATGGGGGCCAACCCTTAGAAACTCCATCTAGCTGTTGAGAGAGGTAGGCTACCGGTCTTGGTCAGGGCCCCACCATCTGGGTTAAAATTCCAACTGCCATTTTTTCTCTTTCTGACACATACAGTGTGAAAGTTTTTGTTAGGTCAGGTAGCCCCAGGGCTGGGGCCGACATGAGTTTGTCTTTTAACTCATGAAAAGCTTGTTGCTGTTGGGAGCCCCATTTGAAAGGTTCCTTATCTCCCCACTTTGTGACTCTGTACAGGGGCTTAGCCAATACTACAAAGTTTAGGATCCACAACCTGCAGAACCCTACACCTCCTAAGAATTCTCTCACCTGCCTTCTGGTCTTAGTCTCTGGCCGGTTGCAGATGACTTGCTTTCTTTCTGATCCCAGGCTGTGCTCTCCCTGTTGGATAGTAAATCCCAGGTAACGTACCTGCTGTCTGCAGATCTGAGCTTTCTTCTTGGACACCTTATACCCACGGTCCTCCGGGTGCCCAAGCAGGGTACCCTTGGCGCACACAACTGCCTAGGTCTCTGGCAGGAAACTTCTGGAGGTCTCGAGCCAGTGCCTCCCCAAAGATGGTGGGGGAGTTCTTGAACCCTTGGGGGGGCTGGGTCCAAGTGTACTGAGTGGTGACACCTGACCCCGGATCCTCCCACTGAAAGGCAAACAGTTTTTGGCTCTCAGGGGCTAGTCTGATGCTAAAGAACGTGTCTCTTAGGTCCAAGCAGGTGAACCAACTGTCCTCAGCTGGCAGCAACCCCAACAATGTGTACGGGTTAGGTACTGTTGGATGCAAAGTCACTGTAGCTTGGTTGACCATGTGCAAGTCCTGTACTGGCCCATAGTCCTTGGTCTCCGACTTGGAAATAGGTAGGAGGGGAGTGTTCCATGGAGACTGACAAGGAACTATAATTCCAAAGGCCCTCAAGTACTTGAGATAGACCTGGATGCCCTTAAGTACTTCTGTGGGGACCTGGTACTGCTTTTGCCTGACCAGCTGGGCCCCAGACTTAACTTCTATGAGTAAGGGGGCCTGGTTGATTGCCAACCCTGGAGGGTTGTCTTCCGCCCACACCCCTGGCCACTGCTTAGCCATAGCTGGTCCTATCTCTTGTCCTGGCTCAGTTAAGAAGAGTCTCCATTCCTCCTCCCAAGGAACCATAAGGGCCATGATGACTCCCATTCCAGTAACTTTAGCTGTAAAGAGTTGTGTAAAAGAGATAGTGGTTCTCAGCTTGCTAAGTAGGTCCCTTCCCAGTAAAAACAAGGGGCAGTCAGGCATGTACAGGAACTGGTGAATTACCTTATGCCCCACCACAGTGCAGGTCTGGGACAAACAGAAAGCTTGCTTTGTCAAAACTCCTATGGCTCCGATTATATCAGTAGTCTTTTTGGATAAGGAGGTGCCCGGAGTGTTTACTACTGAATGTTCAGCACTAGTATCAATACACTCAATGTCCTTGCCCCCAACTGTCATCCTGACCATGGGGTCTTTGGGGGCACATGAGCCCGGTCCCCCTCAGTCCAATAACCCTTCTACCAGATTGAACAAGGTCCCTTCGTCCTTGTCTGAGGCTTCCTCCTCAGAGCCACCTTGTTTCCCTTTCAACTGGGGGCACTTGTGCTTCCAGTGTCCTGTTTCCTTATAGTAAGCACACTGATTACACTGCAAACGTAGACGGCCAGACTGCGTATTTTTCCCGGGGCCCCCCTTCTCTCACCTCTTTAGGGGGACCCCTCTAATAGCTGCGGCTAGCAGGTCGGTGTTTCGCTAGGCTTTGCATTTGCTCTCTCTGTAGTTCTCTCTGCAGCTTACCGCATCTCTATTCACAAACACCTGGTTAGCTATCTCCAATAACTGTGAAGTATTCATGCCTGCAAACCCAGCCTGTTTTTGTAGTTTTCTTCTAATGTCTTCTGCACCTTCACTAACTAAAGCCATGCTAATCATGTGCCGATTTTCAGGGCTGTCAGGATCAAAGGGAGTACACATACAATAGGCCTCACATAGTCTCTCGTAAAATTGTGCAGGACTCTCATCTTTTCCTTGAATGACCTCAGAGACTTTTTTTTTTTTTTAACATTTGTGGCCTTCTGAGCTCCCTTTTTTTTAACTCTTCCAGAAGGGCTTCCCTGTACCAGTTTATCCTTTGCATACTCTGTCTTTCATTTGAGTCCTACTGGGGGTCTGTTCCTGGTAATTGGATCCTCACATACTCTTGGGGATTTTGGTAATCAGCCGAAACGTGTTCCTCTAGCCACTTAGTTGCTGCTTGGAGCACCCTTCGCCTTTCATCTGTGTTAAAGAGGTACATGAGCAACTGGTGGCGATCAGCCCAAGTAGTTTGTGGGTCTGGATAATAGTTTGGAGCAAATCAATTATTGCTTGATGCTTTTCGGTATAGGATGGGGTATTGTTTTTCCAGTTGAAGAGATTGGCAGAGGTGAAGGGTTGGTACACAAAGGCATGCCTTTCCACCATATGCCCGTCCTCCTCTACCCCAGTATACCATTGCTCTCTCAGAGGCATTTGTATCCCAGTTCTAGGCCTCAAACGGGCTGCCAAGGGAGGGTTTCTCTCGAGGTCTCACATCCTTTCTTTTCTACTCTGGGTGGCCTAGGGGTCCATAGGCCTTGTGGAAGTTTGGGCACAGTGGGCTCAGGAGTGGGAGGGCTTCCTTCTTGGTGAAGGGTGGGGGGGGCACTGGCACCATTTCTTACCATGAATCCTCTGATGTTGGGTCATAGGAGCTGACTTCCCTCAGCAGGTGGAGTGGAATTCTTCCTTGGCTGTCTGTCCCTTTGCCACTAGTAATGCTGCTGCCTGTCCTCTTAACCACTGTGGGGGGTCTAAAACCAGCTGTAACCAAGTGTCTATGTATGGAAACTGGTCTGGATGTCCTGGCTTACCAGTTACCTTGTGCCATACCTTTGAAACAAGGGACCTGTCTAGGCTTCCTTCTGATGGCCAACCCACTTCTAATGCTGGCCAATCTATCTCACACAAGATCCTAAGTTTTCCTGGGGTCATAGTAACCCCATAATCTCCATTAAAACCTTTTTCGAAATTCTTTAACATAGTTCCTAATGGAGTGGGCTTACTTTGCATCTCACCCATCTCCGCTGCCGCCCCCCACCCCCACTCCCCAGACAAAAACGACGCTCACGCCACAAGAAGGGAAAGGGTAAAGGGGTCATTCACTCGCCTTGCCCGACACTGGCTGCTTCCCTTGCAGGAATCTCAGATCCTCTTAGCTTAGGAAGGCTGGTACCAGGCGCCAGTATGAACTGCCACTTAGCTGTATGAGGTATCCTATGGAACTGCAGCTCGGGGCTCAACACTCACTTCGGATGCAACCGCTGCCCATCTGGTGCCCATTTCAAACACAAGCATTCACTCACTTTCACTTTCCTTTTTTTCAAACAAGCCAAGCCAAAACAAAATCAAAACTGAGACCAAAGTGCCGATAAGGGCACGCTGTGGGTGATCAGGCCACACTTCCACTCAAATGGAGTGGGTAAGTTCCCAGGACTGGTACTACCATATTCCAGATGTCCGGACTGCTTGCGCCAGTTCCTTCCCGGTGTTCAGCACTGCGCTGATCCTCTGTGGGGTCCTGCCATGCACTGTGTGCACTGCTCTGATGAGGCATTCCACCAGGGCAAATGCCTACCCAGGAGTGCTCTCAGGATTCATGTTGCTAAAGCTGGCCAGAGTCCCCCACAGGGATGCTCCACAGGGCAGGCCTAAGCTGCCTAAGGGGCTGCCATGACTGTCCCTTAATCACCTTGCTTTCTGGTCAGGGAACCAAGAAATGTAGCAGGACAAGCTGCAGACAAAACCCCTCAGACACTGGGTTAAAGAAGGAAGAGGCTTTATTCGGCTGGGAGTGTTGGCAGACTTGTGTCTCAAGAACTGAGCTCCCTTAAGAAAGAGTTCCTGGCCCTTAAGGGCTTACAACTCTAAGGGGTCCACGTGAAAGGCTCATGATAGATCGAGCAAGCATGGGGTACTTGACTAGGTGGAGATGGTGAGCAAGGCAAGTATTTCTTCATACCATTGTCTGTGATCTATAGATAACACAAGTGGTTAGGGTGGGGGTTAATCTTTAACCTACAGGCCTGACCAGTGGCGCCAATCAGTCTGTTATTTTTCAATTTTTACTTCCTCCTCTTCTTTGGAGATGGGACAGTAGGAGAAATGACTTTTCTTCTCAGTTTCTCTGTGGTCCTTGTCCACCCAGCACCCAGCTCTTTCTTTCCTTGGAACAGCACTGCCATGTCTGTTTAGCGAACCTTCCTCACTCACTGAGGAACATCTTGGTGAGACTGTCAACCTAGTGTGGGCATATGACTCAAACATGAACAGTTGGACTCATTTTCTTGGGACTTTCAGTCTTGAGGGGAGAATGCTAGATTGTAAAACATCATACTAAAAAACATACTGAAAAAATTGTAGAGAATGCAGAAAAGAATGGATGCAAGGGTTCTGTTGTTGGAATGAATAAACTCTGACAGAGTTGTCGACTATTTTCTACCACCCAATGCACTGCATGGTGCCCATTCTAATTTTAACCTGCTCAGCTGATTCTTTAGTTAATGTTAAGTAGAAAAAGAACTTGTTGAAAGGATAGCAGGTTGCTCAGAGCCAGTTTTCTTTGTTTGTAATCAAACAACCTTAATGGATACGGCCCTTAAAGAAGCGAAGTTGTAGTGGTTGGAATTAGGGTTTGCTTTACCATTTAACAACAAAAGCTGAAACCTTGCAGGCTCTGAGCCTAAGATCCCATTTAGTCAGAGGAAAGTTCTGCAGCAGACCTCCTGAGATAACTCCCCGGAACAGGAAGATAACTTCGGAAGCTTGGTTTATTTTCATACAAATGGAATTTTAAGTCCTTATCAGGGTAACGGAAACAAAAAAGCATGTCATACAGACACATTTAGGGTAGGCTGGCTAATTCATTCTTCTTTTGGAACAACTACATTATCAAGATGATGCTTCACTGCCTGTTAGACGTGCTTCTGCTTGGAAGCAGATGAATTGATTTTGAAATTCTTCTGTCATATGCTTAGTGCTTTGTCAGTAAAATTACTGTAATATCTTATGCCATCTGTCATATTCCCTTCTCGCAGCAGGAGCCATCTCCAGCCACAAAGTTCTCAGGCTGAATTTCAATCTTCAGAGTGTTCACTATGGAAGCCCCCATTCTGCAATGCTCTGCTGGCTGGCTGGGGATAGGGCCAAGAAGTGGGTGGTGGACCGGTTTTTAATTTTCACAACCAGAGAAGAATCATGACCCTGGATGTTGCCTGGACTGGAGCATTGATGAACTGAGGTGGTTTTTGCAAATATCCCTATCCTTAGAGGCCTAGAGGGTCAGGTGGGTGGGGCATTTGCCTCAGGAGCAAAATTTAAGGTGGTGTCAGTTTAATTGTTAAACTGAGCAATTAAAGACAAGTAATATTGAAAAATCAAAATTAATGCAAAATCCATAATGAACAAAATCTCACATATTTAAATAAAGCCAGCATCAGCTACAGCACTGTGCTGAGCCATATTGGAGCCTGGGCCGAAGGAACAGCCTGAGCTGCTCCCCTGCCGCCCCTGCCTGATCTTTCTCCTCCATTTTCCCACTGCAGCGCTTGAACTTCCAGCTCTGTTTCACCTATGGACCTGGACTGACACAGGTGGTTCAGAGGTGGTCTTTTATGGCAAACCCTCTGAGGCCTTGTACCACTGTGGATATTCCACCCTCATTTTTAAATGATAGTTTAACTAGATAAAAAATACTGAGTTAATTTTTTTTTTCTCTTCACTACTTTAAATATATGAAAATACCAAAATGACATTGGGGTGCGGCTATTGAGACATCTGTCATCTAATTTTTGTTCCTGTTTGGGTATCTACCTCTTCACTCTGAAGTTTTAAAGGTTTCTCTTTGTCCTTAATATTCCCAAATATCAATGTAATATTTCTTAAACTCTTGACTTCAAGCAGTCCTCCCACCTCAGCCTCCCAGAGTGCTGGGATTACAAATGTGAGCCACCACATTCGGCCTATATTTTTCTATGTGAATGTTTAAAAATATTTCCTTTTTGGCACTCTATGAGTTCTTTCGATATATCATCATAGGGTCTTGAACATTTTCTTTATTCTTGGAAATTTTAAGTCTTTTTTTTTTTTAAGAAAGTATTCCCTCTTCTCCTTTTTCTTTTGTCTCTCCAGGTAGGACTTCTGTCTTATGTATAATGATTCTTCTAAATCTGTGCTCTACATCCTGTAATTTTTACATTTTTCATCCCTATCCCTTTTCTAAGAGTCTTAAGTCAGTGGTTCTCAAAATTGGCTGTAAATTAAAATGACCAGCAGAATGTTTACAATTTTATACCCCAAGCTACTTACTTGGAAGCTCTCTGACAGTGAGGACCCAAGCGTAAGTACTTTTTAAAGCTCCCAGATCCCTCCAGTGTGCAGTCAAGGCTAAGAAGCACATTACCTCTTCTCAGACTTACCATGCATACACTTCACTCAGGAGTAGTGCTAAAGGCACATTCTGACACAGGCGGTCTGGGGCGAGTTCCCAGGGGGTGCAGATACTGCTGATCAATGGGTCTTATTTTGAAGAAACATACAGCCTTCTGACTGACTGCCCCTCCGCTCTACCATCAGCCCGTTTATTGAGCTCTATATTTCCATCATTCTCATTTCCATTCTCCAAATTTCTAATTATATCTTGTTTATAATGGCTTAGTCAGTAGCCTTTCATATATTTTTGTGTTTATTTATTATGCTTGTCATAAATTTTTATTCTGAATGTCAAAGATAAACAAAGCTGGACACTGATTAAAGTGGGGAGGCCAGATTTTAATCAGCAGTAACTATTGCAGTAGGGAAAAGAGTTCTGCAAGAACTGAACTATTCTTTGATTTGTGCAGAGGGGAACAGGTGTTTTAAGAGACAGAGAGGGAGTAGGGACAGGAAAGCAGAAGCTTAGCGGAGTTAGGGAAGTGAAAAATGCAGACTTCATGTAAATGCGAGTAGGTTAGCTGTGGCTAAGGCTGGCAGTTACTGAGGTAGGATCCTGTCCTCCTTCAGAGAGTGGGAGACAGAGGCTCTATACTGTCTTCAGGTGTTGGCTGGAAAAAAACAGTAAATGTTTCTGGCAGCCTTGAGTTTTCTCAGGCAGGCACTTTAATTGGGCCCAGGGTCATCCTAGGGGTATGGCCTTGAGCTGTTAGAAACCCTGTGAACGGGCCGGGCGCGGTGGCTCAAGCCTGTAATCCCAGCACTTTGGGAGGCCGAGACGGGTGGATCACGAGGTCAGGAGATCGAGACCATCCTGGCTAATACGGTGAAACCCCGTCTCTACTAAAAATACAAAAAACTAGCCGGGCGAGGTGGCGGGTGCCTGTAGTCCCAGCTACTCGGGAGGCTGAGGCAGGAGAATGGCGTAAACCCGGGAGGCGGAGCTTGCAGTGAGCTGAGATCCGGCCACTGCACTCCAGTCTGGGCGACAGAGCGAGACTCCATCTCAAAAAAAAACAAAAAAAACAAAAAAAAAAGAAACCCTGTGAACGGGTCAGGCACAGTGGCTCCCACTTGTAATCCCAGCACTTTGGGAGGCCAAGGCTGGAGGATCACCTGAGGTCAGGAGTTCGAGACTAGCCTGGCCAACGTGGCAAAAACCCATCTCTAATAAAAATACAAAAATTAGCCGGGCATGTTGGTGGGTGCCTGTAATCCCAGCTACTGGGGAGGCTAAGGCAGGAGAATCGCTTGAACTCGGGAGATGGAGGTTGCAGTGAGCCACACTCCAGCCTAGGAGACAGAGCAAGACTCCATCTCAAAACAAAAAAAAAAAAAAAAAGGAAAAAAAGAAACCCTGTGAATGTTTGGTTGAGGCCTGGACGAGAAGAGGGCTCAGAGGAGCCTGGCTGGAGATGGGTTGAGGAGAGAGGCTTTGTCAGTGGAGTGCAGGCTGTTGGGTGTCATACTCTTTTATGGAGGAACATCCTTCAGTGTCTCATTATCCTTCCTCTCAGAGTTCACATTTCCCTGGGGTAATCAGCTACTTTGGCTGCTAAGTGAATACCATGGAGTATATATTGAGCTAAAGCCCAAGCCCTAGCTCATGTCTCTTTGGGTAAATTTAGCAAGGGGGTGGTAGGAGAAGTAATGGACTAAGGGCAGGCGATTTAGGAGGAGAAGGGGTGGTGCTATGTGGTAGAGATGGCCCAGGCTTATCAGCCCCATTCTCCCTCTGACTTCCCACCTTATCTTATTAAAGTCTTGGCACTTTTGCTGTAGCCCCTGTCCATTTCAAGAGCTGTCATCCTTGGCTGTAATCACCCAAACCTGAGGAGTGGGAGGGAGGTGGGCTGGGGAAGCGGGGAATGCACAAGGCCTGCCAGTCTACCTGCATCTGGCTCTGTCAGGAGCCACTCACCCAGGCTCCTTGTCATGACTGCCTCGCCACTACTGCTGCGAGACAGAAAATATCCCAGCAAGAGTAAATGGATGGGCACGGACCACCCAGGGGAAGGCTGATGAAAAAAAAACAGCTGTCCCTAACCTGTCCCTGAAAATGACACCTGGTCCTTTGGGCTACTGTCTCTCTCACATCGGGACCCAAACTTCCGTGTTTCCTGGATGTCTCTCAGTTTGTCCTTCAGTGTTTCGGGTCCATCAACCCTAATCTCACAGCATCTGCAGATGCGGTTTCAGGTTGGGGAGCCAACAGCCTGCCTGAGGTTCCCAGCCCATCAGGACTTCCCAGGGACCTGTCTCCATGTAGGCCCAGCCTGACTTGGTGCAGGCAGCCTTCACAGGAGCTGTCACTGCAGCCATAGTCCCAACCATTTCCACCAGCTCTGGAAACAGTGGTGACAGCAACAGTAGAGGTTCAGCCTCCACTTTCATGGAGCTTACAGATGGGTCAGGGAGACAGCCAAGCAATTGTGATAGCATGTGGTGAATACTAGGAGGGTGTTACTGGAGCACAGAGTAGGGGCCTGAGTCCCGGGTGTGTGCATGTGCGTGTGTGGGTAGTTATTGTGAATGTCAAGGAAGACTTGCCTGAAAAAAGTGACATCACAGCTCATGCCTGAAGGATGATTTACAGGGGAGTCTTCTAGGTAGGGAAGATGGCACAGGTGGTGAGATAGAGCACAGTTTGGAAAACCAGAAGGAGTAGGTGGGGCCAGGATTTGACTGTGTCAGGTGAGGCTGGAACATGCGAGTGCAGGGCAGATCATGTCTTTATTTTAACTTGTGATACCTTGTTAACCATGGATCTTTTGCATTGATTTTGATTTTTAAAAAAATATTGCATTACAATAACATTTATCTTGATCACTGAGTTTTTTGTTGCCCCTTTTAATTTTGCCCCTGAGGTGAGTACTTCTTTTGCCTTACGCTAATCCTGTTAGGTGGGTGTGGCTGCAGCATAGATTTCAGAGAGGGGCGAGTGAAGAAAGATGAGGTTGCCAGCTGGAGTGGAGGCCAGGACAGGAGGGCCTGTATGCCTTGCTAAAGATTTTGGACTTGATTGAGTGTGGTGGCTCATGTCTGTAGTCCCAGCACTTTGGGAGGCTATATCAAGAGGATCACTTGAGCCAGGAGTTCCAGACTGGTCTGGGCAACATGGTGAAACCCTGTCTCTACAAAAAATAAAAAAGCCAGGCATGGTGGTGCACACCTATAGCTCCAGCTGCTCAGGAGGCTGAGGTGGGAGATCACTTGCACCTCAGAGGGCTGTGATTGTGCCACTGCACTACAGCCTGGGTGACAAGTAAGACCCTATCTCAGGGAAAAAGAAAAAAAAAAAGTATTTGAACTTTATATCTCACCTCTGCTGAAAGCTTCCAGTGGTAATGCATGGCTGGCCTTGAAATTCAGTTTGACTTTATGAAAACCAGGTTGGTTGTAAGGGGTTGGAGGGAGCAGCCTGGAGAAAAATGTTATCCTCTTCCACCAACTGCCTCCAAAGGGGGCATTTGCTCCACACTCGGGCAGCCCAGCTGTCTGGGCTTGGATGTCACAGCCCCTGCCAGAACCTGAGAGTCGATCTTCTCATCACCCATTCACCTGCAATGTGCAGCAGGTGGATGCAAGACTAGCTCATTGATTAACAGGTCGTTGGGGCCCATCTTTCCCATGCTGCATTTTATGTTGCAGAGGGCCTGTTAAAAGAATATCAATGACATTGTTAATGTAGCAGTCAGGATCTTCTGGGGTAACTGAAGCTTTAAGAATCAATAAAACATTAAAAAAGGTTAAACACTTTACTGGATAAGTCAGACTATATTCCTTAATGGTACAGCTTTGAGGGAAAATGGAATATGAAAAGACAAGGCAATATCACTTTGTAATGGGGAAACACTGCATCAAAAAGATTATTTCCTCAGTCTGATACTTGGATTCAGTGTGTACACTCGTGAGGACCGCAGGTAGAATAGCGGGATGAGGCCTCTGTGGGGGAGCGTAGTGAGGGGAATGGAAGATAAGAATGCCAGGCGGAGTTGAGTGCTTTTACTGGCTGTGTGACCCAGGGCAAACCACTCAATTTCTCTAGCCTCAGTCTCTTCAGCTTATAGATTCTGCTCCTTCTGGGGCTGTTTTGAAGATCTGATGAAATAAAGGATTTCAAGTGTCAAATGTACACTGGAGTTTTTGTCTGTAATCACAGTGAGTAGTAATCTTAGGCCGGAGCCTCTGCATGTGCAGAGGAATTAGAAACGCTGTGCTGTCCCACAGCTGCAGCAGCGGGGGCTCCTCCCCCAGCACCTGCAACGGGGCTCTCGGTGGATAGGAATTGCTGCTTCCATGCATGTTCAGTAAGACTCCTGTGAATTCCTTATACATTTCCATCTGTGGAACCTTCCTTACCCATTGAGTTCTTTCTCGAAGCACTCCTCTCTCTCCACTTCTGATTGTGGTTTGCAAACCCCAGCTATCCTTGGGGCCAGTTAAGGCATGGGAGTGGGCTAGGCTCCTCCCACTCTCTCCCAGCTCCCCAAAGCTGGGAGGGGCCTGAAACTGTAGATGCCTGATGGAACTGTCAGAATGACGTTTTAGTGGCATTAATTGGGAATTATCAGTTTTCATCTTTGACTTCGACATGTGTAGAAGTTGTAAAATATATTGGAAAATAAAACAACAACAAAAACAACCCATGGGTGCGTTGGAAAAACCTCAACATCAGCAAGACTTCAATTAAGGTCTCAGAAGCACTTTCCTCTCCCAGAGAATTCATCCCTGTAAGTCTGTGAAGGCTGAGGCTGCGTGCTCTCCCACCTCCTCCAAGAAACCCTTCCTGGCAATTCCAGCCTGCTGTGGCTTGTGAACTCTTCAGGCACGTGCTGTTTTTATTTCACAATTTAGCCTTAAAGGCGACATAATTCTGAATGAATCTTTAGTAGTTGTGCAAGCACCAGTCTTGGTTTTCTAAGGAGTCTGAGTTCTCCAAAGGCAGGACTACATCTTCTCTCATAAACCCCAAGGTGAGCCAGGCCAGGCCTCTTTAAGCACATGTTAACTGATGTCCTGAAAGGGTCACAAGCTTCCAATGGCTGTCCACTGAAAGAAGGTTCTGGAGCTACTTTCCTAGTAGTTCCTATCACTCGGGAATGCTGAGCAGCCTTGGGATGCCAGTGCCGATGAAGAGGCTGCCTCTGGTGTGTGAAGACAAACAGGGACATGGAGGGGCACCTGAGCTCCACTCCTAACAGGACAAGACAGAGAAGAACCGGGTCTGAAGTTGCAGAGCAGAAGGCAGGAAGGAGCACTTAGGAAGTGTCTCATTCTCAGGGAAGAAGGGCTTAGAGACAGGTCATCTGCACAGGCTAGGATGAGCTGCTGGGACACTGCTCAGCTCTGTGTTTGCTTCTTACTTGGGTCCCGCTGGGCCCCCTGGTTTGGGTGACTTGTTCAAAGTTAAGGCATGCTACCCCCTGGGGGTGGGGTGGGTTTATGCATTCGGAGAACACAAGGTGTGCAACAGTGAGAAAAAGACAAAAGTCCCTGCTGTGGTGGGGCTCTCATTCCAGTGTGTATGTGGCCAGAGGGAGCCAGCAAGCAAACAGAAATGAAACAGGCAATTTCAGAGAGCTAAGAAGGAAATAGAGGAGACTACTGTTGCTGTAATTGGAAGGTCAGCAGGCCATGGGCTGAATGACTAGAGGCTGAGTCCTTTCTTTTCAAGAGAGAGAAAGGATGTGGGGAGGAGTGGCCCAGGCCGCGTGGGATAAGAACTTGTCAGTTGTGCAAGGTGCTTGGATTTCACTCCAAGTGCAAAGGGAAGGCAGGTTGCCCTGATTGCTGAGTGGAGGAGGATGAGACAGGTGGGTGATGATGGGGGCCGGGGCCTGGGCAACTCCCTTTCTTCTTCCCCCAACTGGACCTGCCCCATCCACAGTCCCTGCCTCCCATGAGCTTTGCAGGAACTCCAGCCAGTGAGGGCTACAGAAGGCCTTGACCAAATCACCAGGCCCCAATTTCCAGCTTCCTTGTGTAAAATAGAACTGGCAATGCTGTCCCTCATAGGGTGGTTGTGAAGATGAGATGAGGGCACACATGCACCAGAGATGGAGACAAGAAGTGCCTGATGCAGGTGTGGCCGCTCTCGAGTCCACCCCCACATCAGGAGATTCTGGAATTAGGATGCACTTTACCTTTGTGTCATTTAAGGGAGGGTTTGCATGAGTTTCAAAAGCTCATCCCCAAATTGATGTCTTAGAGTTGAGGAAATACAGTGTTAGGGACCCAGCCTGCCCATGTTTACCTCTGTTCCCTAGCCCTCCCCCTGCCTTTTGGAATCTCACTGTCCTTCCAGTCCCTCTTGTCCCTAGCAGCCCTGCTTCACTTCCCAGCCTTTGAAGGGCCACTTTTGTGTCCTGCCAGCTCAGAGAGGGCTCACCACCTGGGCTACCCAGTGTCAGATGAGCCATGCAGCTGCCACGGAGCGATAACCTGAGGGTCGGGCCTCATGCATTTTTCTCTGTCTCACACCAACCCTGAGCCCCAGGTAGAGATGGAGAAGCCTTTGTGAACCCTTACCCAGGTGAACATCCAGGGAGCCATTCCCTCCAGAAGCAGTGCCCTCGTCTAGAGCATCCTGGGAGCTATTTCTGTCAGAAGCAGTGCCCTCGTCTAGAGTCTTTCTGATGCATTACCAGTCTCCCCAGCTCCCACTTGCCGGCCACACACTGTGAGGAACAGCCTGGCTCCAGTGTCGGGCAGGGTGGGGCGCCCTCCTTGCTTTGTGGGGAGCCGGCTCTGGCGATAGAGCAGTCCATGATGACCTCCTCCACCTGGCGCATGGGCTTGCTTTCACACTGGCGCTCTGGTGTCTTTTCATGGTATCAGACATCATAACAAAGTACTGGGGAAAGCTCCCACTGGTGGGTGCTTGCCGTCTCCTCCCACTCTGTGTCCACAGAGATGGTGATGTGAAGATGCACTGTGGTAGCCCTCACTGAAGTTGACATGGTACCGAGCTCTCATTTGGTCAGAGAGTGGCTTCCTGCAGAAGAAAGTGGGTTTAGGAACGGAATCTTCATAGGTAGAGGATATAGAAGAAACCATGGCAAAGAAACTGCCTAGGCCTCAGGGAGCACAGAAAAGCTCACTGCAGTTCCTACTGCTATTGGCAAGGGGTTGGGGAGATTTAATAGCACAGATAAGGCTAGTGTCACCCACTTCTCGCCTTTCCTTCCTTGCATGTGGATATGTTAGCTGTTTGGCAGCTGTCCCATGACCAGGAGCAATGACTGTTTGCTGGAAACTCCACCCAGGGCTATATCTCTAATCCTTACTGCAACCTTATAAAGCAGGAGCCATTATCCACCCTATTTTACCAGTGAAGAAACAGGTTCAGAAGTAGAAGAGCACACAGGAATTCGATGGTAGAGATGGACTCTGAATCCAGGTGTGGCCCATCTCAGAGTCAGTGCTGTTAACCGTGAGCCCTGCTCTTCTGAGAGCTGCGCCAGCAGAGGCCTCCCAGCATGCACTTCCCACCCTCACTGCCGCGCTGCTCCGTGCCTTCTTTTCCTTCTCTGAGAAGAGGGGCCGGGATGTGGAAAGTTTGCGGGGAGAGTGTGGGGTACTCCCTGTGAGGCTGATGTTTAATCACTTGTCTGTTTAGCACCAACGAGTCAGGGAGCAAATGTGGCCCCAGGTGTGTTGTTTTAATAATAAATCAGAGGTGAGTGCTCACAATTCCTTAATTATGTAGATTTTCCTCAGAAAAAGTTTCAGGGCCCCAGCAGGTGCCTACTCTCTGGGCCTCATTACTGTTGACAGAGCTAAGATTTATGCGCTCACAGCGGCTTGTGGCAAAATGTGTGCAGGGCTGGGAGACCGCCTGTGTTTTCCCTGCTATTAAAATGTCACCTCAGGGTAAATAATATGTGTTAACACACCAGACACATCTCCCAGGTTTGTTTCTTTTACCTAATCTGAAAATAATTAACAGCTTGTAACAACTTCATAACTAAATGTAGTGAGTTATTTAGCCTTTCTAAAAAAAAATAAACTGACACATTTTCCCACCATTATTATTTCATCTCATTTAATTTAATTGTGAAGCCCACCGATTATTGAAATAAGAACAACTTGGTTTCAGTACTCCTGGGCTGTGTTTTCCCAAGTCATTGTATTCAGCACACTCACTGCATTGCAAGTTGTCGATGTGGCTGGAATCAGTGAGAGAAACATTTCTCTCTGGTGGCCTTGTTAACACTCCTTGGTCAGTACTGGATGCTTCCTGTCCTCCCTCTTTCAGTTGTCATGGCTGCTGGGGATACGCTCAGTGACCAGCTAGAATTTGGTTCAACAGAATACCTGTTTCCAACCCCCTGTCTCTCACCTGCTTCTCTGCTATAGAGGCTGAAAGGGATATATAGTCACTTTCCCAGAATTCCTTGCAGCTGTGTCATGGGATCTGGTTCTAATGTGATATGATGTGGTTGGTGGAAGGTTTCAGCAAAAGCTTTTGCTTTCCTGAAAGGAATTAGATAGGTAAGGCTGTCATCACCTCTTCCTTTTCTTTCTGCTTGAGTGTGAATGTGATGTTTGAGCTGCAGCAGCCATCTTGTGACCATGAGGCAAGACACATATGGGAGAGCCACCACACTAAAGACAGTGAAGTGGAAAGGAGCTTGGGTCTCTGGTGACACCATTAAACAGCTAAACTGGTGCTAGCAGCTTCCTAACATGAGAATTATTATTAGTAAGAAAAATAGGCCGGGCACGGTGACCCAAGCCTGTAATCTCAGCAGTTTGGGAGGCTGAGGCTGGCGGATCATCTGAGGTCAGGAGTTTGAGACCAGCCTGGCCAACATGGTGAAACCCATCTCTACTAAAAATACAAAATTAGTCGGATGTGGTGGTGGGCAGCTGTAATCCCAGCTACTCGGGAGACTGAGGCAGGAGCATTGCTTGAATCTGGGAGGCAGAGGTTGCAGTGAGCTGAGATCACAGCATTGCACTCCAGCCTGGGCAAAAAGAGCAAAACTCTGTCTCAAAAAGAAAAAAAAAGAAAAAGAATTTCATATCTTTTAGCTATTGTAGTTTAATTTTGCAGCTTAATACATTTCTCATTGATACTTTATGGGAAAACATCTGGCTCAAGTAGTGACCGACCCAGCCCCAAGCTGCAACATCTGGGCAGTTCTGGAGAGGAATCAATCTTATTTCTATTCTCCCTTCCTCTCTCCCTCCCTCCCTCCCTTAGTTCCTCCCTCTTTCCCTCTATCCACTCATTTACTCCTTCATCTACCCAACACACATTGATATAGCACCTATAGTGGGCCCTCTTGGTGCTGGGGGTAACAGTAGTAAATAAGAGAGAAGTCCCTGCTCTTCAGGAGCATGAACTGTGTTAGAGAGAGGCCGATAATACAAGCACACAGTAGCAAGTGCTAAGTGGAAGGTAAAACAGGGTGATGTGTTAGAGTGTGGGGGCAGGAGTGACAGCCCCACTTTAGACAGGGTAGTCAAGGAAGACCTTTCTGAGGAAGTGACATTTTTGCTGAGTACTGAATGACCATAATGAGCCAGTCATTTAAAAATCTTAGAGACAATGTTCCAGGCAGAAGGAAGAGCAACTGCAAAGTGCCCCAGGAAAGCAAAGGCCTGGCCTGGTGAAAGAAATGGAAGAAAGGCAGTGTGGCTGCAGAGTTATGAGTGGAGAGGCTGAGGCAGCCTCAAGCATGGAGAGAGTCAGAGGCAGGTCATGCAGGCCCCTGGAGGACAGAAGTCATTTCTCATCATAGCCCCAGAAACCATGGAGACTTGCCATCAAGTGTGAGTCTCTGGTTGAATGATGGGAGTAGGGAGGCCAACGTTGCTGTCTTGAGCCAAGGCGTGTTGACTGTCATGGTGCTCAAGGGGCCTACCTGGGATTTCTGTCCCTGCAGAGCCCTGGGTGCCCAGTGATTCTGTGTTGGGCACCTTGGTCCCCAGATCAATTCCTGGAGAAGATGCTGTGGAAAAGCTCACTGAGATTAGTTGGGACTCTTAAATTACGATGGCTACAAACCCAGTTTGAATTAGTTTAAACAAAAAAGGAATTTTTTGGAGGTACCTCTGTTAGCCCAACTCAAGAGTGAAAGAGCTAAGGTATTTATTCACCAACTACCCATCTGTCTATGGGTAGCTTTCAGCTTGCCTTGTTTGGCCAGAAAAAAATTTCAAGCACAGTCTAGGGTATTTGCAGAAAGCAACTTTCAATTCTAGAGGTGGGAGTCAGGGGACACTGTGGGGCACACAGCATCTGTCACAATGCTGATGGGCAAAACTCCTTTGCTTGCTCTCCTCTGTGTGCTAACTGTGGAAGTGGATGACAGGACATGGCCGTGTGTTTTTACAATGGCATTCTTGTGTCTGTTTATTTGGCTGCCTGCTCTAAGACAAGGATTGGTACATTTTTTTAATGAAGGATCAGGTAGTAAGTGTCTTAGATGGTGTGGGCCCCAGGTCTTTGCTGTCCTAGCAGGAAGCAGCCATGGGCAGTGGGTGGAGGAATGGGTGTGGCTATGATCCAGTAGAACTTATGCATGGAAACAGGCAGAGCCTTGGGTTTGGTGAATGGGCTGTAGTTTTCCAACCCCTGTTTTGAACAGTCTGTGGGTTCCTTTTGTGAGAAGTTAATAGCAGTTTCTACAAAGAGAGAGTCGTTCTTCAAGTAAGGTGAAGAGGCTTCGCTGTTAAGGGGTGGCAGGTGCATTCTGTGGATTGCAAGTTGGGGATGTACAGGTGAACCCCTTTTACTAGTGGTGATGGTGATAGTGGTAGGGGAAAGGTTTATTGAAAGCTGAACTCTAAAGAAACCAACCATCATCAGGGTCATTATAGACCAGTCCCTGAGGAGATGACTTTGACTCATGTGCTATTCCTTTTTAAAATTTATTTCCAAATTCTCTGAAGACCTGGCAGGCTTTGGCCATAGTTTCTGTCATGGGCCTTCCTGGTCATCCAGTACAGTGTCCTTTTGTGACTCTCCCTGAAAGAAAGGACTGATTTTCTGCTGACTGATATTCTGTTGAATTAACCATCTCCTTAAAGCCCCGAAGCACTGGAAAGACGTGTATTTAACATATTTTGCACCTCATGACCTGCTAGCCATTGGTCAACCTTTATGGGTTAAATCTGTCCATTGGAACTTGATATAATGATAAACAACTATGGCCACAAAGGTGGGCAGGTTAGGGCCATCCCACCTGTGCTGGCCACCTGGCCATCAGTATCTTACAGAGATACCAACCAACCTTTTACAGATTCCAGCAGTGAAGTCAACATGTGGGTGGGTTTTGGACATGAGTATAGGAAACCAAAGCACCCCCATGCTAAGGGATGTTTGTTAGTTGCATGCAACACCGCCTAGTCCTGCCTGACCATGAAGCCTAACAACAGTTTAAAAACACTTGTTCTACTCATCTTGTATTTCCTTATTGATAGTGATTTATGGCTATGCCTGAAACAACCCCATCTCCCCTATATGACATATAAAATGGGGAAATTTGGAATCTTCAAGGTATTATTGGGTATAAGTTATGGTGAGTACTGGAAAATCTGGAATAATTGGAATATCCAGAATTAATTGGCAGTATTATAAATCAAGAATGTCAGAAAAACAGATCGGATTCCAGAAAATATTCCCCAGAAGCCCCTCCTGGCACTGACTCTTGTGTGGACAGGTAGAGACAGAATTCATGTGGTATTGGAGAGGATAGCATAACTGTAGGTGAGTCTCTGAGACCGGCTGGAGGCATTGTAATGGTGTTGACCAGTGCCTTGTAAAGGTTGTATTCCATCTAGGTATATAAAGCAAAAGACCTTCTCATCAACAAATCCTGACCGAGTGCGTACTGTTTTCCAAGTGCTGGAGATGCAGCAGTGAACACAACAGAGTCTGTGCCCTCATGGAGCTCACATCCTATTGCAAGAGGCATCACACATACATCAGTGAGTTCAGGACAGTCCGATGGTGAACAGTTAGGCCAATTAAGTCAGCTGGGTGTGAGGGAGACTAGCAAGTTGCTTTTTACGTAAGGTAGCCAGGGAAGGCCTTCCTGATGAGCTGCCATTTGAGGAGACACTGGAAGGAAGAGAGCAAGCACCCAGCTATCTTTGGAAGGGTGGAGCCTCACAGGGGGAGCAGCAGGTACTGGACACTGAGGAGCAAAGCAGGAGAGCACAGGGCCAGTGTGTCAGGCAGCAGGCAGGGTGCAGATCACACAGGGCCTCCAGTCCTTGGCCAGGAGTGTGCATGTCCTTGTAGGTGTGAAGGGAAGCTGATGGAGGGTTGACAGCAGGGAGTAGCATGGTTTCCTCTGCATTTTAGGAGTTCCATTACAGCTGCTGCCTGAAGACCCAGCCACTTCAAAGGCTGGGAACCTGTTAGGTGGCCGTGAAATGACACTGATGAGCCATCACTGAGCCTGACCCAGGATGGCAACTCTAGGGGGAGTAAATGAAGTTTTGCGGCCAGAGCCCATGGGTTAGTTGGTGATGGGATAGTTGTGTTGAGAGAAGAAAGAGGAGTCAAGTGTGACCACAGGGCTCTTGGCCTGAGCAGTTGGGGACAGAGTTGCTATTGACTGAGACCGGGAGAGAGAGATAGCGGGAAGAGCAGAGAGTAGGATTAGGAGCTCAGAGTGGGTGCGCTGAGCTTGAGATGCAAATCAAGTGGGTATGCCAGCTTGGATGTCGGATATATGATCTTGGAGTTCAGGGTGAGATGAAGCAGGGTCCCCTTCTTTTAGGGGCCTATAGACCCTAAGCATAGAAATAAAGGAAAATCCTGACTTATTTCAAGAGAAATTTCAGGCACCTAGCTAGCCCCAGGAGTAAATAAGCAACTTGTTAAAATAAAAGGTTATCGTAGCCTAAAACAGTGGCCCAGGGAGTTAAAGCTTCAGAGATGTTTGGTTTCACTATAGAAACTAAAGGCCTCTCCTTTACCTGTGTCCCTGAGTTGTCCTTCAGAGGTACCGACCCCCGCAATGAGTCCAGATGCAGACAAGGGGGAAGTGAGAACTAAGCTTCGTTGCTTTGCTTCTTCCTGGGGGCCTTAAAGAAAATCACTCTTAGCCAGTTAACTTGTTTCCAGTAACCCAAACTTTGTAAACAAAGCTTCTCTTCCTTAGCCAATTACAAAATCAGAAAATCTTTGACTCTACCTACAACCTATAAGCCCCCTACTTCAAGGTACCTTACCTTTTTAAGCTTAAACCAATGTAAAACCTCCATGGTATATTTGATTTATGATTTTGCCTGTAGCTTCTTTCCTGACACTTACCCTGCCTTTAAAAACCCTCGCCTGCAGGCCATCAGGGAGGCCAGGATTTGAGCAATAGCTGCCTGGTACTCTTCACCTGGCACCCTGCAAGTAAACACGTTCTTTTCTGTCACTGCAGAAACCTTGATGTGGGCACCACACCAGGCAAGTGCACCTCAGTTTGGTTGTGACAAGGGAAGACGCCCAGAGATGTGTATACAGGAGTTACCAGTCCTCACACTCTTCTTTCTCTGTGCTCACTGCCTGGTGAATCTCATCCAATTTCATGGTTTTAAAACCCATCTACATGAGTCTTGTTCATTCTGATGTTTAGAAGTCAGGAGATGAAAAGTCTGTAATGCAGAGGTTCTCAAGAGTTTTGCCCCAGGGGATATTCAGCCATAGTTGGAGACATCTTTGGTTGTCACCACTGGAGATGGGAGTGCTATTGCCATTTAGTGAGTGGAGACCAGGGATGATGGTGACCATCCTACAAGGTACAGTGCAGACAGACCCCACCACAAAGAATTATCTGGCCCCAAGCCTCAATCCTGCAAGGTTGAGAAACTGCTGTAAAAGAATCAGAGAAGGAGTAGTCAAGGGGAGGGAGAGAGCCAAAATAGAATCTTCTCTGTGACTTGGTCTCCTTATTATTCAGGGACCTTACAAAGCTCCAGTTCCTACATAGAGGAGAAGATCTTGGACTGATAACAGCTTGCACAAGATCGAACCATCCCCCCTCCAATAAGCCTCAGTAAAGATTTTCTGAATTGAATTGAATTTTATTCACTAATTCTAGTGCCAGACAGGATCACATAAAGTGTTGAGTAGCCTTTCTCACCTGCAGTGTGCTCCCCTAAGGGGCTGTGGCAGTCTCCCAAAGGGGCTTTCCCGCCTGCAGTGTGCTCCCCTGAGGGGCTGTGGCAGTCTCCCAAAGGGGCTTTCCCATGTGCAGCGTGCTTCCCTAAGGGGATGTGGCAATCTCCCAAAGCGGCCTCCACTCTCTGTTTGTGCTTTCATTCATTTGCTTGTTCATTTCTTCTTTTTTTTTTTTTTAAATTATACTTTTAGTTCTAGGGTACATGTGCACAACACGCAGGTTTGTTACATATGTATACATGTGCCATGTTGGTGTGCTGCACCCATTAACTTGTCATTTACATTAGGTATATCTCCTAATGCTACCCCTCCACCCTCCACCCTCCCCACAGTAGGCCCTGGTGTGTGATATTACCCTTCCTGTGTCCAAGTGATCACATTGTTAGTTCCCACCTATGAGTGAGAACATGCCGTGTTTGGTTTTCTGTTCTTGTGATAGTTTGCTGAGAATGATGGTAACGAGCTGCATCCATGTCCCTACAAAGGACACGAACTCATCCTTTTTTATGGCTGCGTAGTATTCCGTGGTGTATATGTGCTACATTTTCTTAATCCAGTTTGTCACTGATGATGGACATTTGGGTTGATTCCAAGTCTTTGCTATTGTGGATAGTGCCGCAATAAAAAAACGTGTGTGTGTGTCTTTATAGCAGCATGATTTATAATCCTTTGGGTATATACCCAGTAATGGGATAGCTGGGTCAAATGGTATTTCTAGTTCTAGATCCTTGAGGAATCGCCACACTGTTTTCCACAATGGTTGCACTAGTTTACAGTCCCACCAACAGTGTAAAAGTGTTCCTATTTCTCCACATCCTCTCCAGCACCTGTTGTTTCTGGACTTTTTAATGATTGCCATTCTAACAGGTGTGAGATGGTATCTCATTGTGGTTTTGATTTGCATTTCTCTGATGGCCAGTGATGATGAGCATTTTTTCATCTGTCTGTTGGCTGTATAAATATCATCTTTTAAGAAGTGTCTGTTCATATCCTTTGCCCACTTTTTGATGAGGTTGTTTGTTTTTTTCTTGTAAATTTGTTTGAGTTCTTTGTAGGTTCTGGATATTAGCCCTTTGTCAGATGAGTAGATTGCAAAAATTTTCTCCCATTCTGTAGGTTGCCTGTTCACTCTGATGGTAATTTCTTTTGCTGTGCAGAAGCCCTTTAGTTTAATTAGATCTCATTTGTCAATTTTAGCTTTCATTGCCGTTGCTTTTGGTGTTTTAGACATGCAGTCCTTGCCCATGCCTATGTCCTGAATGGTGTTACTTAGGTTTTCTTCTAGGGTATTTACGGTTTTAGGTCTAACATTTAAGTCTCTAATCCATCTTGAATTAATTTTCGTATAAGGACTAAGGAAAGGATCCAGTTTCAGCTTTCTACTTATGGCTAGCCAATTTTCCCAGCACCATTTATTAAATAGGGAATCCTTTCCCCATTTCTTGTTTTTCTGAGGTTTGTCAAAGATCAGATGGCTGTAGATGTGTGGTATTATTTCTGAGGGCTCTGCTTTGTTCCATTGGTCTGTATCTCTATTTTGGTACCAGTCCATGCTGTTTGACTTACTGTAGCCATGCAGTATCGTTTGAAGTTAGGCAACATGATGCCTCCAGCTTTGTTCTTTTGGCGTAGGATTGTCTTGGGAATGCAGGCTCTTTTTTGGTTCCATATAAACTTTAAAGCAGTTTTTTTCCAATTCTGTGAAGAAAGTCATTGGTAGCTTAATGGGGATGGCAATGAATCTATAAATTACCTTGGGCAGTATGGCCATTTTCACAATATTGATTCTTCCTATCCATGAGCACAGTATATTCTTCCATTTGTTTGTGTCCTCTTTTATTTCACTGAGCAGTGGTTTGTAGTTCTCCTTGAAGAAATCCTTCACATCCCTTGTAAGTTGGTTTCCTAGGTATTTTATTCTCTTTGAAGCAATTGTGAATGGGAGTTCATTCATGATTTGGCTCTCTGTTTGTCTGTTATTGGTGTATAAGAATGCTTGTGATTTTTGCACATTGATTTTGTATCCTGAGACTTTGCTGAAGTTGCTTCTCAGCATAAGGAGATTTTTGGCTGAGACGATGGGGTTTTCTAAATATACAATCATGTCATCTGCAGACAGGGACAATTTGACTTCTTCTTTTCCTAAGTGAATACCCTTTATTTCTTTCTCTTGCCTGATTGCCCTAGCCAGAACATCCAACACTGTGTTGAATAGGAGTGGTGAGAGAGGGCATCCCTGTCTTGTGCCAGTTTTCAAAGGGAATTTTTCCAGTTTTTGCCCATTCAGTATGATATTGGCTATGGGTTTGTCTTAAATAGCTCTTATTATTTTGAGATACGTTCCATCAATGCCGAATTTATTGAGAGTTTTTAGCATGAAGGGCTGTTGAATTTTGTCAAAGGCCTTTTCTGCATCTATTGAGATAATCACGTGGTTTTTGTCTTTGGTTCTGTTTATATGCTGGATTACGTTTTTTGGTTTGCATAAGTTGAACCAGCCTTGCATCCCAGGGATGAAGCCCACTTGATCATGGTGGATAAGCTTTTTGATGTGCTGCTGGATTCAGTTTGCCAATATTTTATTGAGGATTTTTGCGTCGATGTTCATCAGGGATATTGGTCTAAAATTCTCTTTTTTTTTGTTGTGTCTCTGCCAGGCTTTGGTATCAGGATGATGTTGGCCTCATAAAACGAGTTAGGGAGGATTTCCTCTTTTTCTATTGATTGGAATAGTTTCAGAAGGAATGGTACCAGCTCCTCCTTGTACCTCTGGTAGAATTCGGCTGTGAATCTGTCTGATCCTGGACTTTTTTTGTTTGGTAGACTATTAATTATTGCCTCAATTTCAGAGCCTTCTATTGGTCTATTCAGGGATTCAACTTCTTCCTGCTTTAGTCTTGGGAGAGTGTATGTGTCCAGGAATTTTTCCATTTCTTCTAGGTTTTCTAGTTTATTTGTGTAGAGGTGTTTATAGTATTCTCTGATGGTAGTTTGTATTTCTGTGGGGTCAGTGGTGATATCCCCTTTATCATTTTTATTGCATCTATTTCATTCTTCTCTCTTTTCTTCTTTATTAGTCTTGCTAGCAGTCTATCAATTTTGTTGATCGTTTTAAAAATCCAGCTCCTGGATTCATTGATTTTTTGAAGGGTTTTTTGTGTCTCTATCTCCTTCAGTTCTGCTCTGATCTCAGTTATTTCTTACCTTCTGCTAGCTTTTGAATGTGTTTGCTCTTGCTTCTCTAGTTCTTTTCATTGTGATGTTAGGGTGTCAGTTTTAGATCTTTCCTGCTTTCTCTTGTGGGCATTTAGTGCTATAAATTTCCCTCTACACACTACTTTAAATGTGTCCCAGAGATTCTGGTATGTTTTATCTTTGTTCTTATTGGTTTCAAAGAACATCTTTATTTCTGCCTTCATTTCGTTATGTACCCAGTAGTCATTCAGGAGCAGGTTATTCAGTTTCCATGTCATTGAGTAGTTTTGATTGAGTTTCTTAGTCCTGAGTTCTAGTTTGATTGCACCGTGGTCTGAGAGACAGTTTGTTATAATTTCTGTTCTTTTACATTTGCTGTGGAATGCGTTACTTCCAACTATGTGGTCAGTTTTGGAATAAGTGTGATGTGGTGCTGAGAAGGATGTATATTCTGTTGATTTGGGGTGGAGAGTTCTGTAGATGTCTATTGGGTCCACTTGGTGCAGAGTTGAGTTCAATTCCTAGATATCCTTGTTAACTTTCTGTCACATTGGCCTGTCTAATGCTGACAGTGGGGTGTTAAAGTCTCCCATTATTATTGTATGGGAGTCTAAGTGTCTTTGTAGTCTCTAAGGACTTGCTTTATGAATCTGGGTGCTCCTGTATTGGGTGCATATATATTTAGGATACTTAGCTCTTTTTTTTGAATTGATCCCTTTACCATTATGTAATGGCCTTCTTTGTCTCTTTTGATCTTTGATGGTTTAAAGTCTGTTTTATCAGAGACTACGATTGCAACTCTTGCCTTTTTTTGTTTTCGATTTGCTTGGTAGATCTTCCTCCATCCCTTTATTTTGAGCCTATGTGTGTCTGCATGTGAGATGGGTCTCCTGAATACAGCAAACTGATGGGTCTTGACTCTTTATCCAATTTGCCAGTCTGTGTCTTTTAATTGGACCATTTAGTCCATTTACATTGAAGGTTAATATTGTTATGTGTGAACTTGATCCTATCATTATGATATTAGGTGGTTATTTTGCTCGTTAGTTGATGCAGTTTCTTCCTAGCATCAATGGTCTTTACGTTTTGGCATGTTTTTGCAATGGCTGGTACCGGTTGTTCCTTTCCATGTTTAGTGCTTCCTTCAGGATCTCTTGTAGAGAGGCCTAGTGGTGACAAAATCTCTAAGCATTTGCTTATCTGTAAAGGATTTTATTTCTCCTTCACTTATGAACTTAGTTTGGCTGGATATGAAATTCTGGGTTTAAAATTCTTTTCTTTAAGAATATTGAATATTGGCCCCCACTCTCTTCTGACTTGGAGAGTTTCTGCTGAGAGATCTGCTGTTAGTCTGCTGGGCTTCCCTTTGTGGGTAACCTGATCTTTCTCTCTGGCTGCCCTTAACATTTTTCCTTCATTTCAACTTTGGTGAATCTGACAATGATGTGTCTTGGAGTTGCTCTTGTTGAGGAGTATCTTTGTGGCATTCTCTGTGTTTCCTGAATTTGAATGTTGGCCTGCCTTGCTAGGTTGGGGAAGTTCTCCTGGATAATATCCTGCAGAGTGTTTTCCAACTTGTTTCCATTCTCCCCGTCACTTTCAGGCACACCAATCAGACGTAGATTTGGTCTTTTCACATAATCCCATATTTCTTGGAGGCTTTGTTCATTTCTTTTTACTTGTTTTCTCTAAACTTCTCACTTCATTTCATTTATTTGATCTTCAATCACTGATATTCTTTCTTCCGGTTGATCGAGTCGGTTACTGAAGCTTGTGCCTTTGTCACCTTGTTCTCGTGGCATGGTTTTCATCTCTATCAGTTCGTTTATGGACTTCTCTGCATTGGTTATTCTAGTTATCCATTCTTCCATTCTATTTTCAAGGTTTTTAGTTTCTTTGCGCTGGGTACTTAGTTCCTCCTTTAGCTCTGTGAAGTTTGATTGACTGAAGCTGCCTTCTCTCAGCTCATCAAAGTCATTCTCTGTCCCACTTTGTTCCGTTGCTGTTGATGAGCTGCATTCCTTTGGAGCGGGAGATGTGCTCTGATTTTTTGAATTTCCAGCTTTTCAGCACTGCTTTTTCCCCATCTTTGTGGTTTTATCTGTCTTTGATCTTTGATGATGGTTGCATACTGATGGGGTTTTGGTGTGGGTGTCCTTTCTGTTTGTTAGTTTTCCTTCTAACAGTCAGGATCCTCAGCTGCAGGTCTGTTGGAGTTTGCTTGAGGTCCACTCTAGATGCTGTTTGCCTGGCTATCAGCAGCAGAGGCTGCAGAAGGTAGAATTTTGCTGAACAGCAGGTGTTACTGTCTGATTCTTGCTCTGGAAACTTCATCTCAGGGGCGTACCTAGCAGTGTGAGGTGTGAGGTGTCAGTCTGCACCTAGTGGGGGATGTCTCCCAGTTAGGCTACTCAGGAGTCAGGGGCCCACTTAAGCAGGCAGTCTATCCCTTCTCAGATCTCAGCCTCCATGCTGGGAGAACCACTGCTCTCTTCAAAGCTGTCAGACAGACATTTACATCTGCAGATGTGCAGAGGTTTCTGCTACTTTTTGTTTAGCTATGCTCTGTCCCCGGAGAAGGAGTCTACAGAGGCAGGCAGGCCTCTCCTTGAGCTGTGGTGGGCTCCACCCAGTTTGAGCTTCCCAGGGGCTTTTTTTACCTACTTAAGCATCAGCAATGGTGGGCACCCCTCCCCCAGCCTGGCTGCCGCCTTCCAGTTAGATCTCAGACTGCTGTGCTAGCAATGAGGGAGGCTCTGTTGTCGTGGGACCCTCAAGGCCTGGTGTGGGATATAATCTCCTGGTGTGCCATTTGCTAAGACCCTTCGTAAAGCACAGTATTATGGTGGGAGTTACCTGATTTTCCAGGTGTTGTGTGTCTCAGTTTCCCTTGGCTAGGAAAAGCAATTCCCTTCCCCCTTGCACTTCCCAGGTGAGGCGATGCCTCGCCCTGCTTCAGCTCTCGCTGGTTGGGCTGCACACACTGACCAGCACCGACTGTCCAACACGCCCCAGTGAGATGAACCCGGTACCTCAGTTGAAAATGCAGAAATCACCAGTCTTCTGTGTCGCTCACGCTGGGAGCTGGAGGCTGGAGCTGTTCCCAATCGGCCATCTTGGGCACCCCCCTTGCTTGTTCATTTCATTGCCATGTTTTCACCTTGTGTCTCCTGTGTACTGGGCCCTGTGGTTGCCTGGTGCTAGGGTTCAAGGACTAAATAAGATAAGCATGGTCCCTTTTCTACACAGCCTCCATTTTCGTGTGGAACACAGAACGTGTGAAAGCAGAGAAAACAGATGATGGGGAGCGCTGTGGAGGCAACACAGAGTGGGGCAGAGAATGACAAAAGCTGACAGGCGGCCTGTCTGAGGAGGCGGCATTTCAGCCAAGTCCTGAAAGACAAGAAGTTGGCCCCAAAACAGGGGTGTATGTCCAGAAGATCTTGGAGCTCCCCCTCCATGGGAGAGGGCTTGACTGTTGAAAGGGAGAGAGATGGGCCCAGTGCAGTGGAAACCTAGAGAGTAAGCGAGATAAGAGCAGCAGGAAAGGAGGGTGGAGAGGTGTGTGGGGCCAGACCAGCTGGGAGTCCAGGGGCACATGTGCTTCTTACTCCATGACCAGGGTCCCAGCAGGTGTGTCTGAGACTGGGGCTGGGTCTTCAGGAAGGGGTATGTGGATGTGAAAGGAAGTAGATTTTGGGGACCCCAAGCTCACTATGCCAAAGGAGAAGTTAAGCTTGGGAACCAAGTCACCAATTCTGCCTTCTTTTTTATGTTCCCAAGCAGACAGCTGTAATTTCACATGCTTACTTTCTCTATTATTTTTTAAATTTTTAAAATGTTTTAGTTATTAATGATTTTTAAAAATAAATAGAGTTGGAGTCTCACTGTGTTGCCACAGCTGGTCTCAAACTCCTGACATCAAGTGATCCTCTGCCCCCAGGAGACTCTCCCTTCTTGGCTTCCGAAAGCTCTGGGATTACAAGTGTGAGCCATGGCCCATATGCTTACGTTATCTTATGTAAGATGTGGATAATTGACTGTTTCTCTACCCCCTTTTTTCACGTGTAAAATGTAGATTCACTGAGCACTAAGCAAAGCCTCATAAGCACACAACCACTGGCCTCATTGCCTACCCTCCCCGCTTTTTTCATCCCTCATTCTCTTCTATCGCTCTTTCCCCTTTAAATATTAAAGTCCTCAAAATCCTCCTGAAAAAGCACAGGTCACAAATCCTACTGGGACTTGTGTTTCTTCTTCCCAGGCGCGTCCTCAACCTCAACCTCAACCTGGGGCAAAATAAACTTCTGAATTGACTGAGACCTTTCTTGGTAACTTTTTGGTTTGCTTAGGATGTGTGGGAAGGGCCAGGATGTAATGAGACGGAAGCCATTGTTCTCCCTGGATCCAGGTCCTCAGGACCACTAACCCCCTACATTTTGGGGGTTGGTTTTCTTTTGCATTGAGTGCTTCCAGGAGGGGCTAGGTGGCAACAACCCCTTGGAAATACACATCTAAGCTGGCACTGTCTATACACATGCCGCTCTGAGGCCTCACCCTGCTCTGATTTTCACACACATTTCATCACACATTTGTTTTATAATCTCATGATACCATTTTAAATGCTCTAATTAGACAATGTGGGGTCTGTATGATTCCATTAAAAGTGTTTGAGTGAAAATAATAAGTAGGGAATTAACTCTCTTAACTGAAACCTCTAATTGCTTGTGGGAAGACAGAAAACATTAAAAATGCCCACCTAGAGGGGTTGTTCAGATCTTAAGATTAAAGATGATATTTCACCAAGGCAGTAATAATCACTGCCAGGGAGCATTTTCTTTTTCCTTTCAAAACAGAAGGAAGACAAATCGAATGAGATAGTCACAGTTTTTCCTTCTGTTGCCACGCCAGTGTCTACAGGCCGCTGTATGAAAGGCTTGATTGGTGTGTTGACTCTAATAGCCAACCTCTGTACCATGCAAGTGAGCTGGCAGGGGCGGGGAGAGCTGGAAGGAGGAGACTTTTTCAGTGACAGCCCAGGAGAGTTCTCATGTCACAAGCACCGCCACTTCCCTTTCAGCCTCCGTCCTCCCACCCCGGCTGTAGTCCTGGCTGCACTTGGGGGCTGGCTGGGGCAGGGTCTGTCTGAGCTGTGAGGGTCACATCCCTGCAGGCCTCCACACTCAGATGGTGCGCATCTCTCTGCTGCAGTTGCATGGATGCTCTGATGGAGAGGAAGAAGATGTTTACCCAGCAGCTCAGATTGACGTTCCATTCTCAGTGTGCACTGCCTCAGGCACACCATGAATGCATACATATTTTTACAAATTCTGTAACTAGCATGTAAGCATCAGCTATGTAGATATTTTCTGTTCTTTTTTTGGTCTTAAAACTGTCTTTATTTGCTGAATTTTAAATATACCTCAAGGCTATGGAGGTGGGAATAACAGATGAAACAGGACTGTCAAAATGTTGATAATTATTGACGTTGAGTAATGGGTACGAAGGGATTCGTTATACTCTGATACTTACATGTATTTGAAAATACTTGTAAAAGGTGAAAATAAAATAAATACACCACTGTGTTTTGCATCTATTCAGTTTTTATTCTAGAAAGTGGCCTCAGGCCCCTGAGAACCTATGAGGACAAAGTGTAAGATTTTTGCTGATAGACATGAGGGAGAACTTTCTGGAAGACTGATAGGTGTCTTGGGAAGCATTCCAGCAGAGGCCTTTGAAAACTCTGCTGCCTCCCCAAGGGCCTGATGCACCTGCAGATATTTCCCCAGAGGCTGCTGGGCACCCCCGGGGACATCGTATCATGGGGCCCTGGCTCTTGCCACGTGCTCCTCCTGGAAAACTCACTCTCTTCATCCTGTACTCTGTGCACTGAAAATCCTCCTTGAAGCCTTCCTGACTATCTCAAGTGAAAGTGGCTGTTTCCTCACCCTTTGGCCCTCTCTAATGATGCTGGTTTCTAGTTGCCTGGTATTGGAATTAGCTGTAGGGCTCCTGGGTGGGTGGGTTCTGTTCTTCCCAGAAGGGCCAGATCTGTGGTCTCCATGAATAGCCCCTGGGTGCTATCTCCTCTGGGCCCTGTTTCCAATATTGGGCTTTCCTAACCCCACAGCCTAAAGGGCTGGTGGCCCTGCCCCTGCATGACCTGGGGCCAGCCTGCTCCCCTAAGCCTCACTCACCTGAAGTTAAGGTCCAAAACTGCCGATCTCTCCAGCGGGAAGAGCCGGCGTCTACTGACCATGGTGCTCCCAGGCCTGGCTTCTTGGCTTGTTTTGCTGTATCTGGCGTCCAGTCCTACTTCTCCTGATACATGCAGGGGGAAGGGCCCTTTCCTGGAGACACTCACGCCTCTGCCTGCTGTGACACTAATCGCCAAGGGCACATCTGAGCACATCTAGCATGTGAGGGACTGGTGACCCGGCCCGAATCCAGCTCCTCCCCAGGGCTGAGCTGTCAAAATCACGAACCTTTTGGTGGTGACAGGAAGCAGGTTAGGCCTCTTCCATTAGCAATCACTCTGCAGCATCAGGCAGAGACATTTTCCACTTTTAAGAGAATGTATCTGAGGCAGCCTTGGCATGTCCTGGGGGGAAGTTCAAAGACAACCCCTGGGAACAGGTCTCCATCCTCTCTTCCTTAGACTCAAGGAATTAAATGACATTTTTTTACTCCAATAAATATTTCAAGGGCTTCTTTCGTCTCCAGAAACAATAGAGAGTGAGAAGAAGAGACACATCAATGTCTTGCTGCTGTCCCTTTGAGGGGCTGGTGGCCTGTGCAGGGTCCCCCTCAGAGCTGTTTAGGAGAGTTGCAGCCTAAAGCTGCTTCAGGCCAGGAGACATCACTGACCCTGCTGTGGTTATCCTTGCTTTAAACCAGAAACAAAATTTATCCCATAGTGAGCTTGGAATACAAGCAGCTAGTCATGGTGGGCCTCCTTTTCACTGCTACATCCCCATTTCAGAGAGGTTGATGTGTGAAAAGATGTGTCTTAGAATCAAAGAAATGTGATAATGACATGTTCCCAAGAGTGTTATCAAGAGGCAGGAACAAGGGAAGGGTGCAGGGGACAGGCCCTGGGGAAGGAGAAGTGGTATAGGCTGGAGTGGTCAGGACAGGAAGGCTTCATGGAGTTGGTGGGCCCAGAGCTGGGCTGTGCCAAGTTGTACATAGGAAGGGGCAGGGCTGTGGGAGCAGAGTGCGCCCGAACTGCAGAGGACCAAGGCATATGGAGTTCATCTGGGCATCAGTGAAGAGCCCCTGAAGTTTCCAGCCTGGCAGTGCTAAAGGGAAAGATGTTTTAGGGAGAGTACTCTGAGTTTTAGAGAGAACTGAGGCATAAGTTAACAGTCAGGAGGTTATAGAGGGCGCTGAGGGTTGGAAACAGAGAACCAGTCTGGAGCTGGGGACAGGGGTGGCAGCGGTGATGGAGGCTGAGAACATGAGATAGTGACGGGTCTCATCACTTCCACAACCGTTTCCCTGAGCAGCCTCTCTGCCTAGAGGTCTGGGCTTCAGTTACCTCAGAACCTTGTTCCCCGCCCACTCGCCAGTCCCAGGTCCACTGTGGACCACTCCCAAAGCCTCTTGGGCATTCCACACCCTCCATATACGGGAAAGCATGTTGCCTGCAATGGGTCCAATCCTTCCAGACAGAAAAGGACTGATGTGGGATAAGGGGCAACCATCGTCACCGGAAACAACTTCTTCTGATGAAACTATAACGCTTCTCTCCTCTAGGGTGGCGCCTGGCAGCACCTAAGGTGGTCTGCAAAGGAGCAGAGATGCTTCCTCAGGCAGTACCCTTGCAACAAGCACCCCCCAGGAATATCCTGCACCACCCTGCAATCACTTCCCCCAAGGGTGACCCGGATAGCTTCCTGACACCAGCTAGAAACACAAGCTAATCCTCCAGTGGGCTACCAGTCTAGGAGCTGGGGAGAGGGGAAAGTCAAGATGGCTACTGGAGAGCTAGCCATCTAGAGAGGCTTCTAGTGGAACAGAATGGAACTCATGTGAGGGATGGCACTATCGGGAGCCCACGTGGTGTCCCTACAAGCCCTGAGACAGTGCTGTCTCCAGATCAAGGCCACCTGAGGGCTGGTGCCAGCCCCAGAGGTCCCCTAACCCTCACGTCCCAACGCCTTCCCAGGGAAACTTCCCTGTCTTTTTGTGTGGTGCAGGTCGCTTATCTACAAAGACCAGATGGAAGTTATTAAGCTTAGGTCTGTTGTGACTGAAGACAGATTTAGTTCACACAGAGGCGAGAGCCGACTGCTGTCCTGCCCACGAAGAAGGGGCTGGAAGGTGTGCTAACTGCTGAATTTTAGCTCGAGTGTAAAATAAACATCTCTTTAAGTTTTGAAGGTTTAATGAGTCATAAGATTATTCGAAATTACACGCCGCCCTAATATTCAGTTTCTACCTTTCCCAGTGGGCCAGGGTTCCATTCCTCCTAGTTGTAAAGGCTCAAGTTTATTGATGGTAGGAGGTAGTAGTGATTTGTCAAGAACAGTTTCTCTCAAGGAAGGTATGTACCATATGAGCCTGTGTGTGCGTGTGTGTATGAGTGTGTGTGGGTGTGTGCATGTGTGTATGAGTGTGTGTGTGTGTTAGGGTGCAGCTTTGGGGGAGTGGTGTCCTCATGCACACCACTGTTGGCCTGTTTAGAAAAGGTGAGGCAGTCAGGCTGTGTCCTTCCAGGTGGATTAGCCAGTCATGCCTTAACTGGCCCTGAAGATGTTTGCAGACTCCGACCTGAAATGAAATGCCAGGCCTGGTGGTATAATGCCTATTGCTAAATCAGGCCTCGAAAAATCCCTTCAGTCACCACCCAGTAGAGCATACAGGCTTTGTTTGTGCAGTGCTGTAGGGCAATAACTGTGCACATGGTGCTGAACCAACAAAGTCAGTAAGCAGCTGGTGGCCTCTTCCCCTGTGAGGCCCATTGAATCGCTCCAAGAGAGCAAGGAGATGGCTCTTTATCCTTGCAGAGTTTATGCCATTCTGTTTTACTATAAGCCTCTCGAATGTTAATTTGGATAATAGACTTGTTTCTTGATGTGAAGATCAAATAAGAGAGTGGAACCGCATCTTCCACACTGAGCTGGAGCCCGAGGTCAAAGCAGTGTGCTCCACTGTGAAGCTCTCAGCACAACATCTGGTGCACGGTCCACACTCAGCCAGAAGCCGCATTGGCATTATGGAAGAGGAGTATGCATTTCCTCCATGCATGAATTATGGAACGTCAGAGGTGGCAATGGCCTTAGAAGGAGGGCAGGAGATGAAAAGGGTTTTGGCAGAAGCAGGACTCAGACCTGGGCCTCCTGGCTCCTGCCAGGCCTGGAAGCTGCCTCCTTTATGCCTGTTTGCCATTAATTTCAGGCCATTTGGTTGACATTCTCCCACTCCGTTATGGACAAACATCAAAATGACTGCTCAGGGCTGTCACTGAGGGGACTGTTTTGATCTTTGGAGTACTTTTTTACCAGGAAGACTTTCCCCATACTATTTTCTGGCATGTGGCCTCAATGCCGACATCAGCTGCCATATTTTTACATCGGATCTGCCGCAAATGCTGATCGCCTGTTTACCCAGTCAGGCAACCATGTGCCTAATTCTTCCTAGAAGAAGGCCTTAAATATTCATGAGGAATATGCCTTCATGTATATCGCAGTTGCCTGGTCTGTCACTGCTGTTCTCTGCATGCAGTTATTAGTATTTGCTCTTGACTATATCAGCAGGTATTTGGCCTTGAAGCCTTAAAGAAATTCTCTGCTCCTAATGAACTGCCACAATTACAGTGGCCTATATTTATTTCATTGGGATTGATTTCTCAAATGTCTATACGATGGGAGAGTGGACGGCAGACAAACTGAAAAGTATCTGAGGCAGTTCTCAATCAACTTAGAAGTTTATTTTCCAAGGTTAAGGACATGCCTGGAAGAAAGGAATACAGAATCCCAAAAACAGTCTGTGATCTGTGCCTTCTCCAAAGATAACCCTGAGGGCTTCACTATTTAAAGGGGAAAAGCAGGCTGGAGAGGAAAGAGGAAGAGCCTGGTCGCCTGGTCACATTACTGAATCCACATGTGGCAAGGGAAAAGGAGGAGTAGTAGGGGGAGTAGTCAGTCACAAGTCCTCTCTAGCTCAGTAAATCAGCAGTTTAAATAAGAAAAGCCGATCTTTAACCTTTTTTATGTAGCTCTGCTCAGGAACAAATGCAGAGGCAACTTCTTGCCTGTCTCAGCTTTCATCTTAATTTTTTCCTTATGGCAGAGTGCATGGAGGTCCTGAGTCTTTTTTTTTTTCCCCACAGGATGTAAGATCCTACTGTCTTAGAAACACTCCATCTCAATGAGAATTGCATTTTGTTTTTAATTTCATGGATGTTTCTTTGTGGATTCTTACTTGGTTTTTTTTGTTTTATTTTGTTTTGTTTTGTTGGAGTCACTGTCTTGCTCTGTTGCCCAGGCTGGAGTGCAGTGGCAGGATCTCAGTTCACTGCAACCTCTGCCTCCCGGGTTCTAGTGATTTTTGTGCCTCAGCCACCCAAGTAACTAGGGCTACAGGTGCACACGACCATGACCCAGCAATTTTTTGTGTTTTTAGTAGAGAGGGATTTTGCCATGTTGGCTAATCTAGTCTAGAACTCCTGGCCTCAAGTGATCCGCCCCCCTCAGCCTCCCAAAGTGCTGGGATCACATGCGTGAGCCACCATGCCTGGCCACGTGTTTTGCATTTGACTTCCTTGAGTCTCAGTTCATGAAGAAGGGGTGCGTCACTTCAGATGCACATGCGTGTACAGAGAGTCACATGTGGAGCTGACAGCCCCATCACACAGGATCAGGGAAGGTTTCCTAGGGGAGACCTTTGAATCCAGGAGAGGAGGGCAAATTGTGACAGAAGAGGGAAGGCGATTTTATGTACCTGCAATGAGATGAAAAAGCTCCAGTAGGAGACAATAGGAATGACTTAAGCTGGAATTCAGAGAAGACTAAGGTGGGGGCCTGGGGTGGGCGAGGGGGTGGGGTCATATAGTGTTTACCCAAGAGCTTACCTGCCGGACTGACACAGATCCCAACTGGAACACTCACTGGCTGTGTCATCCTAGAAAATGACCCTAGCCCCACGCCTCAGTTCCGTCATTGGTAGAGAATCGGTACCTCCCAAAGTTCTTCTGAGACCCGTGAGGTGAGGGGAGCTGGGCACTAACAACTCAGCTCTTGCTCTGTGCCTGCTCCAGGTCTTATTAGGTGTGCGGGGCGTCTCAGTATTGCTAATGGAGTTTTCCAGACTCTACTCTGAATAGCAGTTAAAAAACCAAAAAATTCAGGGCTAGAAGTCGATTCATCACCTGAGGGTGTGAACCCCCTGTGGTCTCCTTCCTTCAGTTTCTCGGCATAATTCAGTGGTATTGCAGCCTTCAGGGTGCTGTGGACAGCTGAAATTGCAGTTGACGAGATCTCCCATCACCTAGTTAGCTTTCTCTCTCTCTTCTCCCATACACAATAATCAACACTACTGCTGCTTTCCCTCCAATTTTCTCCCAGACTGACTGTTTACCTGTCACGCTTGCTACTTTGCCCAGTGCTGCTGACTCCACAGAGCTGGTGGAATGGATGGAACTCAAGGACAGGGCCTTTTCTTACCCCAGGAAAAAAAAAAGGCTCTTCTATTTGATAATTTACCTTGTTTCAGCTTCCCTCCAATCCTGCAAATTAGCAGGTCTGGCTGCTTTAAAAAAAAGCTGGTGCATGGCCAGGCGTGGTGGCTGATGCTTGTAATCCCAGCACTTTGGATCATTTGAGGTCAGGAGTTCAACACCAGCTTGACCAACATGGTGAAACCCCGTCTCTACTAAAAATACAAAAATTAGCTGGGTGTGTTGGCACCTGCCTGTAGTCCCAGCTACTCGGGAAGCTGAGGCAGGAGAATCACTTGAGCCTGGGAGGCGGAGGTTGCAGTGAGCCAAGATCGTGCCACTGCGCTCCAATCTGGGTGACAGAATGAGACCCTGTGAAAAAAAAATGGTGATACAGATGTTAGTGCCATGAGGCTGCTTCTAAACCTCCTGTGGTTTCCCATGCCCTCAGTCATATACCTTGTTCTAAGGGCCCTGCGTGTCCTGCCTTGTCGGCCTCTCCCTCACCCCTGCTTGAACTCACTTCTTTCCTGGCTCCTTCCAAAAGCTCGCTAGGCATGCCTAGCTCCCTCCTGCCTGAATCCCTGCTGTTCCCTCTGCCTGAAACACTTTCTCACTTTTTGCCTGAGTAGTTTCTTCTCATTCTTCTTTCATCCAGGGAGGTAGGCCGGGAAAGGCTTTCTGAGCAAAAACTGTTACTAGGTTATTTTCATCCACAGTATATATAAATACATGCATAAATACAGATTGTGGCATGTTTAGTTGGACATGGGGCTCTCTGGCTAATCCACAGTTTTGATGAGAGCAGGAACTGTGTCTGTTTCACTTGTACACTGTAATCCCCTGATCACAGGACTGCCAGGAGCCCAGATGGTACCTTTCTGCAAAGTGGACAGGGGCCCTTCCTCAGGACACTTGATGTATCTACTGGAACATTGTTTTAGTACTTTTTTAGAACAAGGCACATTATTACCATCTGCTAGAAAATTAACATAATAAATACAGCATTCTATGCTGTTGTGGTGTGACCTAGATATGGTGTTTTTTCACAGTGCACAAATTATACAACTGTACTCGGCAACCCTCCCTATCACCTACCACAGTGTCTACATCATATTTAATATTTGTTGAGTAAATTAATTAGTTAATGGGAAAGCCCTGAGATCAGCGTAAGAACAATGGATTCAGAATCTGTCTGCCAGGGTTTTGGGGACAAAAGTCATCACTTGCTAGCTGGCCTTGTTGAAGTCACTCACTGCTTGGAGCCTGTTTCCTTACCTATAAGACAGGATTCATGATCCCTGGCCTCCTCTTAGGTTTGCTCTGAGGGTCTAGCAAGATCACAGTGCAAAGCTAACATATTTGGCTCATGGTGCCTCAGTGTAGCAGACCTAGTTGGTGCCCGTGCTGTCTCCTGCCCTATCTTTGCCTTCATTTGCAGGCTGCAAGCTTCTCACCTCAGGCCATCCAGGCTCTCAGCAGTTCTCAAGGCTTTCTCCAAACTGTGTACTTACTCAGCCCTCAGGAGGGCAGGTGCAGGGTGGGAATGGCTGTGGTTGCGGGGAGGGAATTAAGATACCAGGGACAGCAGCTCTACATGGGGATAGGACCTATGGGTAAATGTCCTGGCCTCCCGTGTTTTAGAGGGATGAGTCTGAGATATTTTCTCTACAGCTCCCCAGACAGTCCCCAGCAGGATGGAGCCTCAGTTTCCCACAGTGGCAACGATTCCAGCAGACCCACCGTAGCTTCTCTCCTTTTCTTTCCTCACCCTCTCCACTTTCTTATTCCAGCTTCCGGGGATCAAATTCTAAAGAAACCACCTATACCCAAGTCCGCAGCTCAGTTCTGCTTTCAGGAGAACATTAATAACACCCATATCCTAGAGAATCAAGCTGGGTTTTTTCCATTATCTTCTGCTGGAATATCCTGAGGAAGCAGCTTCAATGCCAGCCTCGTCTCTGGAATAACAGGGGCCTTGGGGACAAGTCAATGTCCAGAAGAGGGTGCACAGATGGTGTGGCCCACAGGGATTCTGGGGCTGGGGTGGGGGAAGAAGGGGGCAGAGATGAGGAGGAGTGGGGCTAAGGGCAGAACCATTAGACACCGTCCTAATGGTTCTGCCCTCAGGAGAGGGCTGCCAGCTGCTCCAGGACAGCCCATTGTTTCAGCTGAGAGAGGCGACAGTGCTTCCTGGAGTGCTGACTGGTCTGCCCATTTCTTCTTGAATTTTTGTGTCAGCTATTGCCACAAAATGCTACACAGCAAAGCAGCCCAAAAACCAGTGGCTCAAAATCCCAGCCACTGGTTTCTGCAGTTCGCGTGGCTGGCACTGAGCTCTGGGCCAGGCAGCTCTTCTCTAAGTCTCTGCCTTCCCAGGTGATGGTAGAGGCACAGGTTGAGAAGCTCCACCATGCAGGTGTAGCATGTGGGCCATGCTTGCCAGTGTCTTATTGGCCAGAACAAGTCACGTGACTGCATCCTGTGTCAGGGTATTTCCTTCTGCACCCAGGCAAATTTGGTTCAAAAATGTGGACACAGGAAAGGGGAAGAACTGGAACCCTTAAGCATTCCACCGTGTGCATGGGGAGGGTCTCCAGTAGTAAAACCTATTTTCTCCCAAGTATCTGTACTTTCTGGGCATCTCAGAGTGACATGACCAGTGCCAGGGAGCAACCTCTGCCTTTAGACTTAGGATTCCAACTTAAAGCTAACCTGGCAAAGTCTGCTTCTTCTACACTCAGCCTCGCCTCTGTTTGGTTTTGATTTTTTTGTTTGCTTGTTTGCTATTTGTTTGTAGAGCTGGGGTCTCTCTTTGCGCCCAGGCTGGGGTGCTGTGGGGCACGATTACACTTCACTGCAGTCTCAGCCTTGGGTTTGAGCAATCGTCCAGCCTTAGTCTCCTGAATAGCTGGGACTACAGATGCCTGCCATCACACCCATCTCCTTAAAAAAAAATTTTGTAGACATGGGGTCTTGCTATGTTGCCCCAGCTGCTCTTAAACTCCTGGCCTCAAGCGATCCTCCCACCTCAACCTCCCAAAGTGCTGGGATTGCAGGCATGAGCCACCCCACCTGGTCTCTTGCATCTGTTTAGCATAACCCATCAGCCTGAGGTGCAGGTACAGTTATTTCCTCTCCATTTCTGAGCATTTACTTGTCTAGTCTGGCAGGGAAGCCCAGTGCTTCCTGATGCCCTAACTCAGCATCGTTTAGAGTCCAAGGCAGCAGCAGGGGTCTCCTGTCAGTCACTGCCATGCTTCCTCCTCCCAGGGAGAAAACACTGGGCCCGGGTGGCCTTCTTTTCCTGATGTCCTAGAACTGATCCTCCCACCCCACTGCTAGTCTGGACTCAGCTCATTCGCGGTTCTCTTCTGGGGCCCTATGCCTCAGTGAGGGCCATCCAAACCCCCCAGAGGTTCTCATCATGTCAGAGCTCCAGAAGGAAGAGTTAGTCTTGATGCTTCCTCCCTGGAGGTTCCTTGGCTCCTTTGCAAATGTGTCCTCCCACCCCACTCCTCCCCTTCCACTCCGGGGGCATGATGCCACGAAATGTCCCATCCCACTTTTGCTGGTGCCCCCACCTTCCACTGCATGCCAGAGGAGGCGGCTCACATGATGCTTTTCAGAAAGACCTTCTCCAATGTGACATTCTTCCACCCAGCCTGAGAAGCTGCTGGCAGCTTTTTTTGAAAATAAACAAAATTACTTTTCATTCCACCCTCTTGGTGCATTTGTTTATGTTTTCTGCTTAAGGTTGTGTTTGAGCTCAGGGCCTTGAGTGAAAAAAAGCTGGAGAGTTCTAGGCCTGGATGTCCCCTGGCGCCTGTTGTGCTGTGACTCTCCATGACTCTGCTCTGAGAAAGAATCCTTTCCCTCATTTCCCTGTCTTCCTTCACAGGCTGGGGCTGGTTGGGGGTGTGGTTGACCCCACATGTGCACCGCTGCCCTCTGTCCCTGTGCCAAGTTTCAAACATCACTTACCCTGCAGCTGGCTGTAAAAAGCATCATAAAGATCAGGCTGGTGGGAGGAGAAGGAGGAGGCATGGCTGGGGGAACTTGAGAGCTATAAACATTTAGGCATCTGCAGCTGATTTAAGAGCATTCTAATTTAGCAGCTGTCTTGGCACAGCTGACTACCCTGGTGCACAATACCATTGAGCAAAGAATATATTTAATATGATTTATGCAAGCATTGCCACAGAAAGTTTCTAACCAAAATATGGGCTTAAAGTGAGTGGACAGAGGCCAACAGTGAGTGAAGCTTGTGGCATGGTTTGGAGTCCCCATCACCTTTGAAGGTGTGTGTGAGGGGTCGGCAGGGGCCACTTTTTAGCAAAATTGTCTCAAAATTATAAAGACAATTAGTTTAGTGTGCCTGGAGCTCAAGCTCCATTTTCAAATTCCTTCTCTCCCAGGCACCTGCTGTTCATCCTATTTTATACTACATTCTTTTGCTTATTTGTCCATCCATCCATCCATCCATTCAACTGTCCATCCATCCATCCAACCGCCTGCGTCCATCCATCCATCCATCCATTCATCCAAACATCCACCCAGGACTAAGTAACTGTGTTTGTGCTGGATGCTGGAGCAGTGCAGGCCCATCCTCAGGAGCTTGAATTTTATCAGATGCAGCAGACACTACCAGTGCCCCACGCATATCCCCTTGACCCACACCAGAGGCCACCAGCAGTTTCCATGCATACTGATGCCATCCTATCTTGAACACTTGTGTGTCTCTCTGAGCACTTTCTCTGCCATTAATGCTCATGGCCTGTGGCCCATGGGGCTCAGTCCTAAAAGGCTGAGAGGTTAAGAGAGTAATCCTTAGTCAGTGTAGGATGGGAATGGGTGGTGATAGCCCCCAGACATAATGTGAGGGATTGAATCCAGATTCCTTGGCCCTTGGTACCTTGTCAGTATAATTCTGAAGTGTGTTCTGTGGAGTTCTTAAATGTTCAATAGTTTGAATATTTGTTTCCCCAGATCTCATGTTGAAACGTAACCCCCAGTGTTGGGGATGAGGCTTGGTGGGAGGTGACTGGATCGTGGGGATTGATTTCTCATGAATGGTTTAGCACCATCCCCTTGGTGCTCTCCTTGCAATAATGAGTGAGTGTTCATGAGATCTGGTTGTTTAAAAGTGTGTGACACCTCCCCACCCTCTTGTTTCCACTCCCATCAGGTGGGACACCTGCTCCCCTTTTGCCTTCCACCATTAGTGGATGCTTCCTGAGTCCTCTTCAGAAGCAGATGCTGGCACCATGCTTTCAGCACAGACTGCACAACTGTGAGCCACATAAACCTCTTGCCTTATAAATGACCCAGCCTCAGGTATTGCTTTATAGCAATGCAGAAACAGCCTCATATAGCAGGTTCCCAGCAGGACTTAGCCATTCACCACAGTGGGAACCTGTTCACTGTCACCCACTCACTTATCACAGTGGGAACATGTTCGCTGTCACCCACTCACCACAGTGGGAAACCTGTTCACTGTTACCCACTCACTCACCACGGTGGAAACCTGTTCACTGTCACCCACTCACTCACCACAGTGGGAACCTGTTCACTGTCACCCACCCACTCATCACAGTGAGAACCTGTTCACTGTCACCCACTCACCACAGTGGGAACCTGTTCACTGTCACCTACTCACTCACCACAGTGGAAACCTGTTCACTGTCACCCACTCACCACAGTGGGAACCTGTTCACTGTCACCCACTCACCACAGTGGGAACCTGTTCACTGTCATCCACTCACTCACCACAGTGGGAACCTGTTCACTGTCACCCACTCACTTACCACAGTGGAAACCTGTTCACTGTCACCCACTCACTCACCACAGTGGAAACCTGTTGACTGTCACCCACTCACCACAATGGGAACCTGTTCACTGTCATCCACTCACTCACCACAGTGGGAACCTGTACACTGTCACCCACTCACTTACCACAGTGGGAACCTGTTCACTGTCACCCACTCATTGGCCTTTCTTGCCTCCTCATCTTACCTCCCCATGCTTTGATTGCGATTCTTGGGATTGCCTCTAAATTAACTGCCTGCCCATGAGTTCCTGTCTCAGAGTCAGCTTTGGGGTACTCCAATCTCAGACAAAAGGGGAGGGTCTGAAGTTTCTTTCACCTTTCTCCTTTGCTAGATCCTATGTTTCCTAAACCTTATGTCTTACCTTTTCATAGATTACCCCCTCATTCTGGGGGAGCACAAGCTCTAGTAGCTTGCTAAGGAGGCATGTCTCATTCATGCATATTTGGAGGCATTTAATTTCTGAAAGAATCTTAAGTCTACCCTAATACTTGTTTGATAGCTTGGTTGTGTATAGAATTCTAGAATTTTCTTTTGCAATTTTAAAGATATTTGTATTAGTTTATTCTAACGCTGCTACAAAGAACTACCCAGGACTGGATAATTTATAAAGAAAAGATATTTAATTGGCTCACAGTTCTGCAGGCTGTATAGGAAGCATGGCTACGGAGGCCTCAAGAAACTCACAGTCAAGGTGGAAGGCAAAGGGGAAGCAGGCCCATCTTACATAGAAGGAGCAGCAGGAAGGGAGAGAGCGAAGGGGAAGGTTCCACATGCTTTGGACAACCAGATTTCATGACAACTCTATCATGAGACAGCAGTAGGGGGATGGTGCTAAACCATTAGGTACCACCCCCAAGGTCCAATCACCTCCCACCAGGCCCCACCTCCAACACTAGGGATTACAGTTCAATATGAGCTTTGTTCACTGTCACCCACTCATTCACCATAGTGAGAACCTGTTCACTGTCAGTCACTCACCACAGTGGGAACCTGTTCACTGTCACCCACTCACTTATTACAGTGGGAACCTGTTCACTGTCACCCACTCATTCATCACAGTGGGAACCTGTTCACTGTCAGTCACTCACCACAGTGGGAACCTGTTCACTGTCACTTACTTATCACAGTGGGAACCTGTTCACTGTCACCCACTCACTGGCCACAGTGGGAACCTGTTCACTGTCACCCACTCATTCATCACAGTGGGAACCTGTTCACTGTCACCCACTCATTCACCATAATGAGAACCTGTTCACTGTCAGTTACTCACCACAGTGGGAACCTGTTCACTGTCACCCACTCACTCACCGAAATCTGTTCACTGTCACCCACACAGACCGAAACCATATCAACACTGCTTTGTCTTCTTAAGGTTCTAGTGTTGTGGTTGGGAATTATGAGGCCGTTTTGTGCCTGGGCGTGTGTGTACTGGTGTGTTCTGTGACTGCTGCTGGTTAGGTACAGAAGCATCCCCTGAGCAATGCTAGTTGTCAGGAAGCCAGGAACAACAGCCTTCCAGCAACTCCTGCTACATCTTTTTCTGGGCTCTTTGTTCTGTTCTTTATTGACCAATTTTTTAAAATTCATTTCACTGTTACCCTGTTTGAAGGATCATAGTTTCCAAATTTAACTTTTTTTTTTTTTTTTTTTTTTTGAGACAGAGTATCGCTCTTGTCACCCAGGCTGGAGTGCAATGGTGCGATCTTGGCTCACTGCAAACTCCCTCTCCTGGGTTCAAGCAATCTCCTGCCTCAAATTCTCAAGTAGATGGGATTACAGGTGCATGCCACCACACCTGGCTAATTTTTGTATTTTTAGTAGAGACAGAGTTTCCCCATGTTGGCCAGGCTGGTCTTGAACTCCTGACCTTAGTTGATCCGCCCCCTCTCAGCCTCCCAAAGTGCTGGGATTGCAGGCATGAGCCACCAAGCCTGGCCTTTCAAATTTAATTTTTAAAAATGTGTATTTGTGAATTTGTTTTGATTAAGTACTAATTCTCCATGATGTAATTTAAATGGCACCCAGGACTTATGGTGAAAAGCAGGTGATTTCCAGTGCAGCTTGTGCTTCCAGTTCTTGCACATCCTTCACACATGCCTTATGCGTGTGCAAGCATGTCAATGTGTGTTCCTTAAGAAGAGGCCGGGCGCGGTGGCTCACGCCTGTAATCCCAGCACTTTGGGAGGCCGAGGCGGGCGGATCACAAGGTCAGGAGATCGAGACCACGGTGAAACCCCGCCTCTACTAAAAAATACAAAAAACTAGCCGGGCGCGGTTGTGGGCGCCTGTAGTCCCAGCTACTCGGGAGGCTGAGGCAGGAGAATGGCGTGAACCCGGGAGGCGGAGCTTGCAGTGAGCCGAGATCCCGCCACTGCACTCCAGCCTGGGCGACAGAGCGAGACTCTGTCTCAAAAAAAAAAAAAAAAAAAGAAGAAACACGCAAAAACCAACTCAGCCCCAAACTATTGCATATGTTACCACACCTTGCAGGCTCTCTGTCCTGGAGTTTACATTTTCATGCAGAAAGATGCCATTTAGCCTGCTGAATGTCTCAAGGTGCCATGGGAGTCAGGCAAGGCCTGTCTGAGAAGTTGAGGCCTGAAGGGAGACAGGAACTAACATCAGGGAACTGGCTTGAGCTCCAGAGAGAATGAGAGCCAGGTTTGAGGGCTTGGGGAAGCAGACAGGGGACTTTATAAGGTGACGAGATAGAAGCTGGAGAGATGGGCAAGGGTTGGATCCTGGAGGGCTTGAATGTGTGGCCATGCCTAGCAGTCTTTTTTTTCTTTTCTTTTCTTTTTTTTTTTTTTTTTTTTTTGAGAGGGAGTCTCGCTCTGTCACCCAGGCTGGAGTGCAGTGGCAAGATCTCGGCTCACTGCAAGCTCCACCTCCCAGGTTCACGCCATTCTCTTGCCTCAGCCTCCCAAGTAGCTGGGACTATAGGCGTCCACCACCACACCCGGCTAATTTCTTGTATTTTTAGTAGAGATGGGGTTTCACCATGTTAACCAGCAGTATTTTCTTTTTGCAGATAAAAGGGGTGAATTGCTTCATTGAGAGGAAGGCCTTGCCATGAGCAAACCTGAAATAATAAAAATAGATGTCAGTTGAGTGCCAGACACTATTCTGTCCTTTACCTGTATGACCTCCTTTTACCTCCACGATAGGCTTATGAGCTGGGTAGTGTTATCATCATCATTTACATTTTACCAATAAAAACCTTAAGGCACAGACAGGTTTAGTGACTTATTCAAGATCACACAGCAAATAAGTGGCAGGGCTGGGTTTTGAACCTGTGTTGTCTGGTCTAAAGCCCTTGCTCTTAACTCCTGCACCTCCTGCTGCTTAGCTTTCCTTTCTTGCCCTCAGTCTCCTTTCTTTTTCCTCAGCCCAGTGCACCTTCTAGCATCACATTTGAGGAATCAGGGTCTTTTGTGTTCCCAGGTCACCCACTTGGTCTGCTTCCAGGACAGGCATCTGGGTATCAGCCACCCACACCTCAAGAACTTATGTCCCGTCAAAGAGGGTGATGGTGCATTTGGAAATTATCTGTCCAGTCCCCCATTTTTCCCATAGGGAAACTGATTTCAGAGGGAAAGTGGGACTGGGGAGGGTAGATAAGGGAGATTTTGACAAATGAGAGGAAAAGCAAAGGAAGGCAAGGGATGGAAGAAAGGCAAAGTGTGGAAGTACTGTGTGAGCACCATGTTCTTGCTTCCATAAGTGTCCCCACCTGAAGTCATAGTGCTCTGTGAAGGAGAGCACATTTCGCCTGGAGCTTGGGGTGCACGCTTGAGTTATGGATCAACTCCAGCTACATGTACAATTACGGGCAAGCCACTTTGGCCTCTGAGCCTCCATTTTCTTATCTATATAGCCTGTTTTATTAAGTTTTGGAGGAGATTCGAATGAGATAATAGATGTGAAATGCATAAAAGACTACCTTCATTATCCACGCACAGTGGCTCTCTCCTGTAATCTCAGCACTTTGGGAAGCTGAGGCTGGACTATTGCTTGAGCTCAGGAATTTGAGATAAACCTCAACAACATTGCGAGATCCAATCTCTACAAAAAGTAAATTAATTAATTAAAAATTTAGTGAGGTATGCTGGTGTGTGCCTGTAGTTCCAGCTGCTCAGGAGGCTGAGGTGGGAGGATTGCTTAAGCACGGGAGGTCAAGACTGCAGTGAGCCATGGTTACACCATGCACTTTAGTCTGGGTGACACAGCAAGACCCTGTCTCAAAAAAGAAAAAAAAAAAAAAAAAAAGGCCAGGCACAGCGACTCATGCCTGTAATCCCAGCACTTTGGGAGGCCGAAGCAGGTGGATCACCTGAGGTCAGGAGTTTGAGACCAGCCTGGTCAACATGGTGAAACCCTGTCTCTACTAGAAATACAAAAATTAGCTGGGTGTGGTGATGTGCACCTGTAATCCTAGCTGCTGGGGAGGCTGAGGCAGAAGAAACACTTGAACCCAGGAGGCAGAGGTTGCAGTGAGCTGAGATCATGGCATTCCACTCCAGTCTGGGAGACAAGAGCAAAACTCTGTCCCCCAAAAAAAAGAAGAAGAAAAAAAAGACTATCTTCATGCATTCAGTAAACATTTGTTGAGACACTACTTTATGCCAGGCTCATGAATAATACTGAGAGAAGCCCTTCCTTGTTTCTGGCACTGTGCTAAGCATTTCATATGCATTATATAATTCTTTCAACATCCTATGCAAAAGTACTGCTGCTATTGTCAATGATGAAAACAAAGACCACCCAGAAAAAAAAAAAAAAAAAAAAAAAAAAGCTTGATTCCTGAACTCTGGGAGTTAGGAAGGAAATACACACCAATGAAGAAATTTACCAAGCAGTTTGTGGTTTTGAAATGCTAGGGGAGAAGGGCATATAGTTCATGGCAGTTCTGTTGATTAGGGATTGGACGCCAGCACTCTGAATTAGATGGAATAAGTCCATGTGTCTGAACATCATTGGTTTAAACAAAAACCATAGGCATTGCCCAGGAGAGCAACTGTAGACAGGTGCAATACAGAGTCTGGAACTCCAGGACGCTCAGAGTTCATGGCCCTTTCACAGCTCAAGCTGGGGAGGATAGAGTTCAGGTTCACTGTCTCCTAGGCAAGCTGTGCTAAGCTGGGGCATTTTTCATTTCCATAGCATCCTTGACTTGAAGTTGAGGAAATAGAGGTGGAAAGGTGAAGTAATGTATCCAAGCTCACATAGAAACCAGGATTTAGACCCAGGTTGACTTTTTTGGAGCCTGTACTCTAAACTGTGACTTTCTGTTTATTACCATTTTTTTAGAAAGGTATTCTTTAGGCTTAGTTTGTGGGAAGGGATTCTGGACATGAGAACACAGGTTGGGGGAGGGGGGGTCTTTATTCTTAGGGCAAAGAAAACTTTTCTGTTCACTGCCTTTCTAATTTCCAGCAGAGAGAAAGCTGGGTCTGTGGGGTGAGAACAGAAACCGCCTAGAGGACTGGGGGCTTGCTGGGAAACTCAGGGCTATCTCAACCCTGCCTGATGCCCCTCTCTTGTGGACAGCACCCCACTTCTTGGCTCATCTCCTTGAAGGCCCCAATTTCCCTTCAGTTACCGTCCAATAACGGTGTCAATGGGAACCCAAGGCTGCATTGTCAGCCTGGCTGCAAATCAAAATAATTTGACATATTCTTTTCCAGATTTCATGTGGATCATGATGTTCCCCAGAAGGAAATGAACAAAATCTATAAAAGGGAGAAAAAAAGTGTTTTTTGCCTTGGATGATCCACATATGGAATAAATTTATTGAGAAATTAGCATTTCTCCATAATACTAGCAGCATGAGCAGTCAATAGAAAGTAATGAATCCCATGCAATCAATAGACAATAAATTCAGGGGTCAGAATGCTGCATGAATTTGAAAGCTTCCATGAGAGACATTGCATGGAGGAAGGGGCCAGTTGGGAGGGCCCAGCTGTGATCCAGGCTGCACCTGGGAAGACGGAGGAACAATCATGGACGTAAATGGAAGAGCAGCAGCACCAGAGCTACCCTGTGCCCAAGAGACTCCTGGAGGATGGAGCCGTAAATCCTGCAAACAGCAGCCCCGGGCAGTGGGCCTCCAGGGCAGCCTGCCTGGTTTACGGACTTCAGCTGAGCCTTGGCTTTGGATTTGGGGTTGAAGACTGGTTCTCAATTTTGATAGTTCATTATAATAAACCGGGGAGGTTTTAAAAAAAAAAAAAAATCATACATTTCCTGAGCCCCCTTCCCAGAAATCTTTACCTAATTGATCTGGAATGGGCCCTGGCACTGGTTTATCTTATAAAAGCCCCCCAGGAGTTTCCAAAGTGCAGTCGATTCTGGCCCTTGGGCTGGAGGCTGAATCGTGAAAGCACAATTTAAGAGACCTTCCTACCTAACAGGTGAGGATTTCATGGGCCTGGAAGTTGGGCATGCAAAAAAAAAAAAAAGGAATTTTCTTTATAACCAGAATTCATTTTCCATCCTCACATGTTACTTAAAATGTAATGGTACCCATTGAGGTAGACTCGGGGAATCTTGAAGCTTAAACTTCCTTCCTTCTGATCCCTCAACTTACTTAGAATTCTGTGGCTCCCCCAGGGAATCACTGTGAGTGGCTCAGGTGTGAATGGTGCAGGCTGTGGGGTGGTGGGTCAGGAGGGAGAGGGAGGTCAGGAACAAGCAAGCAGCACTGTCACCTGAAATGAGAGTGGGTCTGACACTTGGGCTGGCATCTCCTGTATGGGCCTCGGTTTCTGTTGGGTCCACCCAACAGAACTTCTGTGTCCTCTCCATAACTTCAGAACTTATCAGGGTCCCCTGACCTGTTCCCCATCTCTCTCTTTCTCCAGGGGGCCTTAGCAAGGGGGCACCTGCCTAGACAGCCCCCTCTGCCCAGCCAGCTTCATGAAGCCCCTATGGAGGGCCTGCAGGCTCTGGCATCTGTACCCCCAAAAGTGGTAGCTCAGGTCTCCTATGCTGTCAGGTTTCCTAAACTTCTGGGGAGTCCTATGGACTTCCCTTCTCACCCAGGGTTGTTTTTTTTTGTTTTTTTGTTTGTTTGTTTGTTTTTTGCGGGGGGGGGGTTGTGTTTGTTTATTTGTTTGTTTTGAGTTGGAGTCTCGCTCTGTCACCCCAGCTGGAGTGCAGTGGCGGGATCTCAGCTCACTGCAACCTCTGCCTCCTGGGAGTAATTCAAGCGATTCTCCTGCCTCAGCCTCCCAAGTAGCTGGGATTACAGGCATCTGCCACCAAACCCGACTGATATTTTTGTATTTTTAGTAGAGATGAGGTTTCATCATGTTGGCCAGACTGGTCTCGAACTCTGCCTCAGGTGATCTGCCCACCTTGGCCTCCAAAATCGGCTGGGATTACAGGCATGAGCCACTACGCCTCGCTTCACCCAGGGGTTTGATCTCAGAATAAGAAGGGGTTGGGCTCTTTCTCCCCTCAGACACTCACCCTAAAGCTCATCTATTCTAATTCTAAGTAAAGTATCTGCCCTTCTTCCACCCAAGAGGTGTTTCTTTTTAATTTCCATTTCATTTTATTATTCTTGAACCACCTCTCTCTGTGCAGGAGGATTTGGAAGGCATATGCTGCTCAGACCCATGCTCATTCTGCTGCCTAAGGTTTTGATTCTCAAGAAGCCCTTTCTCTGAAAGATTTCCTCTGTCTTAGAAACACAAAAGGTGTTCTGGAAGCTCAGAGGTCAGGAACTGACTCTTTGCACTGCCCTCAGGGTAGAGATGATCTAGAGAGAAAATTTAAGAAAGTTGAAGACCTGGAAGAAGCCTCCATTAAATCTCAACAATGTCATCCCATCAAGCCTGGTTAGAGAAGCTCTGAAAAGCAGGAATCAGAAACTGGGGATGAGGGATGGAACTCGATCCTATAGACTCGTGCCATTGCCCGTGCCATGCCTCTGTCTTGGAAGCCCTGGTCCTGTCTGCGCTAGACGGTATTTGACTTTCTTGTAAGGCCTTCCTCTTCCAGGAAACCCACCCTGCATCTAGGGGCCTGGTATCAGTCCCACCCACGTCTTGTGTCTTGGGCTCTTGCCGCTTCATTCTGCTTCTCATTTGGAACTGCCTGGTGGTGGTTTTGTTTGTCTGTTTGTTTGTTTGTTTGTTTGTTTTAAATCACTGGTACTGCTATTAACTCTCTTGTTAAAAATTAATTTTTGCTAGAATGTGAGTCTCTGAGAAGCAAAGACTGTATTTTATTTAGATTGTGGTCCTAGTATCTAGCATATAGGGTGTGATAAGTCCTGAGAAATGGAGAGTGAAGACAGAAGATATATAAGTATCTCTGCTCTGTCTCCTCCGTGAGACTGGGTATTCTTCTGTCTCACTTTCCTGAGGTTATATCCATTCCTGCAAAGTAAGATACACAGCAAAAATAATTGTATTTCTTTGGTGTCCTGTGTCTACACGGTAAAATTAAACTTTGTTGCACATCACACAAGGCCTCTGTGGTCCAGCCGATACCTGCCTGGACCCATCTCCCAGCCTTAAACATCCTGCTCTTTCTTGCCTCTGGGCTGCTGCACATTCTGTTCCTTCTACCTTGAATGCTTTTCCTCCAGCTGTCCAGTTGACAAACTAGCGATCTCCCATCAGTCTCTGGGCCTTACCTCAGATGCAGCTGCTCACTGGAGCCTCCCACACTCCTGCAGGCAAACATGAGCATGCTTCCCGTGTGTCCTGCTGTAGCCAGGGCATCCCCTCCTCGTTATTCACAAGCCCACCCTGCAGACAGCCTTTCTAGCCGTTTCTATTCTGATTGCTGGAGGTTACCTCCAAAATACAACATAAAATATAATTTTCTTAGACATGTCTTGGTACCCCAGTGTATCAACAGATGGCATTTTAAGTACCTCTCTCCTCCTTTCTATGTTTGCTATTCCTATTATTATGTTTAGTTTTTATATTTGGCTACTTTTATATACTTAAGCCTCTACATTTCTTGTTGCATCAACTTTGACAGTGACTTATGTTTGCTTCACAGCTCATGAGGTGAGGGCCAGGGCCCTGCTCTCCATTAATAATTATTACTTGGCGGGGCGAGTGAGGATGGTTGATAGGTACAGAAATATGGTCAGATAAAATGAATAGGAGCTAGTATTTGACAGCACAACAGGGGGACTATAATCACCAATAATTTGTTTTATATTTAAAAATAACTAGAAGAGTATAATTGGAATGTTTATAACACAAAGCAATGATAAATGCTGAGGAGAGGGATACCCTATTTACCCTGATGGGATTGTGATGCACTGTATGCCTGTATCAAAATCTCTCATGTATCTCATAAAAATATACACCTACTATGTAGCCGCAACAATTAAAAATTACAAAAAAATACTATTAAAAAAAAAAAGAAGTATGGCCAGGCATGGTGACCCATGCTTGTAATCTCAGCAGTTTAGAACACTGAGGTGGGAGGGTTGCTTGAGCCCAGGAGTTCAAAACCAGCCTAGGCAACATAGCAAGACCCCATCTCTACAAAAAAATTTAAGTTTGAGGCTGCAATGAGCTGTGATTGCACTACTGTACTCCACCCTGGGTGACAGAGCAAGACCCTGTCTAATTTATATATATAAAAAACTTGTTCTCCTAAAGAGTTGTACCAGTGTGGATTTTCACCAGGAATGTGTACAAATTCCAGATGGGATAATGTGTATTTTTATCTGGCAACATAATTGTGATTAACTTTTTTGTGTCTGTTGCTCTCCTAGACTTTAATTATTGAAGGCAGGGGCAGAGGGGATTCGCCCAGAGCCTGGGAGGGCAGCGTCCATTCATTCAACTATTGGAAGAATTAACCCAGACTTAGAAATAAGGGATTGCTGGGTGTTCTTTCCAGGGAGTGCTGGATTGACACCTCTCATTGACTTTCTACGGACAGGGCTACATTACAGTTCCACCGGGCAGAAGTGAACCTATAGATTTTGGTCTGGTTGAGATACAAATAATTTCTAAATGGTAGAAAGGATAACCCTGGCCAGGTGCAGTGGCTCATGCCCGTAATCCCAGCACTTTAGGAGGCCAAGGCAGGAGGACCACTTGAGCCCAGAAGTTAGAGACCAACCTGGGCAAGATGGTGAGAGCTCATTTCTACAAAAATAGAAATTGAAAATTAGCTGAGTGTGGTGTTGTGTGCCTGCTATTTGGGAGGCTGAGGCAGGAGGATCGCTTGAGCCCAGGACTTTGAGGCTGCAGTAAACTATGATCATGCCACTGCACTGCAGCCTGGCTGACAGAGAGAGACCCTGTCTCTAAGAAAAACAATAAAGAACAGGTAACCCCAATGGTTATGGGTATTGGCCCGAGAGCATTATCTAGTTTTGCATCTAACGTAACACTCATCCTAACATTCTTTTAAGTTGCCTAAAATACCCTCTTCCTCAGATTCTCATTTGATAGAGTTTCGACGTCTTGCTGGTTGCCTCTTAATGAGTTAAGTGAAACCTTTGACACATATTTATCTTGTGTTTGCATAAAAGTCAAGTTTTTATCTTTTTGAAATTGTACTATAACACAACAATATAGTATTAGTAGAAATTTTAGCCCCAATAGTTTATTATGGGAAGCTCCTTCAAGGCAAGACCATCTTTTCTTTCTTTAGACACATAGTGCTACGGTTATTATTTTGAAAAAAACAGGGCCAAGGTCTTGTTAATAAGAGAAATGTCTGCTCCTCTGGTGAGACTCGACTGACAGAATCTTTGGAAGAAGGTTACTATTCACAGTAATGAAGAGGGTTTGCCCTTAGGTGTTTCAGAAATAAACCTACCTTTGTCTTTTCTCTTAAAGAAAATCTGAACTGGTTTCAAAACCCTTGTCATCTCTCACATTCATCTCTTTCCTGGATCTGCTTTTTATCAGAAGAACCCCCACTTCCTGGGCCATCTGGGGTAGGATGTCACCACTGCCAGAGCATTCTCTTTGATTCCCAAATGTCTATCCTGCCAAACCTGGACATGTTCTACCCTTTATTCTGCCTGGCTCACAAGATGGTTGTAGACAGTGGTTCTTAACTGGGGGTGACTTTGCCCCCTAGGGGACATTTGACAATGCCTGAGGACATCTTTAATGGCTGCAATTCAGGGGGTGCTGCTGGCCAGCAGTACTGCTAAATAGCCCATGCACAGGACAGCCATGCATGATTAAGAATTATCTGGCCCCAAATGCTGAAAGTGTCATGGTTGAAAAACCTTCTTGTAAGGGAGATATGAAATAATAACTTTGCATTCTATTTACATTTTACAGATGAGCTAACGGAGGCTCGGAAAGGTTAGTTGCCTGGCCCAAGGTCATACAGCAAGGAAAGAGACAGCTGCCAGATCACAGTTCTTTTAGGCCTGCTCTTTATTCTCAAGTATGCTGCATCTGGGGCTATTGTTGGAACTGGGTAGTTGCCACTGCAGAGTGTGGAAGAGCACTGGATTAGGAAAGAGGAGAGGCTGCTGAGAAAGTGGGAGAGGTGTGAGACCCGCTAGTCTCATTTGATAAAAAAATGAAGCATGTCAATGACTATGCACATTTAGCTATTGGTGCTCGTTCTCCAGCTGCTGCGGGAACCCAGGAGTCCTCAACAAAGATCTCCACAGGTGATCACAGAGTGTGGTGGTTTAGTGACAATCCAGTTCATTTTAAGGTGCAGCCCTGTCTTAGGCTCTGAAAGCAGTGGCGTGTATGACAGGGACTGAGAAAACTTTCCTCTGTTAAGTGGGAGAGGAGGTAGACAGGGGTAAGTTTAGTCTCCATTAATAAATGGAAGCTGGCCAGCACTCCCAGGACATGCACGATCGCCCTCTGCCAAACAGCCGGCATCAGCAATCAGTTCTGGGAGCTGAGGAGTTGAGGAATGAAAATGAGCTGTTGGCTCCAGGGAGGGACAGGCAGCTCTTTAGAAAGATTAAAGTTACCCCGTGCCTTTCTGTCCCCTAATTACATTCCTTCTAGAGGATGTATCTGGATAACCTGAGAATCTGCCACAGCTGTGCAAAGCCAATAGACCATTACCTTGTTCCACAGAAATTGTGGGAAGGGGCAGAAGGAGCTGGTGCAAAACCACCTGACCCTAAGCTGGTACCTGCCCAGGTCTGCACTTTCCTACCTCGATGCCTTTGCTGACACCCTTCCCCATGCTTGGTATTCCCTTCCTAGTGTGCTGACGCCCTCCCCTTGCCTAGCCTCAAAGCTCCTCTGTTCTTCAATGCCACTTCTGCGAAGCCTGCCTTTAACTTCCATCTGGAAATGACCACTTTGCCCCCTGAATTCTTGTAGCCTGTCTCTTTATCTGCCTGTTTCTTGTGAATCTTATGATTCTCTTTGTATTGTGTTGCAGACTGAATGTTTATGTTTCCCCCAAACTTTAAATGTTGGAATCTCAACCCCCAGTGTGATGGTATTTGGAGGTGGTGCCTCTGGGAAGTAATTAGGTCACAAGGGCAGAGCCCCCATTCTTATGAGAAGAAGCCAGAGATCTGTTCCTTCTGCTCTCTACCATGTGGGAGCACAGTGAAGACAGGAAGCTGCCAACCAGGAAGCAGCCCTCACCACACACTGGGTCGGCTGGCACCGTGATCTTGAACTTTCCAGTCTCCAGAACTGTGAAAAATAAATTCCTGTTGTTTATAAGCCACCCAGTCTGTGGCATTTTATTATAGCAACCCCAGTTGACTAAGTCTTGCACTTGTTTGAGTTTATATCTAATTCTATTTTGTGGTTTCCTAAAAGAAAACACTCATACAAAGATATTTTGTGGAAACTAAGGAGTGTCACATAGGAGAGCCCACTGCTGCAGCGATGTCTTGGGTCTCTGTGCTCTGAATCCCTGCTTGGCCAGCCTCCTGGAGGTGAGTGGACTTGTTTTTCTCTCTTCTCTTTCCCAGCAGGCACTACCTTGACTGTCTCCTCTTTCTTCTATACTGGAGATTACAGTTATCCTCGCTTGAGCTTCTGCCTCCATCTTGTTCACCCTGACCCCACGGGAAGTCAGTCTTGTGATCCTTCAGAGTCACCCTCATTCCTACACCAACCCCAAGCAGCTCATCAGAGCGTATCCCCCCAAAAACAGGGCTCTGGCTGCTCAAAGAGGAGTCCTGGCAATTAGAGATTTCTCCTTTTTATTGCCTTACTCCCTGGATCCTTACTTTTCCTCTCTGCTACATCGGATGGAGGGTATTTATCTTTGCCCGTCCACTTCTGTTCTAGCTCTTAACCTACACAGGTGCTTAAGAGCCACTTGATTGGATGAATGAATTAGATATTTTTCTTGCTGGAGTCTCTGTCAAGATAGACTGAGGACCCCAATTCCTGCCTGAAAAGAACATTTCTTGACCACTCTACCTGCCTTTCTCCCACGTCTTTGCCCTGGCTTCCTGAGGGGGCTTGTCTTATCTAGACCTGAGGGGAAAAGGACAGAAAGAGAGTGATTGGAAGGATTATTTTCTGAACAATTCCCCTGCCTAGGAACCAAAGGATGTGAGGTAGCAGGAGGGAGTCATGATCAGTAGAGGAGGAAAATGGAGAAGCAAGAAATTTCTTATATAAAACTTTCAAACTTTAGGAGAGGAGAAACTTTATATTTCTTATATTGTGAAACCTTAGACACTAGAAGCTGTGAAAAGAAATTTTCCAACTGAGTTTTAGCAGAATCTAAAGACTGGTGAACCTTTATGAAAAAATAGGTTTGGTTGTAGCAGTGAAACTTAACAAGAATATAGGCTGCTCATTAAATACACTGCCTGCCTGTGTTCAAAATTGAAGGGTGTCTTTCTAAAGTTATACCATGCTTCAGTGTCATTCCAATGTATTTTCTTAGTCCTTGACATTTAATTATTCACAACTGCTTTTTACTGCCTCATTTATATTACCATCATGAATGTAATATTATCATGCAATTAAATGGCATAATATCTTGCAAAACTCACTGTCTGCCAAGTAGGTTCTAGGTACTGGTTAAAACAGTTGAGTTGGCAATCAATGGAACATTAAAGTATTTTATGGGAATTAAGAAACACAAGATATATTGAATTTCAATGGCTGCTAGCTGAATCCTCAAACTCCTTTGTAAAGCTTGTTAGCCCAGTATCCAAATTAAGTCTCCAGCTCTAAAGTCAGACTTCAGAAGCAAAATCACATCAGCTGCACTTAAGAAAAACAAGAGGAGAAAATAAGAGGTAAAGCAAATTCAAGTAGGTCAGCTTGAAATCTTTAGGTGGTCTTTGAATTTGTTTAAAAGAAAGAAGAATTACATTACACACAAAAGAAGGGGATAAAGTATAGTATGTACATTTAAAATGCTGCTTTTCAGACTTCTGGTTTATTGTCTGGCAGGTTGGAGCTCAGAAGTCTCCACTTTGTTCTAATAGCAAGTGAAAAGCTGACTTTATCATAGGATGTTTTTCTCTCCACACACCTTGCCATTGCAGTACTAAACCTCAGTCTGTTCACCTCAGTTCCTGTACCAAGTATACCATGTCCACCTTGCAACAAAAATTACAGGGCATACTACAAGGAAAAAAACACAGTTTGAAGAAACTGAACAAGCACCAGAATCAGAGTCTGATATAGCAGGAATGTTGGAATTATCAGCCCGGAAACTTTACAAATATGTACATAAGTAATATGCTAAGGGTATTAATGAAAAAGTACATAACATGCAAGAACAGATGGATAATATAAGCTGAGGAAAGATCTTTGAGTATATAACAATAGAAACTGGCAAAATTCAAAAGCAAACAGAAAAAAAAGACTGGGGAAAAGAAAAGAACAGAGTGTCTAAGAACTGTGAGACAACTACAAAATGTGTATCAAGGGGCAGAGGGAGGAATTAAGAATATTTTGTTATTATAAAACACATGCACTTTGTGAAGTGCTATGTTGTTATCAGAAAGTGGACTTGGATTAGTCATAAATGTATATCGAAAACTCTAGGGCAACCATTAAACAAGTAAAAGAAATACAGCACACTTAGTGGTGAGAAACTCAAAACTTTCCCTGTAGGATCAGGAACAAAGCAAAGAATGTTACCACTTTTTTTTTTTTTTTAACATTGTACTGAAAGTACAGCTAATGTAATAAGACAGGAAAAAAAAACCACAAAAAGTATACACATTGGTAGGAAAAAAAATACAACTGTCTTTGCAGAGTATAATCCTCTCTGTAGAAAATCTAAAAGATTTGGCAAGAAAATTCTTGGAATAAGCAATTATAGTAAGGTTTCAGGATTCAAGGTTAATATACAAAAGTCAATTGCATTTCTACATATCAGCAATGAACAAGTAAAATTTGAAATTAAAAACACAATACTATTTACATTAGCACCCTGAACATTGAAAATAGGAAAAATCCAACAAATTATGTATAAGATTTATACAAGAAAACTTACAAGACTCATGAAAGATACCAAAGAGCTAAATAAATGGAGAGATATTCCCTATTTATGAATGAAAAGAATCAACATTGTGAAGATGTCAGTTCTTCCCAACTCATCTATAGATTAAATGAAATCTGGATAAAAATCTCAACTGGTTATTCTGTGGATATCAACAAACTGATTTTAAAGTAATATGGAGAGGAAAAAGACCCAGAATGACCAACTCAGTATTGAATGACAAGAACAAGGTTAGAGAACTGACACCATCTCTCTGGATTCAAGACTTAGGGTAAAGCTACAGTAATTAAGACAGTATGGTTTGGTAAAAGAATAGACAGGTAGATCGACAGAAAAAAAATAGAGAGCCCAGAAATAGACCCACATAAATAGAATCAATTGATCTTTGACAAAGCAGACAATACAGTGGAGTCAAGATAGTCTTTTCAACAATTGTTGCTGGAACAATTATACATCCACATGCAAAAGAAGTGAATCTGGACACTATCTGCTTACACCCTTCACAAAAATTAAACTCCAAATGGATATAAACCTAAATGTAAAACACAAAATTATAAAACTCTTAGAAAATAACATAGGAGAACATCTAGGTAACCTTGGGTATGGTGATGACTTTTTAGATGTAACACCGAAGGTATGATCCATGAAAGAAATAATTGATAACTTGAGCTTGATTAAAATAAAAAACTTCTGCTCTATGGAAGACAATGCAAAGAGAATGAGAAGCCAAACCACAGATAGAGAGAAAATATCATCAACAGACATATCTCATAAAGGACTTTTATCCAAAATATACAAAAACCTCTTAACACTCAATAATAAAAAAAATGAACAACCAATTTAAACCTAGGCAAATGACCTGAATAGACACCTCACCCAGTAATATTTACAGATGGCAAGTAATCATATAAAAAGATGTTCAACATTATATGTTATTAGAGAATTTCAAGCTAAAACATTGAGATACCACTGCCCACCTGTTAGGATGGCCAAAATTGAAAACACTGACATCAACAAATTCTGGTGAATATATGGGACAACCAGAATTCTCATTGATTGCTGGTTGGAATGCAAAGTGTACAGCTACTTTGAAAGACAGATTGACAGTTTCTTGTAAAACAAAACATGTAATTCAGCAGTCATACTGCTTGGTATTTGCCCAAGGGAGACAGAAACTTACATTCAAACAAAAACCTGTACATGGATATTTATAGCAGCTTTATTCATAATCGTTGAAACATGGAAGCAATCAAGATGTCCTTCAGTAGGTGAATGGACAAACAAACCGTGTGGTACATTCAGAAAATGGAATATTATTCGGTGCCAAAATGAAATGAGCTATAAGGCCATGAAAAGGCATGGATATTACTAAGTGAATATTACTGAGAGAATGCACATTGCTAAATGAAAAAGGCAAATTTGAAAAGGCAACATACTGCATCACTTAACTATAGGATATTCTAAAAAAGACAAAACTTTGGAGTCAGTGAAAAGATCAGTGATATCCAGGAGTTAGGAGGGAGGGAAGAATGAATAGACGAACCCAGGATTTTTAGGGTAGTGAAACTATTCTGTGTGATACTACAGTGGTAGATGCATGTCATCATGCATTTGTCAAAACCCACAGAAGGTACAACACCAAGAGAAACCCTAATGTAAACGTGCACTTTAGGTGATAATGATGTGTCAGTGTAGGTCCATCAGTTAACACAGATGCACCCCTATGGTGGGGAATTTTGATAGTGAGGAGATTGTGTGTGCAGAGACGGGGTATATGAAGACTGTATTTTCCTCTTGATTTTCCTATAAACCTAAAACCTCTCTGAAAAATAAAGTTTATTCTCTTAAAAATGGTGCTTTAGATGAATATTTACTAACATTAAAAGTTGTTTGCCATGTTTTAAGTGAAAAAATTTACAAAGCCAATTACTGTTATACATTTATATTTATAAATATGTATGTTTATATTTATGTCACTTAGGACAGTGTGGAGCAGATAATAGCATGTTTCTATCTTTACTCACATGTTTAATTCTCTTAATAAAACTATAATGTAAACATGTTATTACCAGTATAATCCCCTTTTAATTTAAAAGTGCTTAGAAATAGTTTTGGAAGAGTATGAAACCAGTTTCAGAATTTTTGGAATCATTCCTGGAAGGATATGAAAGGATTCTCTTTGGCCAATTTTTCTTTTCTTTTGTTTATCTCTGTTTTATTATTTCTCTATAGTTGTACTGATATTTTTCAATAAAAACAGTAATTTTTATGTTTGTTTTACTTTGTTTAAATTAGGCTTTTCAACAGGTAGCTCACACTGCACATGAGGGTATAGAGTGAAAAGCAAATCTTCCTGGATCAAGTCCCCTGGTCTCTTTACTTTCTCCATCAGAAGACAAAGATTTCACAAGGAAATAGTTCATACTGAATCTTTTCAGAGACTGTCTCTATATTGACAAGCATAAGTGTATACGAGTTACCTTCTTTTCCCCGTGACAAATGATAGCATCCTATACACAGTTATTTACCCTGCTGTTTTATTTTGTTGCACATCTTAGAATTTGTTCTAAATCCATACATACAAAGCAGACTCTCTGTTTTTAATGTCTGTAAAATATATTATTGTTTAGATGCACTATGATTTATTTAACACCTCCTCCAATAATGGGTATTTAGGATGCTTTGTCTTTTGCTTCTGCAGACATTGATGTTACAGTAAATATCCTTGTATAGACTATTTTTCTGCATAGGCACAAGAATATCTGGGGTATAAATTTCTTGAAACAAAGGTACCAGGTCAAAGAGTTAATGCATTTTAAAATGTTGGCATTTGCCAAATGGCCGTCAAAAGCATTGTGCCAGTTGAAACTCCCAGCAAAATGATTGAGCACCTGTATATCTAATATGTACTTACCAGAGGTAGCCAAATATCTATGTATGCCTTTCCTCACCCAGCAAGGTGCTGTCAAATATTATTTTAAATAATGACCAAAAAAAGACTGAGCAATAATTCATGTTAGACTTGATCTGGCATTTGTGTTGAGAATACCATAAGACTTTGAGACTGAAGTGAAAATATGTCTGGATTCAATTATTTTTAAAACACACTGCAAAATCACCTGATATATTGCTGAAGGGCCGGCAGAGATATACTGCAGAGAACTGTTGAAAGAGTTTGTTCTGAGTTCCAAAGAAAGTTGCATGCTAAGATTTGGCAAATGGGGGCCTTCTGGCCCGGACTCATCTGTTTCACTACCTCTCTCCAGAATCTTCCTCCATGAAAGGGAAATTGGTGAACCCCACCATCTCACTGCTTCAACAATTGATTTAATCCTTTCAATGGGCTTTGACTTCTTGCAAGGACCTGACCTTCAGGATAGGAGGAAATGGTCCAACTCCAGCAGCCTTGAGGATTAGGCTCCCAGTGATCATCGGGATTAATTATTACTCTATAACATCATTATAGTCAGGGCATTGATTTGGAAAAAAACAAGACAATGTAATCTGCTTTGCAAAGAGGGCGAGGGAATTGAGAGCAGGTGCAATTTAAACGGAATTGTTTTATTACTTGCTCACATTTGGCTGCTGCCAGAAGAACAAAGATGCCACAAAGTTTTTTTCTTCCTCTCTTTTTTGAGACAGTTAACTTTATTTTGTGTGATGCGAATGAGACCTATGTGACTCATTTAGACTCAGCCCAGCATTCAGATATCTAATTATTATTTTCTTGGATGTGTATCGGGTTTTGTGGACTTTTTAGAGATGGCTCTCTGATGTGTTTGATAAGCAGGAAAGGCTGTGGGAGGGGAGACGGGGGGCCTGCAGCATTCTCTTCCATCGGAAGATGAAATAGGGTTCCTGCTCTGGAGAGGAATAGGAGGGGACTTGGCAACCTGCCATGTGCCCTCTTTCAGGGGTTTTGCTGTCTGCAGCTGTAATGGTTCTTTACAACAACCCTGAAAGGTTTCAGATGTGCGCCAAGACTTTCAGAGAGTCCTTGCACTCAGAGGATTACACATTAGAATGGGTGAAGACCCTGCCCCTTGGATAAGCACCACATATCTGACATGTGGCCTCTGCTTAGGCACCACTGGGGTCCCTGGGAGACTACACTGTTCCTTGTGTCTGGATCATGTGACCCTTTTCAGGTTCTGGGAGGTGGTAGCCTGGCTGGTAGGTGTGAGGCAGTCCTCACATCCCGCTCCCTTGCCCTCCTTGATTGATTCTGGAGTTAGCATGTGACCCAGTTATGACCAATAAGATGCCGTCAGGTTTTGCTGGGAATTCTAGGAGAGAAACTCTTGTTTTTTTTCCCACTTTGCTGGAACAGCACAGGTTGGGTGCCCTGGAGTTGCTCCTGCCACTGAGGAGGGTCTGCTTCAGAGGGGAGTTACTGGAGAGGAGAGAGAGAGGAGGCTTCCCTGAAACACACACATGCTCTTTGATCCAGCTGTACCTGAAGCCGGCACACCTCCAGGCTCCTCTGTTATAGGAGGCAGCAAGGCCCACCCTGGGGTAGGGTTTCTCTCATGTGTATCTAAAAGGTCCCTGATACCTGATTTTTTTTCCCTGCAGAAAATCAGAAGCGCCAAGTCTGCTCCTTAGTTACCTCTCACAAGCCTCCTTCCATCTCTATGTAGCCTCCTACTTTCCGCCTGACTGTGCTGAGGGCAATATCAAAATTTCTCTATTAGGAGCAAATTTCTACTTAAGGTTTTACAGCTTAGCACATTTTGATTGATTGTGGAAATTTGGGGAGAAATGTTGATGATAGACACCGGAATAGAAAATCGGTGCTAGACTGCAAGTTCCCTGGGGGCAGAGCTGAGTCCTCCCCCAGTCCTCTTATGCCCCTGTCCCTGGCACTCAGTGCAGCGCTTGGCTGAGTTAAGGGATCAAGGTTTGGCTGGAATCAGGAACCCAGGGTTATCCTAATTCAACTTTCTCATTATCCATTTGGGATGGGAAGCGGGTAGGGTGGTAGGTTCAATGACTATTGTCCTTCGGCCTGATTTACTTTGACTCCAGAGCCTCATTCCTCACCTTCTTGCAATGACTTCTTTCCTGGTGTCTAATGGTGCGTTGGCAGTGCCTTTTATCTCTGATCTTGGGGGACAGCTGTGCTGACAGTGGAAAGGATATAAGGGCCAGAAAAAAACTTTGTCTAATGAAGTAGTCCATATGAAGGCCAAAAGTGCCTTCTAGCCCTGATTCTGGCCTTGGTCAGAAGAGTCAGCAGCCCTGATTTGCAGTTCTGTCCAGGGCCCCTGGGCAAGCCACTGACCTCTCTGCTGAGGAAACTTAAAACATCTGGTGCATACATTCCCAGCCTGTTACACCTTGCTTCAAGGAATGAAGCCGCTATGCTGGCATAAATAATTTGAAAAATATAAAGCACTTTACATGTGGTTGTTATTGTTAAAAGTGTTATCCTTTTCCTATGATAATAGCATGGATAACAACAATAACTAAAACCGCATTATCCCTGATGGGCAGAGAAAAAAACACAGGAGAACTTAGTTTGTCTATGTGGGTTCCTACCACAGGGCTTCCTGGGCCAGGCAGGCTGGAGAGTGGCTGTCATCCCTTCCTCCCAGGCTGTCTTCGTCCTTGAGGGGAAAGTCTGTTCTGTGGGTTGCCCACCTGGGCAGCTCTATCCTAAGATGAGCCTTAGCATTTGTAGGCTGCCTGCTTCTGGCATGGGGAGAGAAGCTATAGGAGAGGCAGGGCCAGGGCATCCTGACTGGCACCCATATAGAGAGGAGCAGGGTAGGGCAGGCTTCTCCAGGTAATGGTAGCAGGGCTCTAAGCCTGTGTATTGGGGATATAATAACTGGTTGGTAACTGGTAACCAGTTGGATATCTGTGACTTACACAGGGCCCCTCACTGTGGCCTTTGCATGCTGGCCTTAAGGGGTCCTGGCCCAGCTGTCTCTAGGATAGCCCGGCATCCTTGGGGAAGATTTTCTTCCCCACCTTTAAAGGTGAAACAAACATGCAAACCCCTCACCACCTGCGGGGATCCCTTGGTCCCAGGAGGAGGAGGTAGGACTGTGGAGGCCTGGGCAGGGCTTACACCCAGTTTGTATTTTCCTGTTTGGTTCTCACCATCATCTGTAATATAAGCACTATTATCTCCACTAAACCCATGAGAAAATAGAGACACAGAGAGATTAAATTGATTGCCCGTGGTATTATTTTGCTTAAAACGGGATGGAGGCAGAATTTGAGCCTGTTGATTCCAACTGCAGAGCCCGGGCCCCAAACTCCTGTGCCGTCCCTTCTCACATGCACGTGTGTTTCTCTGGTCTCCTGCCCTAACATGCTTGGCACAGGGCAGATGTCCAACAGGTTGTTAAAAGGTCAGTAAAGGTTAGACATCAAATGATAAGGGAAATATTTTTGCTAGCTTGGATGCTTCTAATGACGGAGATGGTTATGTGTTCACCAAGCCCAGGTACACAGGGGACTCATGTCTGACTCTGCTGCTGTGAGATGGGGTCTGTGAAATGTGGGCAGAAGTGTCATGGGCTCCCATCGGCCCTGCATATGGAACCTCCCAAACTTTCCACTGGGTTCATGGGGTAGATGTGGAAGGTCCAAGCAGGGCACAGCTGCAAGACAGAAGGAGCCTGGGCACCTGTGTCATCATATGGAGAAGGGCTGTCCAGGAGAGTGGCTCAACCACTGTGATCTGACCTGGGATACTATTTCTTTATGGCCATTGAAATCTTGAGTTTTGTTACAGCAGTTATATATCCCAACTGTACACTTCTTTAAGAAGGGCTTGCTTTAGACTTGTTTAGGAATCTTCAGCTATAATCTTCAGTATAGCTGTGCGTGTGTGTGTGTGTGTGTGTATGTATGTATTCAAACATGTCACTTTGGATTTATCCAAAGCATATTTGCTCATTTATTTCCACTCTGTTTCCAAGTTCAAAACCCTTAAATACCTATCTATTTTTTCTTCCCATAGCTACTAAGAGAGATCTCTCCACCAGACATCCAGAATTAAACATTATACTAACTTATACAGTCTCCCTTCAAACAAACAGTTTTCAGCCAACTCTAAAGCTGTCTCTTTCATTTACTTTCAGTGAAGCTCTTAGCATGAAGCTGCATACGGTTGAAATCTGGGCAGCATAGTGTTGGAAGTTCTGGCTAGGGCAATCAGGCAAGAGAAAGAAATCAAGGGTATTCAGTTAGGAAAAGAAGAAGTCAAATTGTCCCTCTTTGCAGATGACATGATTGTATATTTAGAAAACCCCATTGTCTCAGCCCAAAATCTCCTTAAGCTGATAAGCAACTTCAGCAAAGTCTCAGGATACAAAATTAATGTGCAAAAATCACAAGCATTCTTATACACTAGTAACAGACAAACAGAGAGCCAAATCATGAATGAACTTCCATTCACAATTGCTTCAAAGAGAATCAAATACCTAGGAATCCAACTTACAAGGGATGTAAAGGACCTCTTCAAGGAGAACTACAAACCACTGCTCAGTGAAATAAAAGAGGACACAAACAAATGGAAGAACATACCATGCTCATGGATAGGAAGAATCAATATCGTGAAAATGGCCATACTGCCCAAGGTAATTTATAGATTCAATGCCATCCCCATCAAGCTACCAATGAGTTTCTTCACAGAATTGGAAAAAACTGCTTTAAAGTTCATATGGAACCAAAAAAGAGCCCGCATCTCCAAGACAATCCTAAGTCAAAAGAACAAATCTGGAGGCATCACGCTACCTGACTTCAAACTATACTACAAGGCTACAGTAACCAAAACAGCATGGTACTGGTACCAAAACAGAGATATAGACCAATGGAACAGAACAGAGTCCTCAGAAATAATACCACACATCTACAGCCATCTGATCTTTGACAAACCTGAGAGAAACAAGAAATGGGGAAAGGATTCCCTATTTAATAAATGGTGCTGGGAAAATTGGCTAGCCATAAGTAGAAAGCTGAAACTGGATCCTTTCCTTACTCCTTATACGAAAATTAATTCAAGATGGATTAGAGACTTAAATGTTAGACCTAATACCATAAAAATCCTAGAGGAAAATCTAGGTAGTACCATTCAGGACATAGGCATGGGCAAAGACTTCATGTCTAAAACACCAAAAGCAACGGCAGCAAAAGCCAAAATTGACAAATGGGATCTCATTAAACTAAAGAGCTTCTGCACAGCAAAAGAAACTACCATCAGAGTGAACAGGCAACCTACAGAATGGGAGAAAATTTTTGCAATCTACTCATCTGACAAAGGGCTAATATCCAGAACCTACAAAGAACTCCAACAAATTTACAAGAAAAAAACAAACAACCCCATCAAAAAGTGGGCAAAGGATATGAATAGACATTTCTCAAAAGAAGACATTCATACAGCCAACAAACACATGAAAAAATGCTCATCATCACTGGCCATCAGAGAAATGCAAATCAAAACCACAATGAGATACCATCTCACACCAGTTAGAATGGCGATCATTCAAAAGTCAGGAAACAACAGGTGCTGGAGAGGATGTGGAGAAATAGGAACACTTTTACACTGTTGGTGGGATTGTAAACTAGTTCAACCATTATGGAAAACAGTATGGCGATTCCTCAAGGATCTAGAACTAGATGTACCATATGACCCAGCCATCCCATTACTGGGTATATACCCAAAGGATTATAAATTATGCTGCTATAAAGACACATGCACACGTATGTTTATTGCAGCACTATTCACAATAGCAAAGACTTGGAATCAACCCAAATGTCCATCAGTGACAGATTGGATTAAGAAAATGTGGCATATATACACCATGGAATACTATGCAGCCATAAAAAAGGATGAGTTTGTGTCCTTTGTAGGGACATGGATGCAGCTGGAATCCATCATTCTTAGCAAACTATCACAAGAACAGAAAACCAAACACCGCATGTTCTCACTCATAGGTGGGAACTGAACAATGAGATCACTTGGACTCGGGAAGGGGAACATCACACACCGGGGCCTATCATGGGGAGGGGGGCGGGGGGAGGGAATGCATTGGGAGTTATACCTGATGTAAATGACGAGTTGATGGGTGCAGCACACCAACAAGGCACAAGTATACATATGTAACAAACCTGCACGTTATGCACATGTACCCTACAACTTACAGTATAATAATAATAAATAAATTTAAAAAAAAAAAAAACAAAAAAAAAAAAGAAATCTGGGCAGCATGGCAGAGAAAACCATTGGTGTTTAAAAGGAAACTTTTTGGGTAATGTTTTTTTATGAACCTCAGAAGCACAAAGGGTGTTTGATGCTACATGTGCTGCAAGCAATGGACTGTGTCTGGGATGTGTGAGGTGTTCATGCCTGGGAAATCTTCAGAGTCTCTGAAAAGCCTGGGGGAGGCCAGCATGCCTGGCACAGCAGATGAAGTTAGGGTGTTTCCAATGCCTGGAGACAGCCGCGAATAGGGCAGATGATGGAAGTCACGGCCATTTTAGAGGCCCTGCAACTGACACAGGAAATAGGAAAGCCACATGATGTTTGAACTGATGCGTCATCAGCACGCTCAACTAGAATCCAACAGATACCCCTCACTATCTTCAAACCACAAGAGTGGCTTAGTCTGATGTCTGTAGTGGCGGGGTTGGCTTTGTTACCCCAAGTGATCGATGGGGAAACTGAGGGAGCTGGAATAATTTGCTCAAGGTCATTTTTCTAGTAACTGGCAGAGCTTGGACTTGGACCCATGTCTGTTGGCTACCAAAGCCAGGATTCGGGGCTGTGTCACAGTCTCACAGGGAAGTCTCGTAGGGAAGGCAGGAAGCGCATGTGCGTCTGCTGTGATTATTCTGAGACTCCCCTCTCATACAACATCATCTGGAACTTCCCTGCCAAGCTTTTTTTTTTCCCCTTTCTTTCGGTGACACCTCTGCTTTCTTTGTATCCATTCCCAAGACCAAGGAGTGGGGCTGACCTGCTTGGTATACAGTCCCTGTCTGTATGGTTCTCTAAAGCAGGCCGCACAGCAGCTGTGGTGTTGAACCCCTGAAATCCTCAGCTGAGTGTGGTGGCTTGCCAGTGCAGGGAGGAAAGAGTATCCTGGGAAGAGGAAAGAGCTTGTGGAAGACCCAGGGATGTTAATGAGTGTGGTGTAATCGGGGTGAAGCAGCTCACTGGGGCTGGAGCTCAGCACGGATGGGGCCATGGTGAGGATAAGGGGAGATATGACAGCAAGGACTAAAGGATGAAGATCTGTAAAAGACATGCCAAGGACCCTGGGTGGCATCTTGTAGGTTATGGGCATCGGCGGGAGGGTGGTGACCCCTGGTTTTGCCATGCGCAATGGAGAGACTGCCTCGGCTCCCTCTGGGACTGTTGCAGTGACCCACCAGGAAGACCAAGCATGTCATTCCTTACAATGATGAAGCATTTTGTGGGTTTCAAAATCTGTCCACATTCATCATGGAATTTGAGGTACATGGGGAGGGTGTTATTATTTCTGGTTGACACATTCTGGCCCTGAGGCCTTTGCTGCCATGTGTATAATGAGTATACAACTCTGCTCTCATGCTTGCTGTTTGCACTCTCCTAATGGTCTCTTTCGATAAACAGAAGTTCTTATTTTTAATATAGACCAGGTTGTCGAGTTTGCCTTATATGTTTCATGTGTGTGCCCTGTTTAAATATTTTTACTTACCTTAAGATCATAAAGACATGGCATTTTTTGAGTGTGAAAACCAGAAAGTATCTGAGACAGGCCTCAGTCAATTTAGAGGTTTATTTTACCAAAAGTTAAGGCCCATGGCTTGTGACACAGCCTCAGGAGGTCCTGAGAACATGTGCCCAAGATGGCTGGGTTACAGCTTGGTTTTATGCATTTTAGGGAGATAGAAGTTACAGGCAAAGATGTAAATCAATACATGGAAGATACATTGTTTGGCCTGGCAAGGTGGACATTTGGAAACCAGGGACTTCTAGGTCATAGGTGGAGTCAAAGATTCCTGACTGGCAATTGGTTGAAAGAATTAAGCCTTGCTTGAAGAATTTGAAGTCAGCAGAAATAAATGCTCAAGTTTTAAAAGGGGGTTGTGAAAGCCTAGGTTCTTGTCACGTGGATTAAGCCCCCAGGTTGCAGCCATCACAGAGAATAGATGGTAAATGTCTCTTATTGGACATTAAAAGGTGTCAGACTTGGGCCAGGTGCAGTGGCTCATGCCTGTAATCCCAGCACTTTAGGAGGCTGAGGCGGCTGGATCACCTGAGGTAGGAGTTTGAGACTAGCCTGGCCAACATGGTGAAACCCCGTCTCTACTAAAAATATAAAAAATTGGCCGGGCGTGGTGGTGGGCACCTGTAATTGCAGCTACCTGGAAGACTGAGGTGGGAGAATCACTTAAACCCGGGAGGCGGAGGTTGCAGTGAGCAGAGATTGCACCATTGCACTCCAGCCTGGGCAACAAGAGTAAGACACCATCTCAAAAATAAATAAATAAATAAAAAATAAACAGATGTCAGACTCTCCAAGAAAAACCTACTAAGGGAAGGAGATTCTCTGCAGAATGTACATTTCCCCCACAAGAGACAGCCTTTCAGGAACATCTCAGACTAACATTTTTGGGGTTAAGATACTTTGCTGTCTGCTATCTGTCATGCTATGCTCTGCCACAGTCAGGTTGGAATTCAGTGTCTTATTGCTGCAGTCTGTTTTGTCAGTCTTAATATCTGTTTTAATGTTCATGCTTATCGACTGTACCTAAACTCCAAAGGGAGGCATGTCCGACGCTCTTTTTCCTTCATGGCCTGAACTAGTTTTCCAACTTTCTTTGGGATTCCCTTGGTCAAAAGGGGGATACATTCAGTTGTTTGGGGGGGCTCAGAATATTATTTTTGGTTTACAGTGGAAATCTAGAAAAGGGCTTTCTGAGTAAGTGACACTTGAGCACTAAAGGACACCAAGGAGAGGGCCAGGAACCCGGGCACGCATCTCAGGTGACCATGCTGACCCCTCTGCTTGGGACTTTGGAACCACAAATTCCTTTCCCTCTCAGGTTAGACTGCAGCAGAGAGGGCAGACAGCCAAGGAAAGAAATGCAGCAGCAGCACCATTTGTCTTAGAGTCCTCGGAGTTCATGAACTGTGTGGCTGGCAGGAAGCAACAACATCAAATGCATCAAGAATTGCCTTAAGGTTGACAGAGGTGAAGGCAGAGAGTTGAGGTAATGCTTTCAGGACAGCTTTTGGCCTCCTGAGCCATTTAGAAGAAAGGACACACCTTTAAAGCACTGTAGACAAACAAAGGGCAGTGCACCTGCAACCTCCCCCATTTCCTAGTGAGTTCGGTTTGATTTAAGAGGCTTTTGTGCAAAGCGAAAATCAATTAAAATAGAACTGGCAGGGTCTCCTCTGCAGAGAGCCTATGAGTGCCTTCCATCAGGAACCCACTTCTGGGACAGCAGCTTCAGGTCCTCACTCGGGAAAGAGAACATCAGGCATGTGAGCTGCACTTCCCACTTCTCGGACTCCAGACTGGGTTTATTCACCAGTGCTGAGAAGGGCACTGAGCAGGTGTGCAATGATGGTGTTGTCTTCAAAGCAGCAGTAGCTGTGGTCTAACTGGTCCTAGGTCAGGGGCAGCACGCAGTGGTTTAAGGCTTGTCAAGTTTTGCTCACTATTCACCTTGGTTGACAGGGATTTGGGGATAATGAGTGGCTAAGCACAAAGGCTCCAGAGCCAAGACTGTCAGGCTTGAATCCTGCCTCTGCCACTTACATCCTCTGGGAATATGGGCAAGTGACTTACTTACACTCCGTGCCTCAGTTCCCTCATCTGCAAAATGAGGATAAGAAACTGGAATGTTGAGTGGATTAACGGAGTCAATACAGACAAAGCACCTGGAGCAGTATCGATGTGGAGTCTGCACTGAGCAAATGTCGTTCACCAACAGTTTCATGCAGTCATTACATCCACTGAAGCAAAAATGGATTCCTAGATTGCAGAAGCTATTTGAACTTCCTTAACTATCAGGATGTAGCAACCAGAAAATTATTGGAATAAAGTAAGGAAGTTTCCTGGCTTTTAAAAAATTTAAGAAAGTTAACTACCAGAAAATTATTGGAATATTTCAGATGCCCAAATGCATGTTTGCCTGAAACATTCTGATAAAGAAGGCAAAAGTAGCTGGGATTGCAGGCGCATGCTACCATACCTAGCTAATTTTTTTTTTTTTTTCTTGTAGAGACGTGATTTCCTTGTGTTGCTCAGCCTGGACTCGAACTCCTGAGCTCAAGTGACCTTCCTGCCTTGGCTTCCCAAAGTGTTGAGAATACAGATGTGAGCCTCCATGCCCAGCCCCATTGTACTTTTTAATATGAAATGTGAAAACTAATGGCCAGGTGCAGTGGCTCATGCCTTAATTCCAGCACTTTGGGAGGCCAAGGCAGGCAGATTATTTGAGGTTAGGAGTTCAAGACCAGCCTGGCCAACATGGTGACACCCCATCTCTACTAGAAAATACAAAAATTAGTCGGGCATGGTGGCGGACACCTGTAGTCCTAGCCACTCAGGAGGCTGAGACAGTCAAGTCACTTGAACCTGGGAGGTGGAGGTTGCAGGTCGCAGTGAGCTGAGATCATGCCACCGCACTCCAGCCTAGGTGACAGAGTAAGTCTCCAACTCAAAAAAAAAAAAGAAAAAAGAAAAAATGAAAAGAAAAATACATCAACTCCATAATACACTTAAAGGTTTCCTTCTTGGTGGGATGTTCAGTCAAGGTTTTCTGCCTGCATAGAGACGAACTTATGACTCAAGAACTTTGCATTTGAGTTGGGTAATCAGAGGATAGAAGAAGGAGTTGGAGGTCATTCCCTGTAGCTCTGGCACCCTGACAAGGCTGTGGCCTGTTCTGAGTCTGGTTCTTTGGGGTTCCTGTTGTTTTAGTTAGTCCTCATCTTTCATATAAATCTCTAGCCTCTCTTTCTGTTGCTTCTGAGCAAAATTCTTGTGTTCTGTCCTCTCTCCATGAGTGTCCTAGGCCGTTAAACAAACACCGTCCCTTGATGACTGAGCAGCATTTGGGATCACAGATGGGCATCACTCCTGCCAGAAGTCCATGGGTGACTGCCATGCTAGAGGTCCTACAGCTGCCCCAGCGGGCACCATGTGAGCTTGGTGGCCCAGGATACAGCTGATCTGCTCTGAGCTGCTGTCGATATGGCCATAGACACAGCTTTCTTCTTGTCTTTACTTTCTTTTTTTTTTTTTTTTTGAGATGGAATCTCACTCTGTCACCCAGGCTGGAATGCAATGGCACAATCTCTGCTCACTGCAACCTCCGCCTCCTGGGTTCAAGTGATTCTTCTGCCTCAGCCTCCCAAGTAGCTGGGACTACAGGCACACATCACCACGCCCGGCTAATTTTTGAATTTTTAGCAGAGATGGGGTTTCATCATATTGGTCAGGCTGGTCTTGAACTCCTGACCTCGTGATCCACCCGCCTCGGCCTCCCAAAGTGCTGGGATTACAGGCGTGAGCCACAGTGTCTGGCCAGTCATCTCTCCTTTCTTAACTAACCAAAGGAGGGGGTAAGTTAGAGCAATGTTCTCAAACTTAATTTGTCTAAACCAAGAATTCCCCAGGGATTTCCAGAACTAAAGGAGTGAGGAAGTGGGCAAGCAGGAGGAGTCCAGGGACCCTGGCATCCCTTTATTTTTTAATTTTTATTTATTTATTTATTTATTTTTTGGAGACGGAGTCTCGGTCTGTCGCGCAGGTTGAAGTTACAGTGGTTCGATCTCGGCTCACTGTAAGCTCTGCCTCCCAGGCTCACGCCATTCTCCTGCCTCAGCCTCCTGAGTAGCTGGGACTACAAGCGCCCGCCACCATGCCTGGCTAATTGTTTGTATTTTTAATAGAGACAGGGTTTCACCATGTTAGCCAGGATGGCCTCGATCTCCTGACCTCGTGATCCACCCGCCTCGGCCTCCCAAAGTGCTGGGATTACAGGCGTGAACCACCGCGCCCAGCCCCTGGCATCCTTTAATGCTCATATTAACGCATTTAAAGTTATGGGGTTTTCTAGAAAATTATTTTTTTAACATTAAGACTTCTGCAGCTCACAGAGTTTCTATGAAGAATCTTCTAGCACAGACATCCTATGTCCAAGCTCTATCTTGCCTGAAACTTTCTCAAAAGGCATTTTTTTTCCCGTGAGAAATATTTTAGAAAATTAGCCTGGAAGGGGTTTTAAAATATCTTCCTTGCATAAATATTTTCTCTACCAAAATCATTTGTTTCAAAATGTTTTCAGAATTATTTGGAAGAGGAGGGTGGGGAGTCTTTCAGTAGTGACGGTAACTTATAACACTTGGTTCACAGAATGTCCCCTGCCCAGGACAGGGCCCCAGCTGACCTCCCTCATCAGGGGGTGCTGGTCCACTACCTGGTATCAGGAAGAGTAGCCCCCACAGGGCTGGCCTTTTTCTTTTACGAAGGACCCACCCATGTGATGTCACTATCCTCACACGATCCTGTGGCCTGGCATCAGTTTACAGAAGACAATTTGGATCCTCACAGGGCAGGTGAGTTTTCTTTGGGTTTCACAGTGGATATCAGGGAATCTGGGGTCACATGCAGGTCTTTTGAGTTCTAGCCCAGTGCTGTTCCCACAACATGCCACGGCTGAGGGAGCCCACTTATTTGAACACAATAAGCTTAAAAGAGAGGCCTTATAGAAGGAGATGACTTGGAGGGCAATGGAGGAAGGCATGTGCAGTGAGAGAAAGGCTCAGAACGAGGCCCTGACCACAGCAGGTGTGAGGGTCAGGGAGAGGAAGAGGGGCCAGGGATGGACTGAGAAAGCCTGACCAGAGAGCTGGAAGGAAGAGCACAGGGCCCAGAAGCCAAGAGAATATGTGTGGAGGAGAAGAGCGTGGCTGCTGATACACATACGTGCAGGACAGAAGATGCTTACTAGATAGAGGGGAAATAATGATTCTGGAGAAATACTTTCCTTGACATTTCCATTTTCTTCCCCTAGATGACCAATATCCTTCTCCTTGGAAAAGTGCAATCTTGTGGCTCACAGCAAGGCCAGGGAGTGGGAAGGGAGGGATGCGGTTCTGCTGGGTACTGACTGGCTGCAAAGATCAGATTCAAAAACTATTCTTGCTGCAGGACCTGGGGGAAAGGTCATGTGTGGCCTCCTGGATTTCCTTTATCAGCCCTGTGCAGAGGAGCTCTCTGGACCAAGCTGTTTCTCTGTTTTTGTGCCAGTTCCTGTAACAGGCTTCTATGAGGTGGGAGCAGCTGAGGATTGCAGTTTCCTTCAAGGCCCAATGAAAGGGGCCTGGGGGTGGTTCAGGCCAGTGTGCTTGGAGCATGTTCATCTTCCAGGAGAGAACTATGTGGACAGTCACCTCAGGTTTCCTGTGTAGACATGCTCTAAGGCGTGTTTAAGTTTGTGTGGCTAAAGCCTGATGGGGCACAGGCTGGAGCCCAGTCCAGAGCTCTCTGCAGCCGCCTGAAAGCAGGTCTCAATGGCATCACTGGGTGGCTGACAGCTGAGCCCTTCACAGACTGGCTTGATCATTGTCCACCTCCTCATGGTACTCTGTGTCCTCAGAACCACACAGGTTATTTAACTGAAGGCTGTAAGATCTTCTGCATCAAGGGTTTGTGCTGGAATCACAGTCTTCTCCAGTTTGGCTATTTTATTGTTTTCACCTTGTTTTCACCTCATCAAGATTCACTGTTTGTATTTCTGTTGTTATGTTTCATATCAACAGTTTTTAGATGAGATTATAAAATCATCTGTGTGTGAAATGAAGGAAATGGTTAGAAGGCCTTTGGGTACTTTCAAACAAAGAGAGGGGAGAAGGGAGAGAGGAGAGATAGAGTGAGAAATGTGTGATATGTGTGTGCACACGGTCATGTGTGTGAAGCATGACCATCTGGCCTGTGTTTAAGGTCCATGGGGAGGATTGTTTTTCTATGTTTGTTTGTTTGTTTGTTTGTTTTGAGGTGGATCTCACTCTGTTGCCAGGCTAGAGTGCAGTGGCCCAATCTCAGCTCACTGCAGGCTCCGCCTCCCGGGTTCAAGTGATTCCTCTGCCTCAGCCTCCTGAGTAGCTGGGACTACAGGCAGCACCACCACACCTGGCTAATTTATTTTATTTTCTTTGTTTGTTTGTTTGTTTGTTTGTTTATTGTATTTTAGTAGAGACGGGGTTTTACCATGTTGGCCAGGCTTGTCTCGATCTCCTGATCTCATGATCCACCCCCCCTTGGCCTCCCAAAGTATTGGGATTATAGGTGTGAGCCACCACGCCCAGCTGTATTTCTATCTTTGTTTACAGTTTTGTCAATTTGCTTCCTAATTCTTTTATATGCCTCTCTTCCATAATCTTCATAAAGAATCCTTTAGGGCTGTTTCATTCCATTTCTGTAGCCAGTCCTGTGCTTGCATAGTTACTGGGCTCCTGCCCACCCCTATCCCAGCTTCCATCCACAGAAGGTCTAAGAAAAGAAAGGCCTCCATGGGGATTGGTGCCTATCAGAGGGTCTCAGTCAACTGAACAGTTTAGGGCTAGATGAGGTTTAAGATATAGCTTGATCCATGGCTCAACTGGTGTGACAGAATGGAATCTTTCTCCATTTGATGACTTTGCTTCTTAAAGAACTGTCAAATTCTAACATCTGTCATCCTTTGGTTGCAAAATGGCCATTAGCATTTTTTTTGCAGCATTTACTTCTGGGCACAAATCTAGCCTTTCTAGCAATGTTCTGAGATCCACTCTGAATGGACTGACTTCAATTCCATGTCCACCTGAGCCAATCATATGGCACTGGGGGAAGGGGGTCGTTGATTGGCCAGGCTAGGGCTGTAAGCTCTGCCTCTAAACTTGTGGGGCAGTCAGTTCCAGTAGCAGCTTACAGAGCAGGGGCATGGTGGTCATTCTGAAAGGAATGGTCGTTGCTGAGCAGCAGGATAAAAAAAGGTAATTGTGCCATTTATCATCTCTCAGACTTACTTATTTACAGACAAGGAAATCCCTCCTAGGGATATTATAAAAATTAAATAAAATTATCCATATAAAACATTTAGTTCTTAGGAAGCTTCTAATAGATGTTCTCTGTTATGCTAATTATTACTTCTTATCCTTAAAGATTTGGTTTCTTCAGGACAAAACAGATCTGTGTGAATGAAACTGAGGCTTCTGTGAAACTGTTCATCTTGTGGGGCCAAATTGAGGGGCATAGGCATTGTCATTAGGAGTGATCCCTGGGGAAAAGCTTCCAGAAGGAGGTGCTCCTTGTTCTGAGCCTGAAACAAAGAAACAGCATATAATGAATCCTAGTGAAACCAGTGACCACCACTGAAAGAAATCCCAGCCAAAGTGGATTCAGGGAACAGAAGGTATTGGCTACTGTAGCTGAACAGCTTGAGGGCTAGGGTTGACTTCAGGTGGTCTTAAGGAGGGTAAAAGCCTCCTCAGAATTCAGCTTATTTCTTTATGTACTCATTTATTCTTTTAGCTGTAGAGACAGGGTCTTGCTTCATTGCTCAGGCTGGTCTCAAACTCCTGAGTTCAAGCGATCTCCCACCTCACCCTCCCAAGTTACTGGGATTACAGGTGTGAGCTACCACAACTGTCTCTAGATTCAGCTGTTTTTCTCCACTCCGGATGCACCTCTGGTGGCAGCAAAAGGGTTTCTCTGGGGTGGTTTCCACACAAATCCAGAGAGTCACTCTGATTGGACCACCTTAGTCACATGCCCATGTCTGACCTTATCACTGCATTGGGGGTTGCAATTGGCTCAGACCTGTATCACATGACCCCACCTAAGCACATGGACTGAGGTGGGTGAGGTGGAGGCCCTTTCTTCAGAAGAGTGTGGACTGGACACTGGGAAGGCAGTTGACACATTTCCACCACAGATGTGCTCATTACAAAACCCAGTAACCCAGTAGCGGGCCGGGTGTGGTGGTTCCCGCCTGTCATCCCAGCACTTTGGGAGGCCGAGGCGGGTGGATCACCCGAGGTCAGGAGTCCAAGACCAGCCTGGCCAACATGGTAAAACCCTGTCTCTACTAAAAATACAGAAAATTAGTTGGGCGTGGTGGTGTGCTCCTGTAATCCCAGCTGCTTGGGAGTCTGAGGCAGGAGAATTGCTTGAACCTGGGAGGCAGAGGTTGTAGTGAGCCGAGGTCGCGCCATCTCATAAAAAACCTCCATCTCAAAAAAAGAAAAAAACAAAAAACCAAGAAAAACCCCACAAAACCCAGAAGAGAAAAGTTCCTTATAACTTTCCCCGCTTCCTTGCCAACTGCAGGGTAGTCACTGTGAGCAGTTGTTACTGTGTTTTTCCAGGTGCTGTCTGTGCCTATGGTAATATATGAATGGTAGGTAATATGGTTCAGTGAGATCATCTGTGCGTGTTGTTAGGCAATTTTCTGTTGCACTTCATAGACCTTGGTTATTTTACTGCCTTACTAGTATAGATATGCTTTGTCGTATCTAATGTCTGTATGATATTCTCAGGAATGAATGTAGCCTAATGTGTTTAATCAGTGCTGGGCATGGGGCATGGTTTGGAATGATGCAGGTGAGTAACCAGAATCCAGTGCAAGCTTGAGGAGAGAGTCGCATGCCATCTCAGCTGTGAAAATGTCAGGATTGTCACATCAGGGGAAGGACAGGGCGTAGCTCATGTCCTCAAGGCCACAGTTTGCTGCCCCCTGACAAATCAGACTCCCCAGAGACATCAGTGACACCTCATTACTAGTGGCGGGTTAATGAGCAGCTGGAGCTGCTGCGGCAGAGCTCAAAAAAATTACAAAGATATCATCGGAGAAGCTCAAGGCCCTTTCACAGGTGTCATCCCCTGTATGAGATCTGAAAGGATGAAAATGTTATGATCGTTATTATTCTGCTAATAGCTGAACAATAAGAGGAAAAAGAAATCACCTACCAAAGATCCTTGCAACTCAAAGTTGTGCTGGAAGGACGCTGTGACTTTTTAAAAAGCCACTGCTTAAAGTCAAACACCATAGCTTGCTGAGAGAGAAGTAGAAAATCAATTATTAATGCAGCCCTAGCCTGGCTTGTGCTTCTCACAGAGAACCAGATCTTTTAATAGGGGAGGGAAATCGGTGAGGGTGTAGGGGAAATGGTAATAAACAAAGATGAAAACCTACTGCAATCGTGTGCTGCCTGTCATGGGAGAGCAGAAACAACGTTCAAAGACCGAGGGAGTAGTAAAATGGAAACAAGCAAAAGAGCCTTGCCTGGAGATGAAGCAGTAATCAGGCTGCCTTCACGAGCCTTCTTGATCATTCAGCTAAACGCATAAACACACTTCTAATGTAGGGTCCTTTCCTCCACTTCTAAGTAGCTTCCCTATAGCTATGTAAGGGCAAAAGGGGAATTTTTAAAACATTTTTCTTTTTTAAATTTTATTTCAATAGCTTTTAGGGGTACAGGTGTTTTATGGTTACATGGATAAGTTGTATATCAGTAAAGTCTGTTCTTTCAGTGCACTGTCACCCAAATAATGTAGCATACCCCATAGGTAGTTTTTATCCCTGCACCCTCCCACCCTCCCCGTTCTGAGTCTCCCATGTCCATCATACCCCTTTCTGCCTTTGTGCACCTATAGCTTAGCTCCCGCTTATAAGTAAGGACATGCAGGATTTGGTTTGGTTTTCCATTCCTGAGTTACTTAGGATAATAACCCCCATTTCCATCCAAGTAGCTGCAAAAGATATTATTTCATTCTTTTTTATGTCTGAATAGTATTCTGTCACATACATGTATCACATTTTCCAAAAGGGGAAATTGAAGGTTATTCAGGGCACATCTCCACGTCGGCACTACTGGCGTTTTGAACCGAACAATTCTTTGTTGTGAGGAACTATGCTGTGTACTAGAGGATGTTAAGCCGTGTCCCTGGGCCCCTACCCACTAGATGCAGTAGCATTCTCCCAATTGTAACAATTAGAATGATCTGTGCACATTGCCAGAGTCCCCTGGAGGTTGCAGAATACCCCTGACTGAGATCCAGGGAGGCTACTGAGATCCAGGGAGGCTAGCCTTTGCTCTGGGTCAGGAGGAGGAAAGCCAGGCTTCCCTTTGCTCTCCCCCGCCAACCCAGTGCAGCCATATTCCATCTCACCCCATCAAACTACCTTGCAGAACAGAAACAGACCCTACAAACACATCCATTTTCAGAAGCCCAGATATGTTGAGGTCCTAGTAGCATCTGACTGAGACCTAGGACCTCCAAATTCTAGAACCCTGCTCCAGCACAGCCCCTGCCTAATGGGTTCTTGGGAGCTTGGAAGATACCCCAAATGTGAGTTCTGTAGTAGGATTTTGGCCCCAACCTGAAAGTCATCCTCTGGTGATCGAGGCAGGACTGCTGGGAGGGCTTCTATTACCAAATGTAGCCTGAGCTCGTCTTTTCCCTCTTTATGGACACAGGCCCAGTAACCACTCAAAGATGGAGACATATTGTTTCAGAGGAAAGCAAGCTTAGAGAAGTAGGCAAGGCAGAAAGAGCTTTTCTACCTAAGGCTTAGAACTGGTCTCCTCTTCCCAACTGGAAGCAGCCCCAGGGACTTATGCACCGGCCTCCAAGACCAGGGTGTCTCCCACTCTGCTCGCTGCAGAAGAGCTGTGGCTGGTGGTTTCCAAGGAGGGCTGCTGTCAGCTCCCTGCCTATTGAATTACCTTGGCAGCTTGTTGAAAACCTAATGAATCAAACGTGTAGAACTCTTTCTGGATTCCTCCTCTTTTCTGTTCTCTGTTTGTCTATTCTTATGACAGTATCACATTGTCTTATTTTTTACTATATGTTTTATGGTAAATTTTGAATTCAGTTAGTGAGACTCCTCCAAACTTTTGCTCCTTATTAAAAGTTGTTCTAGTGATTCTGGGTTCTTTTTATTTCCATATAAATTTTAGGCTTAACTTGTGATTTCTATTACAGTTCTTGTTGAAATTCTGATTTGTATTGTATGAGCTATGTAGATCAATTTATAAGAAACTGACATATTCATAATATTGAGTCTTCTGGCCGGGCGCAGTGGCTCAACACGGTGGCTCAAGCCTGTAATCCCAGCACTTTGGGAGGCCGAGGTGGACAGATCACCTGAGGTCAGGAGTTTGAGACCAGTCTGGCCAACATGGCAAAACCCCATCTCTACTAAAAATAGAAAAATTAGCCAAGCATGGTGGTGTGTGCCTGTAATCCTAGCTACTCCAGAGGCTGAGGCAGGAGAATTGCTTGAACCCGGGAGGCAGAGGTTGCAGTGAGTAGAGATAGTGCCACTGCACTCCAACCTGGGCAACAGAGCGAGATTCCATCTCAAAAAAATAAATAAAATAAAATACTGAGTCTTCTAATCAATAACTATTTCATATCTCTTTATTTAAATTTGTCTTACTTTCAGCAATGTTTTCAGTTTTCAGTGGTCTTGTATGTCTTTTGTTAAATTTACTCCTATATATTTATATTTTATGATGTTATTATAAATTAAAATTTTAATGTTTAGTTGTTTGCTGCTAGTACATAGAAATACAATTTATTTTTTATTTTTTTATATTGACCTTGTATCATGTGATCATACTAAATATTTGTATAGATTATTTAAATTTTCTATGGAAACCATCAAGTCTATGAATAAAAACAGTTTTACTTTGTTCTTTTCAATTTTTATGCATTTTGTTTTATTTATTTGCCTTATTGAAGTAGATCAGATTTTCAAGACACTGTTGAATAAGAATAATGAGAGTGGATATCTTGACTTTTTTATTCTTAAAGGGGCAGTATTTAATGTTTCGCCTTTTTTTTTTTTTTTTTTTTTGAGATGGAGTCTCGCTCTGTTGCCCAGGCTGGAGTGCAGTGGCGTGATCTCAGCTCACTGCAAGCTCCGCCTCCCGGGTTCACGCCATTCTCCTGCCTCAGCCTCCTGAGTAGCTGGGACTACAGGCGCCTGCCACCACGCCCGGCTAATTTTTTGTATTTTTTAATAGAAACGGGGTTTCACCATGGTCTCGATCTCCTGACCTTGTGATCCGCCCGCCTCGGCCTCCCAAAGTGCTGGGATTACAGGCGTGAGCCACCGCGCCCGGCTGTGTTTTGCCTTTAAAAATGACTTAGCTGTAGGTTTTTCTCAGATACTCTTTAAAAGGTTAAGAAAGTTACATTCTATTCTCAGTTTTCTGAAAGCTTTTTAAAAATGTGTTGAATTTTGACACTGGTTGATTTTTAAATGTTAAACCAATTTTGTATTTCTGGAGTAATCACAGTTGGTCATTATACTTTTTAAAATATCACTAGATTTTATTTCCTAATATTTTGCTTAAGACTTTTAAAACTATAGTCATGAGAGACCATTGGTCTGTATTTTTTGTTGTTTTGTTTTGTTTTGTAATTACCTTGTCAAGTTTTACGTCAAAACTTATGCTGGTCCTATAACATATTCCCTCCTTTACTATTTTTCAAAGTATTTGGTTAAGATTAGCACTATTTCTGGGTTAAAGGGTATTTCTAGTTGTAGATCCTTGAGGAATTGCCACACTGTTTTCCGCAATGGTTGAACTAGTTTACAGTCCCACCAACAGTGTAAAAGTGTTTCTATTTCTCCACATCCTCTCCAGCACCTGTTGTTTCCTGATTTTTTAATGATTGCCATTCTAACTGGTGTGAGATGATATCTCATTGTGGTTTTGATTTGCATTTCTCTGATGGCGAGTGATGATGAGCATTTTTTCGTGTGTCTGTTGGCTGTATGAATGTCTTCTTTTCAGAAGTGTCCAGCCATCCCATTACTGGGACCCCAAAGGGTTACAAATCATGCTGGTGTAAAGACACATGCACACATATGTTTATCGCGGCACTATTCACAATAGCAAAGATTGGAATCAACCCAAATGTCCATCAGTGACAGACTGGATTAAGAAAATGTGGCACATATACACCATGGAATACTATGCAGCCATAAAAAAGGATGAGTTTGTGTCCTTTGTAGGGACATGGATGCAGCTGGAAACCATCATTCTCAGCAAACTATCTCAAGAACAGAAAACCAAATACCGCATGTTCTCACTCATAGGTGGGAACTGAATAATGAGATCACTTCGACACAGGAAGGGAAGCATCACACACCAGGTCCTATTGTTGGGGGGTGGGGATAGCATTAGGAGATATACCTAATGTAAATGACTAGTTAATGGGTGCAGCACACCAACATGGCACATGTATACATATGTAACAAACCTGCATGTTGTGCACATGTACCCTAGAACTTAAAGTATTAAAAAAAAAAAAAAAAAAGATTAGCACTATTTTGTCTTTAAATGCTTGATAGAGTTCATTAATAAAACAATGTGAGCCTGGAGTTTTCTTTATGATAAATTGTTTTGATAATGAACTCAGCTTCTTTAACAGATTGGGCTATTAGATTTTTTAAATCTCTTTTGTTTTAGTTTTGGTAAGTTGTGTTAATGATATCCCCTTCTTTCACTGACAATGTTGGTATTTGTGTTTTCTCTCTTTTTCTTTATTTGTTTCACTTGGGTTTATCAATTTTTTTAATCTTTGAAAAGATCCAGCTTTTAATTTTATTGACTTTACTGCTTGTTTTCTATTTATTGAGTTTTACCCTATTTTTATTATTTTCTTCCTTCAACATACTATTTTTTTCTAAATGTACACTTCAGGTAAAATATAAAAAAGGTGTTCTACTTATTTGGGCTTAATTTGCTTTTCTTTCTCTAGCTTTTTAAAGTAGAAGCTTAAATAATTGTTTTAAAATCTACTATGCTTTTAAACATTTAAAGCTATATGTTTTCCTCAAAAAACTGCTTTACCTGCGTCTCACAGATTTTTATATGCCTAATTTTTTAGCATTCAAAATATTTTATTATTTCCATTTAGAGATAATTCTTGTTTGTCTTACACATAGAGGCACTGGCACCTTTAGTTTTAGGCTACATTTCAAGGAGGTTTGAATAGCAAATATCATTAGAAAATAGAGACAGCAATTCTCTGGAGCAGAGAGAAATTTTGCTGCCTAATGTAATAAGGATAATATCTACCTCTGAAGAAAATGTTGTACAGGTTTGCTTACTGAATTTCCTAAACTTAGGGTTCTTTAAATGTGATACAAAACTACCGTGTGTATAACATTTATCTAGGCAGCTCCACATCTCTCCCCTGGACTGGAGAGGTAAGAGGGACTTGGGTAAATATGAAACACATGCCGTTTGCTGTGCTACGGACAATTAATTTCTTTACGTTTGACTCAGGAGTTTTGTGTCCTCTGCCACCATCTATGAAACTGTGGCAGGCAAACTTGTTAGCTTGCAAACAGAATACAAACTCAGTCTCTTCATGGTTCTTGACAATTTCCTTTGAGATTTTTTTTTGACCTATGCATTAGGTAGAAGTAGTTGGTTAATTTCTAAATATTTTGTATGATTCCAGGTATCTTATTTTTATTGATTTCCAATTTAATTCTGTTGTGGTCAGAGAACATGCTATGTAACATCTCAATCATTTAAAAGCATTGAGACTTATTTTGTGTCCCAGCATATTGTGTCTAAATATATGTTTCATATGCACATGAACAAGTCATATATTTATAGGGTATGGATGCAGTGTTTATTGTTAACCTAGTAAAATTGGCTAATAATGTTATTCAAACAAATACTTTTTTTTCTTAGGCTTGCTCTTTGTGTGGATTATCTATTTGCGTCTTAGTACTCTCAAACAATCTGCAGTTTTGTATATAAAGTATGCCTCTTATAGGTAGCATATGGTTGGATATTGCTTTTTTTCATATATATATACTTTAAGTTCTAGGGTACATGTGCATAACGTGCAGGTTTGTTACATATGTATACTTGTGCCATGTTGGCGTGCTGCACCCATCAACTCGTCAGCACCCATCAACTCATCATTTACATCAGGTATAACTCCCAATGCAATCCCTCCCCCCTCCCCCCTCCCCATGATAGGCCCCGGTGTATGAGGTTCCCCTTCCCGAGTCCAAGTGATCTCAATGTTCAGTTCCCACCTATGAGTGAGAACATGGCGGTGTTTGGTTTTCTGTTCTTGCGATAGTTTGCTGAGAATGATGGTTTCTAGCTGCATCCATGTCCCTACAAAGGACACAAACTCATCCTTTTTTTATGGCTGCATACTATTCCATGGTGTATATGTGCCACATTTTCTTAATCCAGTCTGTCACTGATGGACATTGGGTTGATTCCAAGTCTTTGCTATTGTGAATAGTGACGCAATAAACATACGTGTGCATGTGTCTTTATAGCAGCATGATTTATAATCCTTTGGGTATATACTCAGTAATGGGATCGCTGGGTCATATGGTATTTCTAGTTCTAGATCCTTGAGGAATCGCCATGCTGTTTTCCATAATGGTTGAACTAGTTTACAATCCCACCAACAGTGTAAAAGTGTTCCTATTTCTCCACATCCTCTCCAGCACCTGTTGTTTCCTGACTTTTTTAATGATTGCCATTCTAACTGGTGTGAGATGGTATCTCATTGTGGTTTTGATTTGCATTTCTCTGATGGTCAGTGATGATGAGCATTTTTTCATGTGTCTGTTGGCTGTATGAATGTCTTCTTTTGAGAACTGTCTGTTCATATCCTTTGCCCACTTTTTGATGGGGTTGTTGTTTTTTTCTTGTAAATTTGTTTGAGTTCTTTGTAGGTTCTGGATATTAGCCCTTTGTCAGATG